>NW_024080917.1:1348407-1441150 GCF_003009895.1 Hyaena hyaena
GAGAGACAGCGTGAGCAGGGGAGGGTCAGAGAGAGAGGGAGTCACAGACTGAAACAGGCTCCAGGCTCTGAGCTGGCAGTCAGCACAGAGCCCGACGCGGGGCTCGAACCCACGAACCGCGAGATCATGACCTAAGCGAAAGTCGGACGCTTAACCGACTAAGCCACCCAGGCGCCCCATAGAATTTTTTAAGTTTACTTATTTGAGAGAGAGCGAGCGAGAGAGCGCACATGCGCACGCAGGAGGGGCGGAGAGACCAGGTGAGGAGAGGACCCCAAGCAGGCTCCAGGCCGTCGGAGCCCAACAGGGGGCTCAAACTCACGGCCCATGAGATCGTGACCACAGCTGAAACTAAGTGTCAGACCCTTAACCCACTGAGCCCCCCGGCGCCCATCCCTGTCTAAGCGTACAGGTCAGTGGTGTCGAGTACGTTGACATCATGGTGCAAGCAGCCTGTCCCCGTGAAACACCAGCCGCCGCTCCCCCTCCCCAAGCCCCTGGCACCTACCATCTCCCTTCCATGTCTGTGGATTGGACGACTCTGAAGACCCTGTGTATGTGGACTCGTACAGGTTGTGCCTTCCTGGGTCCAGTGTATTTCACTGAATGTCATACCGTCAGGGTTCACGGGTGCTGTGGCAGGGGTCAGAATCTCCTTCCCTTCTCAGGCTGAGTAGCACTCTGTTCCACGTGCGTAGTGCCTCGTGTTCCCCTGTCCACAGACCCTGGGTCGCCTCCCCCTCCTGGCTCCGCCTCCCCCTCCCTGAACACAGGTGTGCAGATCTCTCTTCACCACCCTGCTCTCAATCCCTCCAGGTATTTTTACCCAGAAATGGAGTTACCAGACTATCTGGGAACTCACTTCTAGTGTTTGGAGGACCTTCCAGACTGTCTAGCACAGCCACTGCCCCGGCTTCAGTTCCCAGCAGCCGTGCGCGGGGTGCCCGTCAGGCCGCGTCCTCAGCGGCGCTCATGGGAGTGTTTTGTAGAGAACACCCTCACGCATGTCTCAGTGACCCTCTGTGAGTAGGAAGACTGTTCCTTGGAGCCACTGAACGGAGATAAAATTGTTTATTGTGCAAGTTAACCTGTCCAAACTGAAAGTTATTTCTTCCCGAAGCCAGACTTAATCCTCGTAGCTTAGGGCCTGGCCTCGCTGGTGAGCGACCCGAGGATTCTTGTGCAAGAAGAGGCCGGTGTTCGAGTCCAGACCCAGCAGATGCACATGCCCACCCTCCCTAAGGCAGCTGCAGACTTAATCTGACCCCAGCAAAAACATCACAGGGGTTTCTGTAGCCAGAGAAGTGGATTCTGTAGTTTCACAGTGAAAACCAGATGAGCTAGAACAGCGAGTTAATCTTGAAGAAGACTACCAAGAAGTGACTAAGCCCGAAGACTGTAAAACACATCATAGGTGGGAGACTCAGGGTCTGGTGCACGATCAGGCCTACAGGTCAGAGGAAAATATTAGAAAACCCAGAAACAGAACCATTTACATGTGCATCTAGCACGTGCTAAGGAGTATTTCACGACAGTAAGAGGGGTTGATGCACCCAGGCAGCCACTTGGGAAAACACAACAGTAAACCCTCTCATCTTGTGTCCCGGTAAATTCCAGATGCATCTAAGACTGAAGTGTGCCGGCAAAGCAGCAGCCATTCCAGCAGAAGCCAGGGGCGTCTTGTATGAGCTTAAAAACAGGAAAGGTGTCTTCTAATTTTTTTTATTTTTAAATGTTTTATTTATTTCTAGGAGAGAGAGAGACAGCATGAGCAGGGGAGGGTCAGAGAGAGAGGGAGTGACAGACTCTGAAACAGGCTCCAGGCTCTGAGCTGGCAGTCAGCACAGAGCCCGACGCGGGGCCCGNCTGAAACAGGCTCCAGGCTCTGAGCTGGCAGTCAGCACAGAGCCCGACGCGGGGCCCGAACCCACGAACCGCGAGACCATGACCTGAGCGAAAGTCGGATGCTTAACCGACTAAGCCACCCGGGCACCCCAGGAAAGGTGTCTTCTAAGTAGAATTCAAAACCCAATGGGAAAGACTGATTGACTTGATCAAATATAAATTTGAAAGTAACACACAGAAAAAAATCACTAAAAAAAAGTTAAGATGGTGCATCTGGGTGGCCCAGTCGGTTGAGCGTCCGACCTCAGTTCAGCTCATGATCTCACAGTGTGTGGGTTCAAGCCCCGCGTCGGGCTCTGTGCTGACAGCTGGCTTAGAGCCTGGAGCCTGTTTCGGATTCTGTATCTCTCTCTTTCTCTCTGCCTCTCCCTCTCTCTCTCAGAAAAAAAAAAAAAAAAAAAAACCATTACAGTAATTTTAAAAAGTAAAGATAATTAATAAAATGGGAAAAAAAATATGTTCTATCTCTATCCCAAAGTCTAGTTTTCCTAACATATATGGAGTTCCTATAAACCAGTAAGAAATTTACCAGTAACTCACAAGGAAAGGACAAAGATTATGGACAGTTTATTTTAAGAAGGAAGTGTAGGTGGGGACGCCCGGGTGGCTCTGTCAATTAAAGTATCTGACTCTTGATTTCAACTCAGGTCATGATCTCAGGGTCATGAGTTCAAGCCCCATGTCAGGCTTCTTGCTGATGACTCAGATTCCCTCTCTCTCCCTCTCTCTCCCCCCACCTCTCTCCTCACCCCTGCTGCCTCAAAATAAATAAGTAAACTAAAAAAAAAAAAAAGGAAGGAAATGTGGGTGATTCCAGAACATCAGATTCTTACCCTCACTTGTAATAAGAGAAGGAATTTCTCAGATCAAACACTCACGGAGATCCGTTTACCCTGGATTACACCTGTAAAGGTGCAGAGGTTCACAGACCCACTGGATTGTCACAGGACCCAGATGTGCTGAGGCGGGGGGGTGGCGGGGGGGAACGCAGCAGGCACTGCCCGCCCCCGGAGCAGTCCCCATGGCCCGCGGGCAGCGTGGGAGCAGCGCACTGGGCTGTACCCGCGGGACGAGGCAGCTCCATGCCTGCGGGTGGCCGGCCGGCTGAGGAGCGTCTCCAGCACCGCAGCCGCCCAGGCCCCGCACAGATGGAGTCACCTCCCAGACACACGTTCTTGGGCAGACGTGTTCTCAAGTGAAGGATATAAAATTTCCCTTACATTTTTAAGAAACTTAATTCACACCCTTACCTTGAAAATTTGAAAAGAATCGTGGAAGAAAATCAACTCCTGGCTTCTCTCTCCTTCCACAAGCAGTGTATGTGCTCTGGGGCTCCCGCGTCCCCACCCCCACTCACACCGCAGGGGGTCCCACCATGAGAGTCACCGGCGAGTGACAGGGGCTGACACGGCCGCCCCGCGGTGACCCTCCCTCCCCTCCGCCCTGCAGCACCACGAGGCCCTGCAGCTCTGCCTGGAGCAGAACATGCCCATCACCGAGGAGATGGCCGAGAAGATGACGGTGCCCAAGGACTCCAACGAGCTGTCCGAGGACTCCCGGCGCCAGCTGCTGGAACGGATCGCCCACTGCTGCATGCGCCAGGGCAGCTACCACCTGGCCACCAAGAAGTACACGCAGGCGGGGAACAAGCTGAAGGTGAGCACGCCGGCCCGGGGGTGGTGGCCCACCCAGCGCTCAGCTTCCCATTTGCCCCTGGGTAACCCGGCCCCACCCGAGATTAACTTTCTGGGCTCCCTGGGCCCCGCAGGGATGGAGGAGCCCTGAGCTCCCTCTGGTGGTGAAATCCGCGTGAGCCCGCCTGGTGCTCTCCTGTCTAGGCCATGAGAGCGCTGCTGAAGTCGGGGGACACGGAGAAAATCGTGTTCTTTGCGGGCGTCTCGAGGCAAAAGGAAATCTACATCATGGCTGCCAACTACCTGCAGTCCCTGGACTGGCGGAAGGAGCCAGAGATCATGAAGAACATCATCAGTTTCTACACCAAGGGGCGCGCCCTGGACCTCCTGGCTGGCTTTTACGAAGCGTGTGCCCAGGTACGGGCCCTCCACCCACTCCCGGGCCCCCCGGCAGCTTGTGGAGCCCGGCGGGCCTGACGGGCCTCCTCCCTGCAGGTGGAGATCGATGAATACCAAAACTACGACAAAGCCCACGGGGCGCTGACCGAGGCTTACAAGTGCCTGTCCAAGGCCAAGGCCAAGAGCCCCTTGGATCACGAGACCAAGCTGGCTCAGCTGCAGAGCAAGATGACACTGGTGAAGCGGCTCATCCAGGCCCGAAGGTAGGTTCACAGGCCGGCGGGGACACAGGGGGGAGGGGGGCCCACCTTGGGCCCGTGGAGCCCCCAGGCATCTCACAGCCAGGAACCAGACCCTGTGTCACATGCAGTGAGCCCTCCGCGGGGAGCCCATGGACCCCGTGTAGGATGTGTAGATGCCATGGTGCATCCTTCACGCTAAGCTTCTCCGGGGCGGGACTTCCCGAACCTAGGTGCACTCCCAGGCCAGTTCCAGAAGAAAGCAGGGACGTCTGGGATGGGGGCGGTGAGGCAGATGTGGGTCGGGGGGAGCCTGGGACCTGCTCGGGTGTGTGCAGGGCTCAAGGTCAATGGGTGGCAGCGGGGGGGCCATCACAGCACCCAGGGGTGAGGGGACAGTTTGAAGGAGGCCGTGGGCCCCAGGTTGTAGCTGTTCCTAGGAGAGCCCATCCATATTCGGACATGATGCCAGTTCCCAGCCCCTGGCAGCCCATCCAGCCTTGCCCGGAGCACACTGTGTGGCCTGCAGGCCTCGGCTTCGGCCTAAACCAGTACCAGCCTCTTCCTCACCTGGGAACAGGCTTTTAGAAGAAAGTTCCAGAAGTATTTTTGAACATTTGTACAAGGTGGGGCTCCCTGCTTGGATGTGTAGGTTCTGGAATATCTGCTGCCCGTGGGCTGCAGGAGGGAGAGAGCAGGACATTGGGAAGCAAGGAGCACGCGCCCCTGGGCCAGGGCCCCCCAGGGCTGCTGCCTGGTCCCTGCCCCACTCACACACCCCTGCTCTGCGACAGGCCCCAGCATGGCGTGTGCAGCCCATCGCTGCGCTGGCCTTTGCAGGTGCTCCGCCTTCCCTGACCTCCTCGGGCAGGGCGCCCTGTGTTCCCCTGCACATGGTGGGGGGCAGCAGGCGGGGCCGGGGTGACAAGCGGATCTAGCACAGTAACAGCACTGCCAGCCAGCCTAGTTTTGTTAAGGGGGTCGGTGAATTTATGAGTGAAATGAATGAACTCATTAGCAGGTCCATTTCAGTCACGGGAATTAACTTCACAAAAGATTCCTCCCGCCCGTTTCGGAGGGCAGGGAGCCTCATAGGGCAGGGAGCCTGCTCTGACCCCTGATTCCTGACCCTGGGCTGTGTCCGGGGCTCCGGCTCAGACCCGCTCTGCTCTGCTGTCGGCAGGACGTACGCCGAGGACCCCAAGGAGGCGGTCAGGCAGTGCGAGCTGCTGCTGGAGGAGCCGGAGCTGGGCAGCACGGTCCGCGTCGGGGACGTCTACAGCTTCCTGGTGCAGCACTACGTGCAGACGGAGCAGCTCCAGACGGTGAGCGGGGGGGCGAGCGGGGGGGCGGGCGGGGGGAGGGGTTCCGGGGAGACGGCGAGGCCATCCTTCTCCTCTCTTTGATTTTTCAGCTTTTTCATTTTGAATAATTTCAAACAGAATTACAAGAACAGTAGAACCCATACTTTATGGGATTCAGCAGTTTTTTGACATTTTGCTACATTTACTTACTCATGTTACAGGTGTGTTTTCAAGTTTCTATTTTCCTTTTTCTTTATTTTTATTTTTATTTATTTCTGAGAGAGAGACAGCGTGAGCAGGGGAGGGTCAGAGAGAAAGGGAGACACAGAATCTGAAACAGCTCCAGGCTCTGAGCTGTCAGCACAGAGCCCGACACGGGGCTCGAACCCACACACTGTGAGATCATGACCTGAGCCAAAGTCGAATGCCTAACCGACTGAGCCACCCAGGCGCCCCATGGATGGAATCAATTCTGCTTTTGCACTCTATTTGCTAAAATAGGGGGGTTTTTTAGCTGAACCGTATGAAGAAAATCTAGCCTCACAGCAATATGCAGGTGAGAAGGGGAGGGGCCTCTTCAGACATGCACAGGCCGCCTTTGATGCCATAACTCAACAAGTGGTAATTCTTTTTTTTTTTTTTCATATTTAATTATTTTGAGAGGCAGGGGGGAGGACAGAGGCTCTGCAGCAGGCTCTCTGCTGAGAGCGGAGAGCCCGGCACAGGGCTCAAACTCACGAACTATGAGATCATGACCCTCACTGAAGCCAGCTAAGCCACCCTGGCGCCCCAACAAGTAGTAACTGTCAAAAGTTGGTTGCAGGGGGCGCCTGGGGGGCTCAGTCGGTTAAGCGTCTGATTTCAGCGAGGGTCATGATCTCACGGATTGTGGGTTCAAGCCCCGCGTCGGGTTCTGTGCTGACAGCTCAGAGCCTGGAGCTCCTTCAGATTCTGTGTTTCCCTCTCTCTCTGCCTCTCCCTTGCTCACGCTCTGTCTCAAAAATAAGTAAATTAAAAAATTTAAAAAAAAAAAAAAAAGCTGGTTGCAGTGTTGGGAGGCTGTTGTCCTGGGTCCCATCTGTCTCGCATCTGTTACGCGCACGTGACTTTACGACAGCACGTTCACGGAGCTAGAGGATGTCAACACACTTCCTCACGCGTATCGGAAGCCCGTATTTGTGTGGCCACCAACCCCGTGAGATGCTGAGGCGTTGGGAAAGTGGCCGGCTCCTGGTGGCCAACAGAGGAGGCTTCTGAAATCCTTCCGTTTGAAAGCTCAGATGTCATCCTTGGCAGAACTACTGCCCGTTACTCTATTCCTTGACGTGCTGGCCCCCTGGCTCGTTTTTGAGAGAGTGTCTCGTCCCCAAGTCTGAGCAACTTACCCGCAGCCACATTTACAAGCAAAGGCGGTATCCCGTGCGGAAGCAGCGACGTTCGCTCACGACCTGCACAGCTATGCCCACGTTCGGTACAACCCGTGTTTCACGGCCGCCAGCCTGGTGGGTGCGTCGCAGTGTCGCGTGGTGGCTTCAGTGCACCTCTCTCTCCGACTACCCGTGCTGCGCACCCGCTCATAGGCCCTCTCCCCCTCCGAGTGCGGAACGCCCACCTCGGGCGTTGGTTGGAGGCTGCCTTCTCACGTGGCTCGTGGCCCTTGTGAATTCGGGGTACCTTTCCTTTACCAGCACATGACCCACCGGTGCTTTCTCCCTGAGTCCTCTCCTCCTTACGGGGCTCCAGTTCCCTGTGTATCCTATCCCCGGCCCAACTGATTCTTTTTTTCCAGAACTTTCTCTGGTTTCATTGTGGGCAGCTGCTCCGAGCTTACCAGCCGGTGCAGTGTGCGCGAGGACGTTGCCCCGCTGCTGCATCCCGCCCGCGGCTGCCCCTCCCCCTCCAGCAGCCTCTACACCACGTGCCGCCAGTTCCCTCAGTTGTCTTTTCTCTCGACTTTGGTCACCACATCTTGTTCCTTACACTGGCGGTTCCTGGACATTGTGGGTAAAGCACCGTAGAGACTCTGAATTCTGTTACCTTCCCTCCTTCCCTCCCTCCTGCCTGCCTGCCTTCCGCACCCCCCCCCCACCCCGCCGAGTTTCCCTCACGTTGCAAATGGCGTCCTGTGCACCTCGCTGAACGCACGTGCTCCAGGCTAACACAGCACACGGTCCCCGGAGGAGCCAGGGCGACCCGGGGAGCCTCACAGAACGACAGAAGTGTCGCTAGTGCCTGGTGCCGGCCCCACCGCCTGGAAGGTCCACGCCACGAGCGAGACTCAGGCCCCTGGCCTGCTGCTCACCCCCCTCACTGACGCTCCGCTCTGGGGAGGGAGCAGCGCCAGTGTAATCTCAGCCAGGTTACTTGGGGTTTTTTTGGAGAAAAAGCACAAAATTGGCTTCAGACCACTGTTTCCTCAACATGAACAGAAAAACCACTTTGAACTATTGCACCAGCTCTTCTGCTGTCTCTGCCCGTGCCTGGAGCCTTTGGGATTTAGGATCATTAACTTAGAAACCTGTGAGCAGTGAGGCAGACGGGCCTGAGTGTCACCTGTGACATGGACAGGCTCAAGTGTCACCTGTGAGCGGTGAGGCAGACAGGCCCGACCGAGTGTCACTTGTGAGCAGTGAGGTGGATGGGCCCGAGTGTCACCTGTGAGGTGAACGGGCCCGAGTGTCACCTGTAGCGGTGAGGAGAACGGGCCCAACTGTCACCTGTGAGCGGTGACGCAGACAGGCCCAAGTGTCACTTGTGAGCAGTGAGGTGGACAGGCCAGAGTGTCACCTGTGAGGTGGACGGGCCCGAGTGTTGCTTGTGAGCAGTGAGGTGGACGGGCCCGAGTGTCGCTTGTGAGCAGTGAAGTGGACGGGCCAGTGTCACCTGTGAGGTGGATGGGCCCGAGTGTCACCTGTGAGGTGGATGGGCCCGAGTGTCACCTGTGAGGTGGACGGGCCAGAGTGTCGCCTGTGGACGGGCCAGTGTCACCTGTGAGGTGGATGGGCCCGAGTGTCACCTGTGAGGTGGATGGGCCCAAGTGTCACCTGTGAGCGGTGAGGCAGACAGGCCCGACCAAGTGTCACTTGTGAGCAGTGAGGTGGACGGGCCCGAGTGTCACCTGTGAGGTGGACAGGCCCGAGTGTTCTCCGGGCAGGGAAAAGAGGTCCTCGTCACTGCTCTGGTGTCTCCCACACTCCCTTGCACTCGCCTGACTGTTGCATCAGCGCCCAACCCTTAGGCCCTGACGCTGGTCAGTCCGTGTCCTCAGCGGCCAGGACATCCAGGAGCACTGTCTATCTCCCCTCAGCTGTCTGGTGACCGTGCCTGCCTTCTGGAAATTGTTTCCGCGCCCGGGCCTGGACAGCTGTGCCCACGGAGGGGTGACGTCCCTGCACCACAGGGCCACCCTGGGGTCTCCGGCAGACCCCCACCCCAGGGGGCACGCCCTCGATTCCACTGGCTCCCGAAGCCCAAGCCCTGGCCTGCCTTGTACTTGTGCCCGTGCGCCCCGCACAGCGCCTGGCTCACAGCAGGCCGTCGGCGCGTCCTCAGATCTCGTCCCGTGCGGCGTCCCCCGCCTCGCATGAGAACGCCTGGGGCTTGCATTCCACCCGCCCTTCGTCCCCCCAACAAACAACCCTAGCTCACTTCCTGTTCTCACCTTCGTCTCTTATTTTCTCTATCTTGGTTATAGCTGCTCAAAGTAAAATAGCTCAGGAAATTTTATCGTCTTTAAGAAATGGTTAAGTTCAGGCGCACCCAGGTGGCTCAGTGTGTTGAGTGTCTGACTTCGGCTCCAGTCATGATCTCACGGTTCATGAGTTTTAAGCCTCACGTCAGGCGCTCTGCTGTCAGTGCAGAGCCCACCTCAGATCCTCTGTCCGCTTCCCCCCCCCCCCCCCCCCCCGCACACTCTCTCTCTCTCAAAAACAAACGTTAAAAAAAAGAATATTAAGATCCAGAGCACCTGGGTGGCTCAGTTGGTTAAGCATCCAGCTCTTGATTTCAGCTCAGATCATGATCTCACAGTTCATGAGATTGAGCCCAGCGTCGGGCTCTGAGCGCGTGTGGAGCCTGCTGGGGTTCTCTCTTCCTCCCCTTCCCCTGCTCACACGTGTGCTTTCACCCTCAAAGTAAATACGCTTAAAAAAAATACTAAGATCTGATCATTATTTCCCATGAAAAGTTTTCATTTTTTACATTTTTTAATATTTTATTTATTTCTGAGAGAGAGAGATTGAGACAGCGTGAGCAGGGGAGGGTCGGAGAGAGGGAGACACAGAATCTGAAACAGGCTCCAGGCTCTGAGCTGTCAGCGCAGAGCCCGACACGGGGCTCGAACCCATGAGCTGTGAGATCATGACCTGAGCCGAAGCCGGATGCTTAACCGACTGAGCCACCCAGGTGCCCCTCCGATGAAAAGTTTTAAAGCTGCAAGAAACTTAGCTCACGTAGGGCTGATACGAAGTGCAGCTGGGAGTGAGCCTTAGAAGCCACATGAGACCCTGTTCCTCCCCTCGTTCCTGTGAGTGGCCCTCCCTGTGGGCACAGCAAGTGTTAGCAGACGCAGGCAGACCTGAGCAGGTGAGGGGCAGGTGTGGGTAAGTGTGGGCAGGTGTGAACAGGTGTGGGCATGTGTGAGCAAGCACAGCAGGTTAGAGCAGGCACAGGCACGTGAGGACAGGTGTAGGCAGGTGCGGGCACGTGTGAACAGGTACAGGTGAGGGGCAGGTACGGCAGGCGTAGGCACGTGGGGGCAGGTGCGGGTCCCCGCGCACAGGCCACTCACAGGACTTTGCAGGGCAGCTGGCTGTGGCCGTTCGGCTGGGAGTGCTGATCACAGTGGACAGTATCGACAGAGCCCGAAATCCGGGCGCCACGAGCCCTCGGGAAGGCTGTGCAGACAGCTGCCCTCTGGGGAAGGTGTCCTTCCTCTCGCCACCCTGCTCCCCCTAACCCGGAGGGGGCGCCCAGGAAACCCCGCGCCCGGGACTGCGGCGGGGGGGGCCCTCCGGTTCTCACTGTGCACTAACCCGGGGACCGCTGTCCCGACCCAGGCGTACAGGTATCTGGAGGAGATGCGGAGGAGAGTGCCTTCCGCCAACATGTCCTACTACGTGAGCCCGCGGACCGTGGACGCCGTGCACCAGGGCCTGGGCCTCCCCGTGCCGCGCAGCGAGCCCGAGCGGGTCCGCCACAACAGCGCGCACGGCCACAGGGAGGCGGACGACGTGCCGGAGGAGGTGGAGGGCGAGCCCTGACGGCGGCTGCCGCGTCCCCGGAACCCCCAGGTCCTCGGCAAGAGCCTGACCGTCTCGCAGACACGGAAGCAGTGACTGACGCCCCGGGGCCCTGGCCATCACGGCCAGAAAGGGGTCCCTTTCCCGCCGAGGGACTTGGTCCCTTTTCTCCAGAACAGTCTCCCAAGTATAGTCTGTAAAGCCTAAAAGCCTTGTTGACCTGGATGAGCTGCAGATACGAGCGTGTTCCCTGCGCCTCGCCCCAGCCCCCAGACGAGCGCCCAGAGCGCGTCTGACGGTTCCCAGCAGGGACGCGCCACCCCTGACCACAGGCGAGGTGTCCGCTGGAACAGACACAGGCGGCCTTGCCCAGGGACGTGGTGGCTGACGGGGGGCGGGTTCTCTGCACGAGGCTCTGTCCACATGGGCGTCCCGTCACCAGCCCCCACCGGGAGAAACTGGCCTCGAGGCGCGTCTGTGCAGGCAGGGGGACCTTAGGCTCTCCCGCCCCCAGCCGTTCCACCAGCTGCCAAGCCGTGTCCCCCTCGGGAGGCCCACTGAGGCACCGCAGACCCTGCCGGAGCAGTGGGAGCCCCGAGGAGTGGGGCTGAGAACCTGTGGCTCCTTTTTATTCTTCCTTTTTGTTGCTTTTTAAAGTTTTCTGCGTTCCGGTGAGGAAGGGGCTTGGGGACACACTGAGAATCAGCCCGTAGGGGCCCCAGCAGCCCCTCCCTCCCTGGGACCCCCCCCACCACATTCAGGTGGCCCGTCGGTGGACGCAGGGCCGAGGCCCCCTCTCCAGCGAGGACTACGGAGAAGCGAGCGGGAGCAGTCGGTCTCTGAGCTTCTCCAGAAGCAGCAGGGCTTTGGCGGCCAGCAGCCTGCAGTCCTCATCTGCGTCCCCTTCGGCCACGTCTGCCGGAGACGAGCACAGAGCAGGACATCAGCGGCGCGCACGGCGGGCGACCGGCCCTCATTTCCTCTCGGGAGTCTGTCCTCACGACCCCCTGTGGAGGCTGGCGGGGGGCAGGGGGTGCGCGGCCGTGTGCGGGAGCAGCACCCCGCTCTCCCTGGGGCTGGGGGCCCGGCCAACAGCAGGCTGCAGGGGCGGCGGGACGGAGCCCGTGGGGGAGGCCCCCGTCCCGGGACGCAGCTCGCGACCCGCCTGTGTCACGGGGCCCGGGCACCCGGAGCCGACCAGACACACCGTGACCAGGGGAAGCCCAAGCGTGCTCTGCAGACCAACCGACACGACAGAGGCCCCGCCCGAACGCCGGGCCCTGAGCATGGCACCGCCAGAGCATCCAGGCCCAGCCCAGGCCCCGGGTGGACATGGGTGAGTGGGCCACACAGGTGCCTCCGGGTGGGAGGTCGCGTGTGCGCCAACAGACTTTTCACAGGGAACGCTGTGGGGGGGTGGCGGGGGGGGCAAAGCTTGTCCAAGCGTTAATGGGCGAGGCTGGTGAGGTGACGTGCTTCCTGCGTGGCTCTGTAACCTTACAGAAGACACAGAATTTTGCAGAACACACCATCTCCCGCACCTTCTCTTGGGTCCTCCTGCAGGAACCCCCAGTGACCCAACAACAGCTGAGTCCCCATCCCCTCACGGTGAGGGGTAGGGAGGTGTCGGTCCCGGGGCCTCTGCGCCGCCCCGTGCCCCGATGGCCGCTGCCCCAGCCTCCTCCCGCCCGGGGCCCGGCGCCCACCTGCCAGCCAGGGCCGGGCTTCCAGCAGCTCGTCTGGCAGGTCGGCCAGCAGTCGCTCGGCTGGAACGCTGAGGAGGACGGAGGAGACGGCGGACAGCAGGCCCCGGCGCACGTAGCTGCCAAGCAAGGTCCGGGCACTGATGCCAATGGGGCCCCAGGGCAAGCAGAGCACCTCCAGCCGCCCTGCGCCCTCTTGCTCGGGAAGCGCCAGGCGACCCCACCTCTCGGCCGCCCCGGGGGTGCCCCCCGCCTCCTGCCTCCTACATCATAGCAGGAGCCCTGCCTCCACGTCCGCTTGGGACCCCATTCCTCAGCCCCATGGCCACTCACGCGTCACCGTGGAAGCGAAGAGTCCACACGAACTCCAGAAGGGCCTTGCCCATGGGCACAGCCACCTGAAACGGCAGAGGCCGGTGGGCAGGGGCCCGGCACCCACACGGGGGTCCCGACACTTCCAGCCCCGGGGCCAAGGGGAGGCAGCTGGGAAGACGCCCCCCACTCACCGAGGTGTTCACAGCCAGGTACATCAGGGCCCCCAAGGTGTGGGCCAGCCTCCCGAGAACCAGGTGGTCTTCTCCCAAAAGGTCAAAGGTCACCAGAGGTCTACAACGGCATCGGGTGTGTGTGCACAGGCTGGACACCCGGGGCCGGTTCCCCACCCCCTGGGCCACCAAGGGACACCTGGCGCCCTGGACGCGCCTCCTCATCGCCCGTGCCCGTGTGGTACCAGCAGCCACAAAGAGAAGGCGCTGGACACAGGGCGGGTGGAGCATCGAGGCTCCGGCCCCCCCGCCAGCAACCCGCCATCCATGATGGGGATCACGGTTCCTGACACCCTCCCTGCGCGATTTAATTTAAGCTACAACCAACCAAAACCCCGGTGGTAGCCCACTGCCGCCCAAACCCCACCACAGACCCCACCCTGGGAAGCCTCTGGGACGCGAGGGTGTCCAGGCCTCCCGCTCACCTGTCGAAGTGCTGAATGAGCGGGAAGAAGAAGTAGCCGGCCACCGTGTTGAACTGGTTGGGGCCAGCGTCCTGTGTCCTCCTGACGGAGCCCTGAAAACACATGGTGCTCACAGGCGCCGCATCCCCTCGCCTTCCCGTGCGCGCACTCCCTTCCCCGGCCTCGTGACAGCCCCAGGCCGCGCGGATGTGGCACATACAGGCCATTTCTTGCTGACAGAATTCCGGGACTTTTTTTCACACTCACATCTTAAAACCACGTGTCCCCTCACTCTGTACCGACCACTCCCTCCACACAGCGGAAGGATGAATGAGCCCTGGTCCCCACAAGGACCCGCCCCAGGGCCCAGCTGACCTGCGACAGCCGCCGGGTCTTGCTTCTGATCCGCTCTTCCACGACCGCGCGCCACGCGGGAGCCACGGGGCTGCTGGGCAGGGGGGCAGGGCCCGGGGGACCACACCGAGGGGCCCTGGGGAGGCGGCCCGGCCGAGACAGCTCCTGGGCGGCCAGAGTCAGCACCTGGAGGAGCGGAAGACCCAGGGCAGCCGTCCTTGCTCTGGCGAAGGACAGCGTTGTCTAAAACTCGAGGTAGAGTGCCCCTCGGCGCCATCGGCTGTCACAGGCTGCGGCGGGGACGTTGTGGGGACCTTGCGGAAGGCCAGTTCCAACTCTCCGAGGACCACGTCACTTTGCAGGGGACAGAAGGGACAGACGGACGTGCTCCCCAGCCGTGGGTCAGCGGCCTTGCTCATGTACCCGGGGCCCCTTCTGTTCCACAGCTCCTTCCAATCTGCCACCCGGCCGCCTGCACATGCCAAGGGCTAAGGGCTGTTCCTCTGAGGGTGACACAGGATGCAGGTCACATGACACCGTCAAGCACGGACGTGGGGACTGTTCAGCACCGTCCTGTAGACGCACACAGCCTGACTCCGGCCATCTTGACCGCCATGCGTGTGTGGCTCAGTGGCAGCGGGCACGTGCCTGTTGTGTGCCCGTCGCCGCCATCATCAAAACTGCATCTTCCCAAACGTCAGCCCTTCCTCCTGCTACACGCCCTCCCCACCGTCTACCCGCTCTGTGACTCTGACGGTCCAGGGAGCTCACTAAGTGGACCGCACTGCGTCCTCTGGCTCACCCACACTGGGGCAGAGGTCACCACGTCCTTCCTCTGTGAGCCCCAAGTAATGTCCCATTGTGCAGATGAGCCACATTTTGTTCGTCTTAAAATGGGGAATTGTACCGCGGGGGAGTTCCGTCTCAATAAAACCTTTGTCTAAGATAAAGGACGCGGCCCCTGGCAAATCCCGTGCGCTGCGAAGAAAACACCAGGCAGCTGCCAGTCCCAGCCTTGTGGGCCCAGCCACAAGGGACCTGGGGAGGCCCCTGGTCCTGCCCACAGAGCTTTCGGCAGGGCTCTGCGCCGGGCCTGGCCCCTGTGAGGGCAGCGTGGGCCTGCTAGGCGGGACAGATGGCCCCGGGGCACTTACGTCCAGGATGTCCAGGCGCTGTCGGAGGCTGAAGTTGAGGGCGTAGAACTGTGAGGTCAGATACTCCGCTACCTAAGCCGGGCACGCAAGACACCGTTGTGGACCGCCACCCAGAGGCAGGGCCCCAACGCAGACCTGCCTGGGGCGGGGGGTGGGGGGTGGGGGTGGGACTCACCGGGGCCGGGTCTGTGACCACGACGGCCACCAGGCCTCTCTGGCGCAGCCCCTCGAAGCCCTCCACGCTCGTCTTCTCCTCCAGATGCAGCAGCACCTTGGCCAGCTCCACGCTCACCTGTGAGCAGGGGTCAGCGGGCCTCGGCTCCTCCCCAGCCCCGCCCAGGGCATCCTGGGCAGACATGCACCCCTCCCTCGATGTCCCTGCCCGCTCACCTCGCGTGCAGCAGCCGGGTTCCTGACGACCAGGCCCTCGAGGGCCCGCAGGGCCGCCTCCCAGCGCTCCCAATCCTCGGACGAGGTCAGGGCTGCACAGAACAGACGGGCCCACGCTGACCCCGCGCAAGGCAGAGCCGGCAGCCAGGGTCTGGGCACTGGGCAGAGGCGGCCGAGGCCCGGGACACACAGGGTTCCCCTGGCTCAGCCACCCCAGGGCAGGCGCTCGGAGGGGCTCCCGCCGGGGAAGAGGCCCACCTTCCAGGCAGTCCCGCACGTAGGTGGGCGCCTTGCTCCTCTTCAGCTCCTGGTCCCCCGACATGTCGTAGGGGACAAACTCATCGTCACTGGGGAAGCAGCAGAGACCCATGGGGCCGCCCATCACCCGGGAGCAGACGACAGGCAGGCAGGCTGTGCTCCGGAGCCCCAGGAAGTCCCTGAGTCTCAGGAAGAGCAGACCTTCGTAGGGGAGGACACTCGGCGAGAGGGGACTGCGAGGCCGATCCGTCGCCTCCAGGCAGTGTGGGCCGTGCACTCCCACGCTCCCGGCGGCTCTGAGGCCAGCCCAGGCCTGCTCCCCCCGCCCCGTACTTTCCACCCGAGGGCCCCCTACCTGTCCAAGTCAGAGCCTGAGCCCTCGGGTGGGGCCTGCGGGATGCCACCGCCCACGCTCCCTCCGCCGGGAGTCTCTGCAGGCTCTGGAGCGACAGCAGGGCTGTGGGGGGCAGAGAAGGAACCTTCAGGGAGGCACAGGCTTCTGGCCCCGAAACCCACCTTCCCCAGGAAGTGCACCCCCTCCCACTGCGCTTCTCTTGGCTTCACTCTCAGCAACGGGTCCAAGGCGACAAGGTAAGGAAACAGTGGGAACCGGGCCTGCCCAGCTTGGGGTGGGGACCGGGGCACAAGACCCTCACCTTGCCTCCAAAGCGCTGTCGGCCGCAGGCTGGGGGGCCGCCAGGGCCAGCATTTCACGGCTCAGCTCGTCGTCCTCATACTGCAGTGCACATGGGCTGGAGCCAGTCCTGGGGAGCACCCACCCCCCGCCCTTGCCCCACCTGCCAGGTCTCTCCGTGGAAGCGGGCGGCGCTGGGTACATGCGCTGGGGAGCCCACCCTCCTGGGGGGGCTGGACTCCCCCCTCCCCCAGGGAGGACATCCTGGGAGCTCAGCAGACAGAGGGGAGGGGCCGCCAGAGAGATCACTTCCCAGCACCTCAGGGAATCCACCCAGGGGCGAGCGTTCAGGCACCGCTGAGGGGTCAACACTCAGAAGGTTTGTGGCCCTGGACCTGGAAAGATGAGGAGACCCCAGGGAGGGAAACACAGGGCGCGGCCCTTGCTCACCTGGAACCTCAGGGGCGGCCCCTCGGGGTGGAGCCGGGCGCTGGCAGTCTCGGCCACAATCATGCCCAGACGGCGCACAGCGGGCAGACTGCTATCCAGGCGGTTCTTCACGCCTGCCATCAGGCTAGCCAGCAACTCTGGAAGCACCGACCCCTGCACACTGAGCACTGGGGGCCTGTGGGGACAGGCACGGGGCGGGGACAGGGGCAGCGCCGCCCGCTCACCGTCTCGGCTGTCCTGGAGCTCCGCCTCCCCCAGGTGCGCCAGGCAGATGAGCACGGCCTTGCTGAGGTAGCGCTGCTGCTCCAGAGGCGCGTGGCGGATGGCACTGGAGCTGCCCCACGTCTCCAGAAGCGCCTTCAGTGCCTGGTGGTGACCCGGCCCGGTTAGACAGCCGCCCCGACCTCCCCACCACAGCACGGGGACACGCGGGCCTCGGTGCCGCCGTCCTCGCCAGCACCCTCTGCTCCAGGCAGGAACGTTCTCCCTTCCTCTCCCACCAGAAGGCGGCCCCAGAGCCCCGGGGACAGAGGGCCGGGCTGCACCTACCTGCATGAGGAGCGGGCGCCGTTGGCTGTCCATGGCCAGGTACCCCAGCAGGCTCTGCAGCATGGGTGTCTGTGACAGAAGCCAGGCATCCTGTCACCGTCTGCCGGGCAGACGCCAGCTACCCACGCGCTGGGCTAAGACCATCGGCCCCAGGCTCCCGGAGCAGAAACGGGTCTGGGCTGAGGGTCAGTGGCATTTCCTGGGCAACCGAGCTCAGCTCCACCTGCTCAGGTCACGTCTCCTGGGCCCCGGGTGGCCCTCAGCCCACGCCCTCACCGAGTACCGGTACTGTAGGAACAGAAGCTTCCGGGTCATCACGAACTGGGCCTTCTTATTTTTCATCACCAGGCTCCCCAAGAGCCGCGAGAGGACTTCAGGCCTGCGAGGTATAGTCGGGGGGCAGGGGGGGCGCATGAACTCCGGGGCCCAGCAGGGCCGGCTTCGCCCCTCCCCGGCTCTGCGCTGACCACCGGGAGCCCGGGGCCTGGGCCCCAGCTCTGACTCGGTCCTGATTCGCCCTCCTCCGGGCACGTGGGGAAACCGGGACGACCCAGCGCCTCATGCGAGAGGACGTCCTTTCCCCGCTCTGCCCAAGCGCAGGGTTCGGGGCTTCGGCCGCAGCAGGTGCGGCCAGGCTTCTCCGGGAAGGGCCAGAGGACGAGCACTCTGGTTCCCGGGCCATCAGACCCCGCAGCCCCTGCAGCCGGAAGCAGCGAGGGGCGTGCGTGGGAGCGAGCGCGGCTGTGGACCCGTGAAACCCCATGAAAAAAACGCACAATGGGCTGAATCTGGCCTAGACTGGGGCCCCCGCTCGTCTGTGTGAGCAAGCGCCCAGCCACCCCTCCGGCCGGTGTGGAAGGACGGGGACTGCGTGTCTCCTCTCAGCCCTTTCAGATGCCACACAAAGATGTAAAGGTGAAAAGAAAAAGAACCAAAAAAAAAAAAAAAACCCCGGCCATAGAAGAAAACCCACGCAAACCGGCCCACAGCCTCAGAGCAGGGGTGGGACACAGCGCGGAAGACAGAGAAGGCAGCGGCCCGCGGTGTGACACGCTTCCGGGGCAGTGTGGACACCTCTGAAAAGCCACGAACCAATGACGAGCTGGGAGGGACCAGAAGCGCGTGGCGGGGGCGGATGCGTCACAAGGAGGTTGTGCAGACAAGGCCTGAGCACCCAGCAGCGGAGGCGGTGAGACGTCAGGTGGTTCAGAGGCAGAAGGCAGGTCCCGGGATACACACACCCGCACCCAGAACCAAGAAACACGCGGTCACACGCGTGCTGGGGCGTGTGAAGGCGGGCACTCTGCGCGCACACACACGGGCACGTGCGGACACAGCTCCGGGGAGGGGAGCGAAAGGGGCGGCCCGGGGCCGGTGCAGAGCTTCCGGGAGGGGCTGGGCCGGCCCACCGAGGCCTCGCCGCGTGAGCTCCGACAAACTGGAGGGAAGAGGAGACGGGGTGGCTTTGGGACCGCGCCCCGCCCTCCTGGCTCCTTACCCGGAGGCGGCCTCCACCAGTGCCGTCAGCAGCGCCTCCACGGCCCGGTCGGGCACCCGCGCCACCAGGCGCCAGCAGACCCGCTGCCAGAGGCAGCTGCCCTGGGTGAGCGCCGTCAGCCGCGGCACCAGCACGCCCAGCATCTCCTCTGAGGGAAGCACATGGGGCCCTGAGCCCGGGGCCGGGGCCGCGAGCCCGGAGCGGGGGGGGGGGGGGGGGGGGGGGGGGGGGGCCAGGCCCAGGCGAGGGAACCGTGCAGCCCGCCCCCTCCCGGGAGGGCTGAGGGGAGGAGGGGAGACGTGCACGCAGCGCTGCGGACCCCCGGGGACAGGAGACACTCACTCTGCCTCCCGTGGACACAGGCTTTCCCGAGCACCTGCGACAGGAAGGACACGGAGCAGTCCCAGCCATCTGGGGCAAGAAAAAAAGCGGGGTTTTCAAGCAGGGCCAATGGTTCCGGCCACGGGACACCACCTGCCCAGGTGGGGACAGACCCCGTGTCCGGACAGGCGTCTCTACGCTGTAAAACGTCATTTCTCTCCATCCCATTCCAGCTGAAACCTCAATACGACTGTTTCTAGCTGGAAGCCAACAATAATTTCAAAAAGCCTCACGCGCTCTTGCTCAATTCATCGCCACAATGAGCCCAGGGAGCAGGGACCAGTGTGGCAGCACGGGGAGGGGGAGGCACCCAGGGCCCATGAGGCAGGCGGGAGGACACAGGACACGGGGACAAGGGGAGGGTGGCGCACCGACTCCCCCGGAAGTGGCCACCCTGAGCCGTCAAGGTGCGCCGCGATGGAAATGCGGTCTCTGCCACCTCAGCGGAGCGCCTGAGACCCTACAGAGGTGAGCCGGACGCAGCCACCCGGCAGGGGCTAGAGGGCTCGAGGTCAGCTCCAACTCCAAGGTCGACGGCCCAGACGTGGGTGACGCTCGGTACGGGTCGCCGCCTCCCCACACGGGAGACAACGTCTGACCTGCCAGCAGCAGCACCCCGAGAACCCCAGGGCGGTGAGAAGCCGGGGAGGGAGGGTAGGGGCGGTGGCCCCAGAGGACGGCTGGAGGGACAGCGTGGAGGGGCCGCACCTCGGAGAGAGGCCACCACCGCCTGCAGCGCGCGCACGATCTCCTCGCCGAGCAGGGGGAAGTAATTCTGGGGCAGGAACGCGTCCAGGTTCTCCCGCTGCAGACGGTTGCCCAGGCGGTCGGGCAAGCCCACCACCTGGGTGAGGAGCGTCTCCTGGAGCAGGGGGGAGGCCGGCTCGGTCAGCCGGCGGCACTGGCCCTCCATCACGGCGGCCATCCTGCCCGCGCTCAGGAACCTGGCCAGCAGCCGTGCTATCTTCATCAGACGGAAGCTCGGCCTGAAGCAAGGGCAGGTGTGACGGGCGGAGCGGTGAGTCCCCCCAACGAGCGGTCCCACAGCGTAATCGGCACTTAAAACGAGGATTTAAATCCCACTGCCAGGGCCTCGGTGGCTCTGGACTTCGGCTCAGGTCATGATCCCAGGGTTTGCGGGATCGAGCCCCGCATCAGGCTCTGTGCTGACAGCCTGGAGCCTGCTTGGGATTCCCTCTCTCTCTCTCTCTCTCTCTCTCTCTCTGCCCCTCCCCTGCTCATGCTGTTTTTCTCTCAAATTAAATAAACATTTTAAAAAATAAAAGTTTTCCTTCCTGCTGCCAAAAAGCCAGCCAGTGGTGCGGCGTGACCACCCGCCAGGCCCAGTGCAGCTCCCCCACCGCGGAGTCACGGGGCGCACCCTCCCCTCCCGCTCCACCCCACAGGGTGCTCGTCGCTTAGGTCAGGAACCGCTAAAACCCAGCTTCGCCACCACACGCCGGCCATGTCCCTGCAGGCCTGTCACATGCTCTGACACTGCTGGCTGCAGCACCCGGGGCCTCACCGCAGAGCTGAGAGCCGCGAGGGGTCAGAGGGCCCCAGGACGCTGGCGCTGCCCACTGCCCACCTGCGTCACCTCAGGAGCTAACCTGAGCCACCAGGATGGGGACGCTCCTGTCCCCTCCCTTCACCAACTCGCCGGGACCTACTGCAAGGGCCTCTTTGTCGCGAGGGAGATTAACACCAACCGCTTTAAGCGTTCAGGTGCTCTGCGACTTTCTCAGCTTTCAGGACGCCAGATTCTCCCAGAGCCTGCTGGTTCGCACCCCTTCAGGCCACGCTCGTGCCTCGGACGGTACAGGTGACCCCGTAACGAGGCCCGGCCCCACTCACCCGGCAGCACCGTCGACGGACTCCATCAGCACCAGGAAGGCCTGGTCGGCCGGGCCCTGCAGGAAGAAGCTGGCCCACAGCTCCTCCAGCGCGCCGCCAGCCACAAGCTCCAGCCAGCCTGGGCTCAGCCTGCCCACGAGACACCGGAGGAAGGCGGAGAAGTGCGCCCTGGCGAACTCCTCCTGCTGCCCGGCAAGGGCGGGGTTCTCCGCTCCACCGAGATACCGCTTCAGGGACTCCAAGGTGGAAAGGACGCGGCCGCCATCCTCACAAGAGGAGAGGGTGTGCACTGCTTCCCGCACGGCCAGCCGGACCGCAGAGACCGCTGGGTCCATCCTGGAGTGCGGAGGAGAAGCACATAAGGCCGGGGAGCCCTGGCACCCGTGCCGAGTATGTCCCACACAGCCTCAGACCTTCTGGCACCTCTTGGAAAGCTTCTGGGGACCCCATCTCTCCTCACCCCTGCCGTCACCCAGCAGCCTCCGGCCCTCCAGCACCCGTCACCGGTCCTACCAAGAGTCTGTTTCACAGCTAGGGCTCCGTGGCGCCCCTATTGCAGGGCCACTGTGCCCAGGGCCACAAGTGGGGGTGCTGTTGGCATCCAGTGAGTGGGGGGCAGAGGCCGGGGTGCTGGTAAACATCCCACGGGTGCACGACCGCAGCCACGACAGAGGCTGATCCAAGCCCAAATGCCAACCGTGCCGAGCTCGGGTCCCGGGGCTACCCCGCGGCAGCACTGCTAACTGCCCGACTGTCCGGCTAGGAGACTTTCCGTCCGCTAAACTCCCGTCTTTCCCAGAAACCACACCCTCTGCAGGTAGTATTTCGGGCCAGGCGCCCCTGCAGGATTGAACACCACTAGGCAGGCACCTATCACCAGGGACCCAGCCACTAGATAAGGCTGCATCAGGGGACCAAGCGGGTCCCCACGAGTGCGGGTCCTCCTCGCCCAGCCGAGTCTACGCGGGCTCCGGTGAGCAGCGCTCAGGCCTGCTAACGCGCCAGCGACGCCAGCACCACGCCCCCCCTACCCAGCGGCGACGGAACCCACATCACTGGGCCCAAGTCACGGCGCAACGGGCAGGGGGCTCCGGAGCGGGGCCGGGTCTCGGGGAGCGGGAGGGGATTTCGGGGTGGGCGAGGGTCTTAAGGGCGGACGGGGTGTCGCGGCGCGCACGGGCCTGGGGACGGACGGGGGTCTCAGGGTGGGCGTCTCGGGCAGCGCACGGGTCTCCGGAGCGGGCGGGGGTCTCGGGGAAGCGCGCACCCGCTCGGTCCCGGAGTCTCCCGGGCGTGCTCAGGGCCCGCCCCGCCGCTGCCGCCCCGCGCCGATTCGCCACGGCCGCCGAGGCCCAGTTCCGCACGCGGCTCACGGCCTAGAACGTGAGGCCGCGGAGCACGAGCTCCCCGCGCGCTGGCAGAGCCGCCGCTGAGATTCTCGAGCCTCCGAGGCCTGCCCAGCGGGCTGATCACGACGAATCTGCCGCGGAGCCGGGAAGCCGGAAGAGGCGTGGGGCGAGCGGCTTCTGCGCCTGCGCCGGGCGGGGCGGGGCCCCGGTGGGCGGGGCCGAGCGCGCGCGCCGCCGCAGCCGAGCGCCGTGCGCGCTCCCGGCCGGCGCGGGGTGCCTGAGGGAGGGCTCGGGGCGGGGGTTCCGGGTCCCGACCGGCGCCGCACGGCGCGGGGGCCGCCAGCCGTCCTGACGGACGCGCGGTGGGCCGTGCCGGGGCGATCCGGGAAGACCTCACAGGGGAGGCGCCGCCTCGCCTCTGCCCTCGAGGGGAGGCCTGGGAAGCGCCCTGACTCCGGCCTGGCGCCCGCGGCAGGCTGTCTTCCGGGACAGAACGCCGCGGCTGCAGCGCCCGCTCGCACGTCAGGGACGCGGGTCGCGGCGCCGGTGGCTCGGCCGGCTGCGCGTCCACTCGGGCTCGCGGTCCGTGGGTTCGAGCCCCGCGTCGGGGTGGCTGTTGTCAGCCTGTCGACGCACAGCCCCCGTTGGACCCTCTGCCCCCACCCTCCTCGCGCGCGCGCCCGAAAACAAACCCGAGCGCAGGAGGCGCAGGGGCGCGACGTCCCGGCCAAGAGTTGGGGAAGCTGGAGCGGCGGAGGAGCCGCCCTCCGGAAGGCCCCCCGGGGGCGGGCAGGGGGCGCGCGGCGGGGGGCGGCCGCTTCGGGCGCGGAGCGCGCTTGTTCCCGCAGCAGCTCCGTTCAGCCTCCGCCGTGTGTTGCCCCCGGTCCTGTCAGGCGAACAGGTGCCCGGAAGCTTCTCAAGCCTGTGTGTCTGGAAAATGCCTTTGTTCTTTGCTCCAGGCCAGTTCACATTTACATGAGATGAACCATTTTATTTTATTTTTTTAATTTTTTTAATGTTTATTTCTGAGAGAGAGACCGCGTGAGCAGGGGAGGGTCAGAGAGAGAGGGAGTCACAGACTCTGAAACAGGCCCCAGGCTCCGAGCTGGCAGTCAGCACAGAGCCCGACGCGGGGCTCGAACCCACGAACCGCGAGGTCATGACCTGAGCCGAAGTCGGACGCTCAACCGATTGAGCCCCCCAAGCGCCCCCAGGTGAACCATTTTAAGTGAAAATAATTTGGGGGCGCCTGGGGGGCTCAGTCGGTTAAGCACCCGGCTTCAGCCTCGGCATGATCTGGTGGTGGGTGAGACCAAGCCCCGCGGGACCCTGCTGTCATCGCAGAGCCTGCCTGAGACCCTGCGTCTCCCTTTTCCTCTGCCCTTTCCCTACTCACGCTTTCTCTCAAAAATAAAAGCATTGAAAATAACTTTTATTCACAAGTGCGAGGTCTGGTGCCCCGTGTTTGGCAGCCAGCGTTCAGTCCCCCGAGGAAAGTCTCAGTCTTTCCCATGTGACCAGGTTCCTCCTCTGCGGACACTTTTAGGAACTTCTTCATCATCCGTGGGGTTCTGAGCCTGGAGGAGAGACCCGGCCCTCTCTGGCGTGTGCTCCTGGGAATGGTGGGTGCCCTTGACCGTGACACCTTCCCAGACTCTCTTCCCCGCTTTCTTGAGTCTCACGCCCTACACTCGTGTTTCATCGGGTTGACCTCAAAGGCTATTTTTTCCCTTTTCTTCCCCATCTCTTTGTCTTTGGCCCTACATTCTGGGCAGTTGCTTAAACTTTGTTTTTCAGCTTTCTGGATTTCTGTTTTCATTTGCAAAATCCTAGTTTTCATTTTCAAGAGCGACTCCTCCCTTTTGATTACTCCTTTTCTCATAACATCCTTTTTTTTTTTTTTTTTTTTTTTTTTTGGCCTTGTGGACACAAAGCTTTTCTTCTCTTTCTGGGGGTAGTGATTAAGAGGTGTTTTGAGCTTTTCCTGGGCTCTCGGCATGGTTCTGCCTGGGCAGATTTCCGTCTGAAGCTCCCAAGTGTCCAGTGAGCCCTAGCGGAGCCTTCGCATGAAGCACGAGACCATAAAGGGCGGGAAGCTCTGTGTGGGGTCAGGGGGAAGTTGTTTTGGCAGATGGGGGAGGGAGGCTCTTGCTCCTGGTGAATGTAGCTTCTCCCCAGTCCTGAAGAAGCTTCCAGCCTTGAATCGCTGGATTCTACTCCTGAGGCCAACATCGCACTGTACGTTAACTAACTAGAATTTAAATAACTTAAAAACTAGAAAAACTTTCAAAAATAGCTGCCACCCTCCTACCACCTACGTGGGGGCAGGTGCCTGGTTTTCATTGTTGCTTTCTGGAGGCTGGCGGAACCCTCAGAGTCATACAAGCCGGTGTGTAGACTTTATTTCAATAACTTGCTTTCAGCATTGGCCTTAAAATAAGTGAATTTTGTGCGATGTATCATGTCCACTAAAATTATTTTTTTTAAAAACTGATGATGAAGGAGATTGAGAGGAAAGTCACCTGACCCAGTGCACGCCTGCACACGCCTGCACACGCCTTCATGCCCTTGCAGGCCCAGTCTTTCCCCAGGCAATCCTGTCCAATCACCATAGGTTGTGAGCTCTGGATGTAATGTTAAGTTTTCTGTTAACTGTACTCAAAAAGTAAAAAGGAATGGGTGAAGTTAATTTTAATTCAAAAATACATATGCATTACATCTGTAATCCAAATACATATATTTTTTTAAGTGGGGCCCACACCCAACACGGGGCTCGAACTCATAACCCAGAGATCAAGTCACGTGTTCTACTGACTAAGCCAGCCAAATGCCCAAGAATATATTTTGTTTACCCCAATCAATCCAGAATGTTCCCATTTCCACATGTCACACGTAAAGTATGATGGTTAGTGAGATATCGCACATTTCTTTTTCGTACAAAGATTTGTAATCCAGCGTGTACTTTATCACGGGGGCCTGTGGTGGAGCTCAGTTCCGACCAGTCACACGGCAGGAAGGGGGGTCCCTGTCAGATGACACGGCTCCAGAGAGCCGCCTGGCCACGCCCCGCGCGGAGCTGACGGCCCACCAGCCGCAGGACGTCAGGGACCCTGCGGACCCAGCAGCTCTGGGACTGACTCACAGGAGCCTCTTCACTCAAGCCTGTGCCGTGTCCACCCTCCCACCGTCCTCTGCAGCCTTGGGGAGGAAGGAGAGGGGCCCCGGGACCCCGGCCTCCAGGACGACGAGAGAATAAACTTCCGTTGTTTCGAGCTCCCCTGTGGCGGTCACTGGTCACAGCAGCGCGGCCAGCGGCCTCAGTAAATGGGGCAGGTGGGGACCTCGCCCCAGGGCCAGCCGCAGGGCCGAGACGGACGGAAGAAGCAGGAAAAAGCCAGTCAGTTAAACACACGGCTGCGCACACAGACACGCATGGCTCCCCTGCCGCCAGGCGCCGCTCCGATGGCAGCAGAAGGACCAGGGCGAAGGAGCCCAGGCCAGGAGCACCCAAGGGGACAGAGACGCCAACGTGGCCTGGGAGAGCGACAGGCCAAGGGGGCAGCAGGGGACCTGGAGAGGAAGACCTAGCGGGCGGGTCTGCGGCAGCATCCTGGGTGGCAGCCAATGGCCAGTGACCAACGGAGGGCCGAGGTCAAGGTCCCCAGGCTCCAGGGGGAGGACCCTTCCTGCCTCATCCAGCCCCTGGCTCTTCGTGCGGCCACGTCACCCCCGTCTCTGCCTCTGTCTGTCCTTGGCCTCCTCCCTGTTTCCTCTTCTGTCTCTTCTGAGAACACTCTAATTTGGCATGGTCTCATCAAAAGAACCTTTTATTTTTTTACGTTTTTTTTTTCTATTTATTTCTGAGAGAGAGAGACAGCGTGAGCAGGGGAGGGTCAGAGAGAGAGGGAGACACAGAATCCGAAGCAGGCTCCAGGCTCTGAGCTGTCAGCACAGAGCCCGACGTGGGGCCCGAACCCACAAACCAGGAGATCATGACCTGAGCCAAAGTCGGACGCCCCATCACAAGAACCTTAATGACATCTGTAAGGGCCTTTCTTCCATAAAACTCACGTGCGCAGGCACAGGGGAATTCACAGGGTCAGGACTCAGACCTACCATTTCGGGGGCCACCATTCAGCCCACCACATAACCTACCCCCCAAAATCAGTTAAGACGCCTCCCAACCCCATCCTTTGCCTTATCCAAAGGGGAGAGCTGGGCCTCATGGGACCAGCACGCTGGGCCCCCCAGCAGACTTGGCTCGGGGCGCCCTGGCCCCCGCCGGGCCCTGTCCTGCGTTGACTTCTCTGCGGTGGGAATACGCGTCCCTGTGCCCTGCTAAAGCCATCACCGCCGTCTGCCCCCGTCCCAGCCAGGCCAGGGCTCGCACCCAGAAGGGTTATTTTCCAGAGAAACTGTTTGCCTCTGTTTTAAGCTCGTGTCCTTGGGAACCTCCATCTCCCCAGAGCTCGCTGCTGGAGGACAGACAAGTGCTTCCCATGAAGGTGGCGGAAGGAGGAGGCGCGCGAGCCGGGTGTGTGTGGAGGGAAGGAGCACGCAGCAGGCGGCCGCCTCGACCTGCAGTCGGGGCTCCTGTCCGCGTCCCCGGCATGGGCGGCCCGCGGAGGACCCTGTCTCTCTTCCTTATTCTTGTGCCTGTGTGCCTGCATGGGGCTTTGTCGCACGAAGCCGGCCCCGCGGCGCCACGGAAACCGTTTTTCGAGAGGCTCCGTAGACTGGAAGAGCAGGTAAGGGTGCCCCGCACGTGGGGCAGGTGATGGCTGTCACAGAAACAGAGTGGGAAGCGTCAGGGCCCTGGGGACATGAGCGTGGAGTCCATGGCTCCTTCCTTCAGCCGACGCTGTTGCCACCCGTGGTTGGAAAGCAGCACGGAGGTTTGCAGGGCTCTGTTATGAAGACAAGCCAGTGGGACTGGGTGGGAGTCGGGAGGGAGGGGCAGCGGGGAGCCCCGGGGAATGCAGCTGGAGGGGTGCGGGGGCACTGGGCTCCCGGGCACCCTGCCTGTGCCGAGCTCTCCCGGCTCTGATCCCCACACACCCGCCTGTCCTAGGTCCGCTCAAGGGCGGGGCCCTGAGGGTCACAGGGGTGAGGTCTGCGGGGCGCAGGAGGTGTGGGAGCCCAAAGCCCTCGCCCCCCTAAGGCAGCCCAGGGCCCATGGGTTAGTCAGCCACGTCTCTGAGCCATGGGCCTGGCTGTGGTAATCGGCCCACCCCTCACCCAGCGGCCTGGGGATCAAATCAGTGCAGACCATGGCCAGTGCTTGGCAGGCGCCCAGACGCGTGAGCGGAAAGGCGTGTCCTGCGGCCTCCCCGGCCCTCAGCCCCCGTGACGGCCATGTGTCCTCTCCCTAGTTTCGGAGGCTCCAGGAGGTGACCCTTACACACCTGCGGGGCCTTGCCGGCAACTACAACCTGTCCTACAACGTGGACACTCGATTCCGGAGCCTGGCCCTGGAGACCCAGGCTGTGGCCCTGGCTGTGAACCGGTCGCAGGCCACTGTGCAGGGCGACCTGAGCCACCTCAAGACCTGGATGCAGAAGGCACAGCGCAGGAGCCGGAAGCTAGACTCCAGGCTGCTGGCCTTGGACGCCGCCCTGAGCCACAGGGACAGGCAGCTGGCCCAGGCGGGGAAGGAGCAGGAGGCACAGAGGGACGCCCTCGCCGGCCTGGGCCTGACCCTGCGGGGCCTGCAGGACACGGTGGCCCGCCTCACGCACCTGGTGCAGAGCCAGGGCACCAGGCTGGCTGCTCTGGAGCGGCGGCTGCAGGTGGCCCGCCCTGGCACCATGGCCCCGGGGCCGCCCCCCACCCTGCCCCCCGCCCAGCCCGGGCTGCCAAACCCAGGCTCCCCAGAGCCGCAGATGGGCAGGCAGGCGCTCAGAGCTCAGCCTGAGCCCGGGGACCCACCTCCGGACTTTGCCAGCCGTCTCCAGGGGACGCGGGAGCCACCGGGCCCAGGCAGCCGGCCAGCACGGCCCCCAGACACACAGGGAGAGAGTAAGTACCGCAGCCCGCCCTTCCCCCCGTGGCTCTCCCCTCCCCCCTCTCGCGCCTCCTTAGGCCCCTGGTCCCCAGAGCTGTGTGGAGAGATCACCGGCTTCACAGTCGCACGTGCTGGCAGGGAAGAAGGGGACCGCGCAGGGGCCGGTCTGTCTGCGGGTCCCCGCAGCCTGGACATCGGGGGAATGTGCACACAGGACTGGGGTGCCGCCCCGGGGGCAGTAAGTGCCCCCGCAGAGCTGGTGATCACACTGGGGCTCATTACCATGCCCTCCACCCTCACCAGCACGAGCCTTCTCTGCCGGGGCCTCCGGCGGCTTGTGCCCCAGCCTGGAGGCCCCTCTGTGAAGCCGGTTCTGTGTTGCCGTTCAGCTCTCCCAGGACAGGGGCGGGGCGGGACTTGTCCTGGGCGCGGTGAGGCTTTAGCGCCATCCCCGGCCTCCCCGCACTAAAGCCTGGCTCATCTTTAACTTGTATCTTTGACTAGGTCAGTCCTCTGGCTTGGCAGCCCTGGGGCCCCGTTAATCTGAAGCAGGGTTCCCGTCCACCCGGGTGGCTCTGGTGGCCTGTCTCCACCCTTGGACCAGGCACAGCCACCCCGGGCCCACCCCTCCCGTGGACCCTTCCATCAGGCAGACCTGAGGGCGATGGCCCCAAAGATGTTCACCTCACACAGCAAGGGGACTTTCCGGCTGTGCTTACGGATCCTGAGATGGGAGGGGATCCGGGATTAGCCCTTCCAGAGGACACGGGAAGGTCAGGATGGGAGAAGGAGCTGTGACCCCAGGGACAAAGGTTAGACGGAGGTCCAGGAGGGGCCGGGAACACGGAGTGGGGGCATCACTAGCAGCGGGGTCCCAGAAGTTCTGGGGTTCTGAGCCTCCGGAAGGAACCAGTGCTGCCCACGCTGTGATTTCAGTCCAGGGGACGGACCCGTGTCTGACTTCTGATCTCCAACCGCCAGGAGTGGAAGACACTGAACTTGCGTGGTTTCAGCCTCTAAGTTTGCAGGGCTCCCTCACAGCAGCCCCGGGAGGCTCAGTTCTGCTCAGTTGTGTGACTGCCTGCCCCCGTCTCCCAGCCGTGCGACCCCCGTCTCCCCGGCCGTGCGCCCCCGTCTCCCTGGCCGTGGGCATCCCAGTCTCCCCAGCCGTGCAGAGGCCCGGCTCCCAGTCTCCCCAGCTGTGAGACACGCCGGCTGTTCGGTCTCAAGAACCAGCAGGGCTGTGTGCGGCCAGCCTCGCCCGTTGGTGCTTGACGCTGATCAGCGGTGCCCCACAGCAAGGGCAGCGCCAGCGGTCGTGGGTGCTTCTGCCGCCCCCTGGCGCCCGGCTGACTCTCCCCTGTGTCCCCAGCCTGCAACGTGGGCCCCGTGCTGGTCTTCCCCAACGCCTCCACCCAGAACGCCGCCTTCCTCAGCCCCGGCTTCCCTGCGGCCCTGCGCGCCCTGTCTGTGTGCAGCTGGGTCCGCGTGGCCTCGGGCCACCTGGGCACCCTGCTCTCCTACGCCACCGAGGAAAATGACAACAAGCTCGTGCTGCACGGCAGGGACTCCCTGGTCCCTGGCTCCGTCCACTTCGTGATCGGAGACCCGGCCTTCAGGGAGCTGCCCCTGCAGCCGCTGCTGGACGGCCGGTGGCACCACGTGTGTGTCATCTGGACGTCCACCCTGGGCAGATACTGGCTCCACGTGGACCGCAGGCTGGTGGCCACCGGCTCCCGCTTCAGGGAGGGCTACGACATCCCTCCGGGGGGGTCGCTCGTGCTGGGCCAGGAGCAAGACAGCGTGGGAGGTGGGTTCGACAGCTCCGAGGCCTTCGTGGGGAGCGTGGCAGGCCTGGCCATATGGGACCGGGCGCTGGTCCCCGGGGAGGTCGCAAGCCTCGCCACTGGGAGGGAGCTCCCGCGGGGCGCCATCCTCACGCTGGACAACGCCCACTGGGAGGGCGGGTTCGTGCAGAGGGTGAACTGCAGCTGCCTGGAGCTCTGTCCCTGAGGCCTCGCTCTCAGGCCTGACCGAGCAGCCTGCGCAGCTCTGGCCACCTGCCACCGCCGCCCCCCGGCCCCAGCTCCCTAGAGGCCCCCTCCCGGACCGGGGTGGGGGACAGGGCAGCATGGAGGAGGGCGGGCCACGGGCGGAGCGGGGACCCCAGTGGGGCCCCTCCTCTGGGCTGGGGTTGGTGGCTTGTGAGAGTGTCCCTCTGGGCGGTCCTTGCTCCCATGTCCCTCATGGAGAGGACCAGGGATCCATTTCCTGCCCCCCAGCTCCTGTCTATCCAGACTCCAGACAGCAGCTCTCTGTCTTGGCGGATTTGCCTGGTCTGGACGTTGGCCATTTCACGTGACGGAATCACTCTACGCGGCTCCGTGTCCGCCTGTCTCGCTGAACCCCGGCCCCGCCCACGACGCAGCACACCGGGCACCCGGCGGGTGCGCTGCCCAGCGACGCCCCGCTGCGATCCCCCACCCCCCGCCCCGCCCGAGCCGTCATCCGTCCACCAGCCGCTGGGCATCGGGTTGTGTCCAGGCTTGGGCTTCCTCGAATAAAGCCGCTCTGAGCGTCTCACGAGAGTCCTGGTGCAGACCCTGTTCCCAGTCCCCTGCAGTGCGTGCCTGGGAGGAGGATTTCGGGCCACATGGTGGACTCGTGTCTGAACAAACTGCCAAAGCGGCCTCGAGCGCGGCGGCCCACGTTGCGTCCCCACTGGCCAGCGCCAGCCCCCCTGCTTTCCTGCCTTTGTGCCGCACTTGATGTCGCCCGTCTGACCGTTTGTATTGTTAGAATTCTGAACTGTGGCCTCTAAGCGAACACACTTCGCTGCGCTGCCAAACGGGCGTGGCTTCTGTGTTGAGGTTTTGGTGCGAGGGGCATCAACGCCTCCCGCAGTGGAGAGGCCCGGGGAGGAACCAACCCCAGGCTCACGGAATCAGGACGGAGTCGCTGTAGACAGAACAGGGCAGCCGGGCCCCGACGTGTGGGAGAGGCACGGAATCACGGAGTCTGGAAACAGGCTCAGTTCTTAGAACTCCTCCTATTGAGTTTTATTATTTATTTTTAAAGGCTTTATTTTTAAGTAACGTCCACACCCAATGTGGGGCTCGAACTCAGAACCCTGAGATCAACCCTGAGTTGTACCGACTGAGCCACTCAGGCGCCCTGTGAACCGCCCCACTTTTAAAGTGAGAAGGGGCGCCTGGGTCGCTCAGCAGTTAAGCATCCAGCTTTGGCTCAGGTTGTGATCTGTTCGTGAGTTCGAGCCCCGCGTCAGGCTCTGTGCTGACAGCTCAGAGCCTGGAGCCTGTTTCAAATTCTGTGTCTCCCTCTCTCTCTCTGACCCTCCCCCACTCACACTCTGTCTCTCTCTCTGTCTCTCTCTCTCTCTCAAAAATAAACATTAAAAATTTTAAAATAAGAATGAGAAAGCAAACTGGAGAAGCTCCCAGGCCCACACCAGCCCCGCCTCAAGGGGCTCTGTTTCAGCCCTGCAGCCGCCCCATGGGAAAAGTGACTCCCTACAGAGCTGTGGCCCCAGCAATGGGGGCCTTCCGCTCAGACTCAGCCCGGCGCCTTCGGCACACCACCTGTCCATGAGTCAAGGTCAGAGGAGGGGTTCTGGAACTGAACCCCCCCGGGTGGCCATGTGAACAGCCCCTGAATCACCAGCCTCTGCTTCCCCTCGAACTTCCCCCAGGCCAGCACCTTAAGGGAGAGCTGCACCTTCTCAAACTCCTTTCCCAGGCACCTCGGGCTTTTGCGGGAGCTCTGGCTCAGTCCCATTGTGCTGTCGAGAAGGGAGGGAGAACATCTTTCTTTAGGGAAGACTGGTATTCTGAGCAGTAGTTCCGCAGGGACAGCTGGGTCCCCTGCATAAAAAGACCACTGAGGGTGTTATTTCTGACTCGTCCCCGCCCTTACGGTGCTTATAGCGCCCAGGGGGCCCAGGGTGGGTCAGCAGCATCCCTTACGAGTCCATAAACCCTAAACCACAGGAATTTGGCAGAGACAGCATCACTGTGGGCTGTCACATCCACATTCGGGAAGCTTCTTGGAAGGGGGATTCCAGGAGCACAGAGCAGAGTCAGGGCTGAGACAGCCTGGGGGGAGGGGCTTCTGGTAACTGAGAATCTGGGACACGGGAAGCCATCCAGGGTTTGGTGCAAGGCAGTCTGGACGTGAATCTCATGCAATTGGCCATCCCCGTGGGGTCAGTGACAAAGTCACCCGTGCCGGGTGGGGAAGAGAGAAACCAGCCCCAGCTTCTGGACAGGCCCCAGCCCCTGCGGCGACCCAAAACCCTGGGTCGTTTTGTCCTCTTTAGCCGGAAACAGCAGACTCAGGTCATAGGGGGGATTTGATGGCTCAGCACTTCTGCGGCCTGGACCCCATCATCCCTCCACTCGGTCACACACCCAGCCCCACCCTCCCTGCTCCTTGGGGCTGCTGTGCACCAGCCTCCGTGCGCTGGGCCACAAACTGGGGGCCACCATGCCGCTCTTGTCCACCACTAGAAAGGGCAAAGCCACATGACGCTAATGAGAACACACGTCTTTCAAAAGAACGGTATTCTTAGAATTTCCAAAAGAGTGTTGCACAGTAATTGTGGGGAAAACTTAAAACCCTGTCGGGGAGATTTCTTTCCTGTTAGTTTGGTTTTAGTTTTGATTTTGAGTTGTTCGGGGGGAAGGGCTCCGTTAGCTTCTCAGCCTCAGAGCCTCTAACACAGTTTTAAAAATTTTTTTTAATGTTTATTTTTGAGAGAGAGAGAGAGAGAGACAAAGCACAAGCAGGGGAGGAGCAGACTGAGAGGGAGACACAGAATCCGGAGTAGGCTCCAGGCTCTGGGCTGTCAGCACAGAGCAGAACGTGGGGCTCGAACTCAGGAACCCTGAGGTCATGACCTGAACCGAAGTAGGTTGCTTAACTGGCTGAGCCACCCAGGCGCCCCTCTAACATGCTTTTTACATGTTCTTCTTTTAAAAAGTTTCAAACCCAAGAAACGGAAGTTGTGAGACGAATACATTGCACCGTCATACGTGTTCGGCCTAGACCGACCAGGTCAACATTCTGCTCCATTTTGTCCTCTCTGTCAGTGGCCACCTGTCGTTAGGATGACCAAGCCATCCACCTGCATAGGTCATGCATCTCCTGAGAACAAGGACCTTCCCGGCGGTGACCCCAAGGCAATGCTCTCAGCCTCGGGCACTGAACCGGGCTGTCCTACCACCCCGCACAGGGCACACTCGAGCTTTGCCAGCTGTGCCCGTGAGGTAAGGGCGGTCGGGAGCCTTCGTCTGCCCTGTCGCGTCCATCCTGTGTCAGTGGGCAGTCCCAGCCCTTTGTGGAACAGAGCTGCCTAGCAGCTTAGCAGAGGCCCCCGGCTAGGGTGTGTGCGACTCCCCCCGTGATTCTGTAGCAATGCCACAGGGGCCACATGCCTCGCGGGCGCCGGCGAGCGGTCACTCTCCCGGCAGCCCGGCGGCCAGGTGTCCACCGGTCCTTCCTCCCGCGCTCCTCTCCCTTCCTCCGGTCTCGTCCGCGGGAAGCCGGCTCTCCTTCCCGTTCCTGCCGTGATCCGTCCTCGAAGGCCGGATCGCCGTCGGTCCCCCCAGCGCCCGCGCGGGCAGCGCCCTCGTCGCCGACCTCAGCGGCTGCGGAGGCCCCTCCACCTCGAGAGGCGCCGGGGGCGGCGCGGGACCACAACTCCCAGAAGGCCCCGCGCGCGCGACCCTGCGCGGCCACCGTCGCGGGTCACGTGGACCGGTCCCCCGGGTCACGTGGCCGCGGCGCTGGTCACGAGAACAAACACCCGGCCGCCGCGCTTCCCCGGACCGGTCCGGCCGCCGCTGGCCATGGCCAACGTGTCCAAGAAAGTGTCGTGGTCCGGCCGCGACCTGGACGACGACGAGGCGGCGCCGCTGCTGCGGAGGACGGCGCGGCCCGGGGCGCCAGCCGGCGAGGGCGCGCCGCTGCTGAACGGGGCCGGGCCCGCGGCCGCGCGTCAGGTGAGACCCTGCGCCGGGGGAGCCCCGGGCCCGCGCCCGCGCCTCGGCACCCCTGCCGCCGGGAGCCGGGCGCGCCCCAGGCCCGGCCGCTGCGAGTCGCGGGTCAGCGGCTCGGGCGGGCGAGGGGGCGCTCGGTCGGCGGTGGCCCGGAGCGCGGCGGGTGCATCGGTGGTCTGGCCGTCCCCCTGCTCGAGACGGGGCGGCCGAGGCGCGGACGCTTCCAGAGCGTGTTCAGGCGCCGCTTTGGAAAATGGCAGCGTCGCCTGGATCCTGGGCCCTGGGGTGCTGGAGTCCTGGGGGGGAGCTCGGGGCCGGTGACGAGTGGGGTGGGGGAGCTTCCGGCTGCACGGGTTTCGGTGGCAGCGGGGAACTCTGTGCGCCCCTCCCCTGCAGGGGTCAGCGCAGGGCGAGCTCGGGACGACGGGTGTCTCCCTAGGTGCCCTTAGCAGTGAACCGAAACCGGCCGCGCCCACAGACGCTGGAAGCAGGTCAGGGTGGTTGCGGGGTGTTGAGCACAGCGCGATGCAGTGAGGTCTTTAAACGAATTTATGGGTGTCATGTTGATTTGGGGCTCGTGAACCCATCTTATCCGTTGCTTGCTCTTATTCTATTTTTATGTCTATTTAGCTTTTCCTTTCTTGTTCTAGATCTGTCTTTTAAACATTTGGACAGTGTTTAAAGATGAGGAAGGACCCGAACCGCCGGCTCTTTCTCTAGGGCTTGTCTCTGCTCTACCCCAGTCCCTGGAGATGCACCAGGCAGCGGAAGCCCATGGCTGCCCTTCGAGGGGAATCTTATGTTGAAATACTCTCTGTGTCCATAGGAGAAGGGATCTGAAGTGGGTCGTTTGGAGGTGGGAGGGTATAGCTTATCGTTTTCTTCTTGGAAAATCGTTTCTTTTTTTTTTTTTTTTTTCTAAAAGAGAGTAACCCGGGGCCTACGAAATGGAAGCATAAGACTAGCTTTAAGGGTCAACAGGTAAAGAAGTTGGAAACTCTGAGGTGGAATTTGGGTTTATCTCGAGAGTGAGCATGCTTGGGGTTTCCCACTTCCCTTTGCAAATAGACACAGGAGTTGGCTTTTTTTTTTTTTAAGAGCCGTTTGAAATCTTTAAAAAAAAAACTATTCCCCCCAAAAAAAACGTTTGCAGGATTTTTGGTTCATTTGTGTTAGGCGATAACAGACTGGCATCTCTTAAGCAATTAGGACGGACATTTATCACACACGAACCCAGTGCCTGGCTGTGTGCAGTGTGCCGGGGACAGAGGTGTGCGAGGTGGCTTCCTGCCAACTAGCTGCAGGCTCATGCCATCCATGTGCCATCAGACGGGCCCGCTGCTCTGTGAGGACTGGCGGGGGGGGGGGCAAAGACAGGAGAGGTCCCATCTGGTTCCAGTCTTGATGAGCACAAGAGCCTCAGGCAGGCCACACGCTGGGAAAGGTGACGACTGCTCTCGGGAGTCTTAGCGTTGGGCACAGCGGCGCCGACGTGCCTGTCCTTGGGTGGTTGTTTATGGAGTGGCTCTGCTGGCGGCTTCTGCTGGGACGGTCTGCTCCGGGCCTGCAGGCTGAGCTCCCCGTTAGGCCCAGGGGTGCCCTGGCGCTGCGGCAGACGGCAGCTCTCGGTCCAAGGCCATTTGGACCAAAATGACACCCCAGGCCAATGACCAGCCTGCAGGAACGTTCTAGTGAATCAGACACGGGAGGTTATCTTGGCCACCACCCCACCCTGGCCCCTTGGGGTTTATCGCAGCATATCCAGAGTCGGATGGTGGCGGTGGTGCCTCTGTGGCGCGTGCGTCACCTGCCATGCTCCCGCTGCTCTGGGCGGTGCGTGCAGTGTGGCTCCGTGCCTGTGGGGAGTGGGCACAGGGGGCGGGACGTACTGGCCACCAGCCTGAGCTCAGCCTCCTTCTGCCCTGGAGCGGGCAGTTCTGAGCCACCTGTGGGCTGCTGTCCCCTTCGGCAGCCCCTGGACCCGTGGGGCCAGAGCGTGGGGTGCGGCCGAGTTACCAGCGAGTCACTGCTGTTCTGCTGGAACAAGAGGAGGGTGTGGCGAGCCCGCAGGTCATGATTGCGTGTGTGGCCAGCGGGAAGCGGAGTGTTTCGAGAACTGTTATGCGGGAAAATCTGAGGCAGAAACAGAAGCTTCGGGCGCAGGGGGCGGGGTGTTTGCAGGGTTTGTAAACGCAGGCCTTTTCCGGCGACCTGGGCTTTGGGAGGCTCCGCCTGAGACACCACCGTAGGGTCGGGGAGGCGGGGCAGGACCCTCAGGTTAGCGTGCAGATGGGTCCTGGGGATCGCCTCTGGGAGCTGGGTCACCTCCGTGTCGTCCCTGGTGACCTGGGGCCGCGGACCGTAGCCGGAGAGTGCCAGGGGCTGGGGCGGGGTGTGCAGGGCAGGTGCCAGGGCGGGTCCTCCATTGCCCTCACCCGCCCCTTGAGTCCTGGAGCCCCTTCCCCCCCGTCTCTGTCCTCGGTGCTTCCCGGCACCCTGTCACTTCCTCCCGGAAGTCCCTGTGCTTCAGCGTCCTCGTCCCGTTCCCCCTTTCTGTCTGCGCGGCCCCACCTTGGGGGGTCCGGGCCGGCTGCCCCACGGCCCTCCCCGGCGACTCCCCAGGTCCGTGTCCCTCCTGCCTTCGGTGCCGTCTAGGCAGGGTCGCTGTGGGTGGGCCAGACCCCCGCCGTCACTAAGGACGCAGGCCGGAGAGCCGAGGGACAGGACCGGGCCGAGGCCTAGACAGGAGGTCCTGGGAGTCTCCCACCCAGACCATGCCCCCCGCCGTCCGCCGCCCCCTCTGCGCGCTCACTCCTCGCTGGGGCTCAGCCTGCAGGCCCCCTTGCCCCCCTGACCCCGCACGCCCGGTCCTCACAGGCTCCCGCAGGTTTGCGCCCTGCCTGTGCGCCCCCGGCCGCCGCGGCTGTGCCCTCCCTGCGGAGCACGCGCCTTGGGCACCTGCTCTCCGTCGGAGGGAGGACGGGGGACAGGAGTTGGCGCCATACCCCGTCTTAAGCACGCGGCTCGGTGGTGTCAGATGCATTCACGTTGTGCAACCGTCCCCGCCGCCCATCGGGGAACTCGCCGGCTTGCACAACTGAAACTGGCACCCAGTCCCCCCACCCCAGTGCCCAGCCTCTACTTCCCGTGTGTGTAGGCCCGGGCAGAACCCCTGCTGTGTGTGAGTGCGGCCACGCTGCTGTGGCCGCTTTCTCAGCATAACGCACCTATGGTTCCTCTGTGCCGGAGCGCAGCGCAGCATCAACCTCCTTCTTGCACATGTGGGCCCAAGTGGGTTTATCTGTCAAGGGACACTTGGGTTCCTACCCCCCTCACCCCTGTGGCCTAATCACCGTGCTGTGAGCGGGGTGTGCGAGGGTCTCTTCAGGTCCCTGCTTTCATCTCTTCTCAGCGCACGCCCGTGGTGGGGCTGCTGCGTCCCGTGGTCACCCTGTGTGGAGCTGTCTGAGCAGCCGCCAGGCCGCCTCCCACGGCTGCTGTACCATTGTACCCGTGTCGCAACCCCGGTGCATGGGGCGGGGGCACCTCAGGCCCCTCGCCGACGCTCACGGCTCTCCGGGCTTTGACGGGGGCTGTTGTGACAGGCGTCGCTTGGCATCTCGTGGCTTGTATGTGCGTGTCTCTAGTGGTCGCTGATGTCGAGTACGTGGTCACGTGCACACTGGCCATACGTGTGTCACCTTTGGAGACGTGTACTCGGCCTCTGCCCACTCTGTAGTCGGTTTGTTCCCATGGTTGTCTCGCAGGAGCTGTTCCGCGTTCGGGTTGTAACCTCCCCTCGGGTGTGCCGTCGGTACCGGGGTCTCCCGCTCTGCAGGCGGCCTCTTCCCTCTGTCTGTCCGGCGCTCCAAGGCTCTGGTCTCACATCGCGGACCCGTTTGCGCTTCCGTCTCTAAAAATTTTAAGAATAACTATGGATTTACAGGAAGTTGATTAGCCCCCACAGAGAGTGTCCGTGCGCCTCCTCACCCCCCGCCCCCATTCCCTCCACCGCCCCGGCCCCCTCCCGGCAGCGCGGCTGAAACCAGGACCCCAAGTGGGCCCGTGGGCACTTCCCCGCCGTGCGTCACGCGTGTGCATCCGCGGGAGCACCGCCACAGTCCCCGTGCGGAGCACGTGCGTTGGCACGAGGCTCCCCGTCCTGCCTCTCGTCACCCTTCCCACCCCCCGACCTGCTCTCGTGCCCCAGGCCCGACTTTTCCAGAGGGTCAGGTCAGCATGGCTGCACAGCGTGTCATCTTGGGTCCTCACGCCCCAGAGAGCCTGTCCAGCTTTTGTGTGTGTGCGTAGTTTGAGAAGCTCGGAAGTCATCTTCCCCGTGTTTAAGAGAAAGAGACACATGCGGCGTCAAATAAATCCCTGAACTTCAAGTAAATGGCTTTTCTCACCACAAAAGCTGTTTCTGGAAGAAGCCTTGAAGGCCAGGAAAGGAGCGGGGAAGCTGTGGGCCCAGGGGGTTTCGCCTCCAGCGCCATCACGCCCTCTGGGTCCAGCACGCTCTGCCGGGGCACAGTCTGCGGTGCGTGCCTGGCGGCCTCTGTCACTGAGCGTGGAGCCCTGCCCGCCGTCCCTTCTTGCCCAGCTCTCCCGAGGCGAGGCGGGCGGTGGCCCGGCCCCCGCACACCATTTAGACGTCAGAGGAAGCGCTTTGTGGGCCCCTTGTCACGGAGGGCTGACTGCTGCTGTGAGTGAGCTCCTTTCGTGATGGCTGGTGAGTACTTGGCCCCATGTGCCGGGTCGGGGTCGGGGCGCAGATCTCGGCCTCCAGGTGCCTCTCTCTTCAACTCTCAGTCCCGCCCGGGCGTTGCGCTGCCGGGCTGCGCATCTTTGCACCCTGTGTGCCTGGCTGGTTGGCGTGCGCGGACGTGCGCCCAAGGAAGTGCACTGGGGGTCGCCGCCGTCAGGGTTGCGGCTGCGTGCCATGGCCCAGAGCCCCTCAGGGTCACACGCGTCCCGTCTGCGGAGCCGAGGCCGCCTCCTGACCATGGCTGTCTCGAGCTCCGGGGTCTCTTGCTGGCCAGGGGGGTGGCCTGACACTCGGGCCGGAGAGCCCCGTCCTGCCTCTCTCACCGGATTCAGTGGTTTGGGGGGCGCCACCGATTGTTTTTAAGGGAGAAACAGATGTTTCTGCCAGTAGCCCCATTTTGCTGGTACTTGCGGCCGGTATGCGGACGGAAGCGCCCAGCCGCACCCCGGCACGGATCCCCCCGGGGACGTGGCCCGCTGTGGGGTGAGCGTGGGCCCCGGGGTGCCTGAACCCGCACTCGGGACTGAAGTGAGAGACCGATGGCAGTAAGGATGACGGAACAGGACGCTTGTAATGACTCACTGGCACAGAGGCCGTGGGAACGCGCCCCGTCTCTCTCACTATCGTACGGTTGTCGTGCGCGCATTCCTGCCCCTGTGAGGGTGCAGCTGGCAGGTCGCCCGCGTGACCACACGGCGGGAGGAGGTGGCGCCTCATGACGAAGCGCTGGGTGGCTGCTGACCGTCAGGAAGAGGATCATCTGCCCTCCGCTGACCGCACGCGACCCAAACCCCGGCTGGGGGGCTGGTGTCCGATTCGTCCCTGTGCTGGGCGCAGCGCAGGCCCCCGGCCGCATTTGCACGTCAGAGAAGCCACGAGTCACGTTTCGGTGCTAGTACGTTCCACGTGGTGTTTGTGACGTACCCCACCCTGAGACGCGTTCCCTGGGAGGTGGTGGCCGGGCTGCCGCCGTGGCCGGGCCGTGTGGGTGAGCAACCACGGGCCTGGCGATGTGTCCTCTGGCTGACCTGCCCCCCGGCCCAGGAGCGTGGCTCCGCTTCCGAGGCACCCTGGGGTGCAGGCACCCCTGAACCTAGGTCTGGAGGGCCTGCCTGGAGGCCTGTGACAGGTCCCCGCCTGCCAGAGCCTCCGTCTCCAGATGAGAGGACGCGGGACGATGGATGGGGCGGGGCCTGTGCTCCCAGGGGCTGACAGGTGTCTGCAGTCTCTGTAGAGCAGAGGAGGGCCAGGCCTCTGGGGCCCAGCGTGACTGTGCGGTGGTGGCGGAGGGGGGCCTGGACGGCACCTCATGTGGCCGAGCGGCCTGGGCGCAGTGTGGCCGTGTGATGGCAGGGGGAGGGGAGGCCAACTGCACCTTGTGTGGCCGTGGCGGGGGAGGGCAGCACCTCGTGTGGCCATGCGGGGGGGGGAGGGCAGCACCTCGTGTGGCCATGCAGGGCAGGGGGCGGACGGCGCCTCGTGTGGCCGTGCGGGGGGGGGCAGCACCTCGTGTGGCCATGGGGGGGCGGACGGCACCTCGTGTGGCTGACCACCCTGTGACGTCTCTCATGCTTCCAGTCGCCACGTTCGGCATTTTTCCGGATCGGACAGATGAGCAACGTGGACCTGGATGATGAGCTGCTCAACCCGGTGAGTGGCAGGCTCGTTCCCCACCCGTTCACCTCTCCCCACCCACCCCTTCCTCCTGTGGAGGTGCCACCTAGCAGAGGGCAGATGGCGAGTGCAGCGTGTCCTGTGGGAGCGTGGGACAGCTGGGGAAAGGGCAGGGGACCCAGCACCCCACGGGGGAGAGGGGCCTCCAGTGGGCTGGATGTGGCCCCTGGGGACAAGGATCTCAGGGGCGAGGAACTTTTGGACAGTGTGACGTCCTTGTCTCCTGCCCCCATTGCTGGCTGTCCGGCAGGTGCCGGTGTTTCCTGAGCCCGCCCGGCGCCCAGACTTGCCTTTGATTTCCTCCTCTGCGTCTCGTGGTCCCGACCTGTGTTTCTGTGCCGGCTGGTGGTGGCTGGCAGTGGCCATCCGTGTCTTCTCTGCAGAGATGTCTGTTCCCACTCCCTGCCGTATTTATCGGGCTGTTTGTGTTTTAATTATTGGTTTACAGGAATTCTTTAATTTTTATGAATTCCAGTTGATTGTATTTGTTGTCATTGTGCTTTTGCTGCCTTATCTGAGGAGCCGCTGCCTAGTCCAAGGTCATGAAGATTTTCTCCTGTGTTTTCTTCTGAGAGTTCTATGATTTAAAGATTTTGTTTTGGGGGAGAGAGAGAGTGCCCACATGCACACGCATATGAGTGGAGGAGAGGCAGAGAGAGAGAGAGAGAGAGAGAGAGAGAGAGAATCTCCAGCAGGCTCCTCACCGTCCACATGGAGCCCTACTTGGGGTTTGATCCCACAACCCGGGATTATGACCCGAGCTGAGATCTGTGTGCAACCCACTGAGCTACCCAGGTGCCTCGAGAGTTCTGTACTTTTAGGTCTTGAGTCTATTTTTGACTGATTTTGTCAGATGGAAGGTGAGGGTACAGCTTCAGTCTTCTGCGTGTGGGAGTTCAGTTCCCCAGGACCATTTCTCAGAAAATCCCCTTTCCCTCCCGAGCTGTCTCGGCACCATGTGCACAAGCCAGCGGTGCACGTGAGGCTCTGGGCTCCCTCGTCTCCACCAACGCCTGTGTGTGTCCTGGTGCCGCAGCCACACTGTCCGGTGGACTACAGCGCTTGTGTGAGTTTGAAACTAGGAAGTGAGTGTCCTCCAACTTGCTTCTCCTTTTTCAGGGTCACTTTGGCTGCTGGCGACCCTTTGCGTTTCCGTGTGGGTTTTAAGCGTGTCAGTGTCTTTGAAGATGCTGGCCGGGGCGGCTCGAGACTCGCTCCTCCTTAGTGCTTAGTCCTCTGAGCTCTGAGCACAGTGTGCCGATCCACGCGTTCCGATCTCCAGCCTCCCCCAATAGCGCGTCGTGCTTTCAGCACACGCGCCTTGTGCTTCTTCTGTGAAACATATTTAAGGGGACAAATTTCACTTCATTTATTGTCTTTTTGGTGACGGCGTAAGTAGAATCTTCTTAATTTTATTTCTGGTGCTTCATCGCGGGCAGCTAGAGACGTATTTGATGTTTGCGTACTCATCCCGTACCTTTCAGAAATCTTACTGAACGCGTCACTGGTTTTAGTACTTTTTTAGGGTTTGTTTGTTTTTGAGACTTTGTGTATACAAAATACGTCATCCGCAAATAGAGTTTCATTTCTTCCTTCCCGCTTCTGGTGCCTTCTGTCTCTTGCGGCCTGACGGCCCTGGCGGAGCCTCCGGGGTGCTGTCGAGCGTCCTTGTCTTTCCCTGACCGTCCGGGAGAAGCTTCAGCCCTTCACCATCGAGGCTGGTGACTGACGTCTTGACGGGGTCGAGGGGGCCCCTTTCTCTTACTCTGCGACGTATTTTTGTCACAAAGGAGCGTTGCATTTTTATTAGATGCTTTTTCTGAATTTACTGAGGTACCATGTGCATTTTGTCCTTTATCCTGTGGAAGCGGCGCTGAAGCGGTTTCACTCACAGCGCCTCCGACCTGAGTGTGTGGCTTTTCCGTGCCAGACAGGTCTCTTGTTCTCTGCGAATGCCAACCCGTGTCCTACACCTCAGTTCTGACGCTCTCACTGGGTGTCAGCACGGACCCCCGGGCTGAGGGCCCAGCGCCACAGGACCACCCCTTTCCGACGCCAGTCACAAATCCAGGCTGTCACCTGTACGTCTGGTCCACCGGTTCTAAGTCAGGGTTCTCACGCCCCCCCCCCTTGGGCTCCATAATTGGCTGGAACGGCTCCCAGAACTCAGGGAAACCCTCGCTCACGTTTACTGGTCCATTGTGAAGGATGTGACTCTCAGAAACGAGGGAAGAGGCACAGCGCAAAGGACAGGGAAGGGGCTTGGAGCCCCCAGGCCCTGCCCAGGGGTGCCACCCTCCCGGCACCTCCTCGTGTCCATTCACCTGCCCAGAGGTCTCCAGCCCGTACCGCCCACCCCCTTGCCAGAGGTCAGAGTTCTGGGAGTGGAGCAGGGAGTTCCCACTCTTGTCAGCCTCGGTCTTTCTGGCACCAGCCCCCCGTCTGTCTCTCTAGCACACAGAAAACTCACCCTGCAGAGAGGCCACGGGATTTCAGAGCTGGGTGCCAGCCCCTGGGACACAGACCAATAGTGTCTTTTCCGTGGTTCCACAAACATGACGTTACTCGATTTTTGGAGGCCAGCCTTGTGTCCCTGGGATAAACTGGCCCTGGCCGGGGAGCCGACGGGCCCAGTGTGCCGCTTCCTTGTCCGGGACTCGGCGTCTGCATTCTCAGGGGCCTGTGCTCTCCTGTCTTGTAGCACCCTCGTCCGGCTTTAGGGTCCAGAGACTGCTGGCTTCATGGAACGGATGGGCATGTGTCGCCTCCCCTTCTCATTTGTGCTTTCTATCTTAAGAAAAAATTTTTAATAATGTTTGTTTTTGAGAGATCAAGAGAGAAGGAGAACAAGCAGGGGAGGGGCAGAGAGAGAGGGAGACACAGGATCCGAAGCAGCTCCAGGCTCTGAGCTGTCAGCACAGAGCCCGGCGCGGGGCTCGAACCCGCAAACCACAAGATCATGACCTGAGCCGAAGTTGGACATTTAACTGACTGCCACCCAGGCGCCCCCCACCCCCCCCGTGGTTTCTTCTTAAACGTGCTGGGTTGTCAAGTTTGTGGTTCTGCATCTCCCCTGCAGGACCTGGAGCCCCCTCAGCCGCTCCCCAAGGAGATCCCTCACAATGAGAAGCTCCTGTCCCTCAAGTACGAGGTGGGCCTCCTTCCCCTGGCCCCGCCCCGCAGCCCCTGGGCCCGCCCCCGGCAGCCCCTGGGCCCGCCCCCGGCAGCCCCTGGGCCCCCCCCCGGCAGCCCCTGGGCCCGCCCCCTGCAGCCCCTGGCCCCGCCCCTGCAGTCCTTGGCCCCGCCCCGCGGCAGGCCCCGCCCCTGCAGCCCCTGGGCCCGCCCTGCAGCAGGCCCCGCCCCCGCCCTGTGACTCTGGAGCATGGGGTCAGGCATGGTGGTGTCTGCCGCCCTGGCCCTGCAGAGCCTGGACTACGACAACAGCGAGAACCAGCTCTTCCTGGAAGAGGAGCGACGGATCAACCACACGGTGAGTGTGCAAGGGCGCCCGCACCGCCGCCCTGGTGCTGCTCCCACCCCGACCGCCGTCCTCCAGCCTCGCATCCTAAAGCCTCCATTCCTTTTTCTGCAAGAGGCGCCAGTACAGGACCCCGCAGGGGTGTGGCTATGTCATGTTGGTGACAGAGGCCGCCTCCGCCCAGGCGCCCAAGGTGTCAGCTGCTGATTGTATCAGTTGGGAAGGCCCACCGCCTCGGAGATGTTGACCAGAGGCCGCCTCCCAGGAAGTGGGGTCCCACGCACGGCCTGCTGTTTGGGGTGGTGGCCTGTGAGTGGGGGCCTCCCAGGCGCAGCCGCTTCTGATGGGCGTCCTCCCCCACAGGCCTTCCGGACGGTGGAGATGAAGCGCTGGGTCATCTGCGCCCTGATCGGGATCCTCACGGGCCTCGTGGCCTGCTTCATTGACATCGTGGTGGAGAATGTGGCCGGCCTGAAGTACAAGGTCGTCAAGGACAGTATCCTTTGTCCACGGTCCCCAGCACAGGAGGGTCTACCGGCGGTGAAGGCTGGGAGCCCCACGTGTGTGCCATTGTGGGGAGGGGTGGCTGCGCGCTGGCCTTTGTCACGGCTGGGCTGTGATGAGTCCGGTCGGCGCGCTGCCCCTGGTGCTCAGGGCTCCGGAGGCTGGGCTGAGCAGGGAGTTCTCTTCCTTGACGAGCCCCAGACATCGACAAGTTCACGGAGCGGGGTGGGCTGTCCTTCTCGCTTTTGCTGTGGGCCACGCTCAACTCTGCGTTCGTGCTCGTGGGCTCCGCAATCGTCGCCTTTGTGGAGGTAGGGCCGCTGGAGGCCGCGGCCGGGGCGCCAAATGGCGTGGCCATGCTGCCGGGGCCTCCGGCGCAGGCGTTGAACGTCCAGTCACCCCCGGCCCCAGGGTGCCATTCCTGCCCCGCGCGGCGAGGACAGTGGGGCTGGCCTGGGGGGGAGCGTCCCCTGCTTCTCTCAGAAGCTTGTCTTCCTCCACCTCCTCCTCTGCTTCTCCCTTGTTATGGGGTGTAGCATCCAGAAGCTTCTATCTGGGGTGCTGTGCAGTGGCACCCCTGCCCTCTGCCCTCAGCTGGGGTGTGGCCTGTCTCCTGTCTGTCCTGTTGCGTCCCCCACCCCTTGTGGCCTCCTGGGCCCTCCGTTCCTCTCCCTCCCCGACCCCTCTCATGGTCTGCTGACCCCAGCGGTCATTGCCTGGGGGAGGAGCAGGAAGCCCTTCATGGACGGCTATCCCGCACGTCGGGCCCCGTGGGGCCGTGTCCTCCTGGGCCCGGTGGCAGCCGTGGTGCCTCACCCCTAGCTGAGAACTGGCCTCTGTCTGCTTGTAGCCAGTTGCCGCTGGCAGCGGGATCCCCCAGATCAAGTGCTTCCTCAACGGGGTAAAGATCCCGCACGTGGTCCGGCTCAAGGTGAGGCCCGAGGCTGGGAGCAGGCGCTCTGGGGGGGGGTCCTCCATGGGGTCGGGAGCTCCCGGCCTGCCCGCCGCACCCGGGGACTCGCCCAGATGTACTCAGTGTGCTGCCGCGAGCGTGCGCACAGGTTCCACGTCATCTGCTTTGGGAGGCGGTGACGCTTTCTCTTACGCATTTTAAGTCCTGCACATAGGCTGAAACGGGGCATCTGTCAGGGTCACGGCAGTGTCCTGAGTTCTGCACGCGGGTACGTTAGAGTGGGGGCTACGCTTGCTGAGACGCTTTTCTTGTTCTTAAAATTGTCCTTAGCGTCTGTCATGCTGAGTGTTCTTGAAACCCCATTTCTGAGGAGGTTGGGGGGCTCAGGAGCGTGGTTCCTCCATGGTCATTTCCAGGTGTCTGGTTGGCCTGCCTCAGTCAAAGGTATCCCACGCCGTCCGGAGAGAGGGGTGCTCCTGGGGGCGGCAGCTGTGCGCTGGGGGCGACACCTCCTCGGAGCCGCCAGGAGCGGCCTCTGCCCTGTTGCGCCCGCACTGGTAGCCGGGCAGTGGGCGGCGTCCCTGGCAGGTGGCCAGCAGAAGAATGCACGTGGGCTTGCCCAGGGGAACCACGCCCGCTGCCGCCTGCTCCCAGGACACACGAGTACGCTGTGGTGTGGGGGCCTCCCCGCCGGCCTTCTCGTGGGGCCGGGGCTGGACATGTACTTGGGGTCGCTTTGTGTTTGCAGCTCTGCACAGGATTTTAATCAGACTGCGTGGCCTTTAATCAGACTCAACATATCTTGCCTTGTGTTCTAGACCCTCGTGATCAAGGTGTCTGGAGTGATCCTGTCCGTGGTGGGTGGCCTGGCAGTGGGAAAGGTAAGGAGCGGGTGTGGCGCCGCCCTAGCCCGAGGCCCCTGCACTCAGCTTGCGCCCCGAGGCCAGGGTGTCCTCTCTGGAGCCACGCTTGTCTGAGGGCGGCTGTGCCATGCTTCCAGGAGGGGCCGATGATTCACTCGGGCTCTGTGATCGCCGCCGGGATTTCCCAGGGGAGGTCAACGTCGCTGAAGAGAGATTTCAAGGTGAGTCCTCTGCTCCTGACATGGGCGACCAGGCCTGCCCGGGAGGCTCCGCCTGGACCTGGGGCCCCCGCCACCGTCCCCAAGGCAGGCGGGACCCGGAGGCACGAGTGACTCGTGGACGTGTTGAAGAGGCTTAATTCCGGGATCTGTTTCAGAGCAACTTTGTCACTTTTCCCCTGAAAGCACCACGTTGTAAAGGGTAGCACGCTGAGTTGACGTGCGGATTCCGACATTGGTTTTTTTTCAGCAGGAGACGCTTCTATTTTTAAGTCCACGTGTTTTCAGTTTGTTTGTTCATGGTTTTCGGTGCGGTTTCAAGTCTCTCGCATGTCTCTTAGGCCGACTGACGTGTCGTCGTCGCTGCGAATGGGTGTCCCCGGTCCCCTCTCGCAGTATTGGTGTGCAAGGGCGCGTTCAGCGTGTGTCACCTCGGCAGCTCTGTGATCTGTGTGAATGCAAGTCGATGGCTGTCCAGGGACGCCTTCGAGTCCCCTGCTCCCTGCTTCCCTCTCCGTCGGGCCCTGGCTCGTGGCCTCTGGCTGCCCTCGGCGCCGTCTAGGTGCGGTGCCCTCGGGGAGGCTAGCTGAGCCCCTCCGCCCCGTCTCTCCCTGCTGCAGATCTTCGAGTACTTCCGCAGAGACACGGAGAAGCGAGACTTCGTCTCGGCAGGAGCCGCGGCCGGAGTGTCCGCTGCATTTGGAGCCCCTGTGGGTGAGGAGGACGGCCCTTACCGGGGAGGCCACCGTGCCCACTGTGCGGAGGGGGAGTCTTGGCATCTGCAGACCCGGCTCGGGGTGAGGGTGGGCACGGTCTCAGGGCCCTGGGGTCTCGCGGGACCCCCTGGGGTCTGGGTGAGCACGGCAGTGCTGGGCTGCTTGCCTTCCAGGTGGGGTCCTGTTCAGCTTGGAGGAGGGGGCCTCCTTCTGGAACCAGTTCTTGACGTGGAGGATAGTAAGTGTCTGCACAGGGCTGCTCCCTCACCGACGTCAGGCAGTGCCGGTCCCTGGCCTCTGCTGCCTGGCTGGGCCCCGGCTCCAGGGGAGACGGCCCCTGAGGCTTCCGTGTCGCGCTGCTGGAGCCGTGTGCTCTGTGGATCTGTTATGCTCGGCCCTGCCCGTCACTTGACCTGAGCCGCTGGCCGTCCGCCGTCAGCCACGGGCCTTGTTTGCACCCTGTTCTCCCGCTTGTCAGGACCCCCAGATCCCGCACACCTCGTCCCTCGGCTCCATCACCGGTGTGGCCCCAACACTCATCCACACGAGGCTGTGAGCCACTCGCCCAGCCACGATGGCCGCCTTGGGAGGGTGTCCAGGCACCTCCTCAGTGACGGCAAGGCCCTGCCCAGCCCCCCAGCCTCGGGGCTGTGGCTGCCGGGCTTGGATCTGAGGCCTCGTGCTCTGCCTGCAGTTCTTTGCTTCCATGATCTCCACGTTCACCCTGAACTTTGTCCTGAGCATCTACCATGGCAACGTGTGGGACCTGTCCAGCCCGGGGCTTATCAATTTTGGAAGATTTGACACAGAGGTAATAAATGTGCTCTCGTGTTCTTTTTGGTTCTTTCTCAGCGTGGGGCCAAGATCATTTACTTATGGTTCATCCTGGGAATGTGGACTTTTGGGAAGCAGTTGGTTTTAGCCGCACAGTGAAGCTGAGTGCGGGGGTCGGGGGTGTGAGGAAAGCACCCGCGTGGCCTGTTGGTCAGGTCAGGACGCCTTACACCTGGCGGGCTCTCCCGGGGGCGTCCTGGCAGTCTTTGGACTGCGGACAAGTGCGCTGAGTCGCGATTCCCAGGAGGGGCCGCGCATGTGGACGCAGAGGAGGCCCTGGGTAGCTCAGGGCCACGAGACGAGTTCCCAGGACCCAGGGCGCTTCCTCGGAGCTTGTGCCCCTCTGACCGCCGTTTGGCAAAAGCTCGGCACGTCCCCGCCTTCAGCTGGACGGAGACCCAGAGCAGCAGCAGGCAAAAGCCTTAGTGGGAGTGTCATTTACTGATCTGCTCAGAACACCCAACGTTTCTGTCCCGTGGGACCCCCACGGCTCTGCGTGCAAGTGCTGGGGCCCCCGTGCTCACGAGCGCACTGTGGGCCACATCCGTGCCAGCATCTACCTGGAGGGGGCTCATGGGGTGCTCGTTCTCTCCCCTGTGCAGACGATGGTGTACACGATCCACGAGATCCCCATCTTCATCGCCATGGGCGTGGTGGGTAAGAGCCGGCCCGTGCTTCCTGCCCTCCCCAGATGGTGGCGGGCGCCTTCCTGTGGGGTCAAGGTCTGCCAGAGCCCAGGCCCGGCCCAGCTTTGAGGTGGCCGCAGCGGAGTGCAGCCCCCCACCCCCAGGATCCTGCTGCGTCCTGCCCTGTGCACACACCTCCGGGAGGGAGCCCACACCCTGAAGACCGAGCTTTACCTCTCCACCAGAGAAGCCCCTGGGTTTGGGGGTTTGGGTCTGCAAGGAAGTAGAATAAGCTGTGGGTGGCATTTTCTGCTCTGAAAAATCTTTCCCTGGAAGGAAAGCAAAGCCTCTGAGAAACAAGCCATTGCGTCTGCCAGGGTGCACACACACGCACACGCACACGCACACACCCCCCCTTCCGGTGCCTCTGCTGCTCCCCCGTGTCCCTTACGTGCTCTCCCTTCCTGGTCGTAGGTGGTATCCTTGGGGCCGTGTTCAATGCCTTGAATTACTGGCTGACGATGTTTCGAATCAGGTGAGAAATCTCTGCTTTGTGCCTCAAATTGACCAGTGTGGCTCTGGGGCCTTTGAAGAGGGATATGTTGTGGGCCCTGTGCCCCAGGGCCACTCGGAAAGCCGTGTGCCGACGTATGTCCTTCTGTGAGGGGTTATACGGGAGGGGACAGGCAGTGCTAGCCGGGCGCTGGCGAGGCTGGGCTTGGCTGCAGGCCAGCAGGGGCCCCTGGGGTCGAGCTCCTCCCAGCCATTCGCCTTGGCCTCGGCCTGGTCCATCCGGGCGTCTCGACCCCGGGCGCCGCGGGCCCGCAGAGCTGCGGGGCGGTTCTGGGAGCTCCCGGGTTTCCTGACACGTTGGGGCGGGGCCGGGGCTCTAGGAAGCGCGCCGTCCTTCCTGTCGTCTTGCCCAGACTCAAAGTGTGGCTGCGGAGCGTCCGGGAGATGACCCGGCATAGCCCGCTGTCGCCCCGCGGTGTCCCGCGACGGCTCTCCTGGGCCTCGGGCTCCCGTTGTCGAGGCCCTGTGCATCCCGCTGTCTGCTGTAGGTACATCCACCGGCCCTGCCTTCAGGTGATCGAGGCCATGCTGGTGGCTGCCGTCACAGCCACCGTCGCCTTCGTGCTGATCTACTCCTCGCGGGACTGCCAGCCCCTGCAGGGCAGCTCCGTGTCCTACCCCCTCCAGGTAGGGGCCCAGGCTCCTCAGCAGGGCCTCGTGCAGCCAGACTCGGGGCTCGCGGGGGCTTCAGGGCGCGGCGTTCTGTCAGACGGGGTCTCCCTGGTCCTCCTCCGGAACGCCAGCCCGCGGGGGCCACGCGGGGACTTCCGAAGCGGGGCCTCGTGGGTGTGGACCTGAGAAGCACAGACACCCGTCCGCGTTCTCGCTGCGGCACGGCCACAGCCCAAGTGTCTGGCACAACAGTTTGCCGTAAATGGGTTTATTTGGCCATGAATGGGGGGGGGGGGCTGACACACGGGACAGCGTGGAGGGACCTCAAAAACACACTGGAGAGAAGTCAGGCGCAAAGGCCTGTGTGGTGTGTGATGCCCCATATGTGAAACCTCCAGGACAGACAGAGCCACGGAGACAGAGCAGATTGGTGGTGGCCTGGGGCTGGGGGAGGCGCCAGGGAGTGGCCACCAGTGGGGGTGGGGGTGGCTAGGAGCACGTGTCCCAGGCGTAGGTCTGGGCTTCCCGAGACTGGCTCTGGCCACCCGAGCCGGCTCCCGCCACGGGTGGGGCCTCTGGGAACCACAGCTGTGCTCACCCGGGGCGCCCGGACCCGCGGGCAGCAGGACACAGGTGGCCCGACTCTTGAGGCCTGGGAGCGAGCTCAGGTATGCCCGGAGTCCTCGCGTGCCCGTGTCCTCGGGACTTGGCCCCTGCAGGCTGCACCTGCCTCTGGAGCCCTGGCTGTCCCTGGGCCTGGCTTTTTGCGTCCTGCCCGCCCCTCCCCACCCCGGCCCGCGGCCCGCCCCAGCCCTCAGGTGGTGGGCCCACCGGCCCGTCCGTCTTCCACCCTCACAGCTCTTCTGTGCGGACGGCGAGTACAACTCCATGGCCGCGGCCTTCTTCAACACCCCCGAGAAGAGCGTGGTCAGCCTTTTCCACGACCCTCCAGGTGTGTGCCTCCCACCTGCTCTCCGACTGACCCGCCGTCACCGGGCCCGGGGCCTGGGTGTCACCTTCTGGCCAGCCGTGCCCCAAGGGCAGAGGTCACCACCCTTGCCGCAGTGGTGGGCACACTGGTGTGTAGGAGTTTGGCCAGGCCTCTTCCCTTCGTGTAGGGCGGCTGCTGGGGCTGCCCTCGTGGGTCACGACGGTCATGATTCCCGTCCCCAGGGTGTTTTCTTCATGGGCCCTGCTCGCACAGGCCTCTCCCCAAGCCTGGTGGCCAGCGCTGGGGCCCAGCCTCACTCAGCCATGTGCAGTTCTGTTTTCTAGGATCTTATTATTATTTTTTTAATCTTTATTTTTGAGAGCAACAAAGAGACAGCGTGTGAGTAGGGGAGAGGCAGACACAGAATCCGAAGCAGCGCCAGGCTCCGAACATCAGCACAGAGCTGGACGGGGGCTCGAACCCATGAACGGTGAGATTATGCCCTGAACCAAAGTCGGATGCCCAATGGACTGAGCCACCCAAGCACCCTAAGGTCTTATTATTTTAAAAGTAGTCTCTGCACCCAGCATGGGTCTCCACCTCACAATCCCAAGATCGAGGGGCACCTGGGTGGCTCAGTCAGTTAAGCGTCCAACGTGGGCTCAGGTCATGACCTCGCAGTTTGTGGGTTCGAGCCCCACATCAGGCTCTGTGCTGACAGCTCAGAACCCGGAGCTGCTTCAGATTCTGTCTCCCTCTCTCTCTGACCCTCCCCTGCTCACACTGTTTCTCTCTCTCTCTCAGAAATAAATAAAATGTCAAAAACAAACAAACAAAAAAAATCAACCCTGAGATCGAGTCCTGGCTCCTCCTGAGCCAGCTGGGTCCCCCAGCCGCGCACAGTTTTTTTTGACGTTTATTTCTTTCAAGAGAGTATGAGCGGGGGAGGGGCGGAGAGCGAGGGAGACACAGAATCCAAAACAGGCTCCAGGCTCTGAGCTGTCAGCACCGAGCCCGACGCGGGGCTCGAACCCACCAGTCATGAGATCATGACCTGAGCCAAAGTCATATGCTTAACCGACTAAGCCACCCAGGCGTCCCTCAGATCACACGCATTTTTAACTTAAAAAAGGTTCTGAACACAGACCGCTCTGCACGCAGCACACAGGCCCGTGAGAGTGCTTGCTGTACGCACCCGTGGAAGCCGTGCTGCTGGTCTATGCCATCGTTTCCTGTTTTCTGTTTGGGCATCTTTTAGGTCATCCCTGATTGTTTCCTGTCACACACGAGTTTGCTGAGAATGTTCTAGTTTTTACGGTTCTGTGCGTGTGTCCCAGAAATCCCCACAATTTAACAGAAAACCTTACACGGGTGGCCCCAGGCTCCCGGGTCAGTGGTCTCCAGGCTTCGGTACTTCCGGCATCTAGAAGTCGTCTGCTGGGCCTCCCTCCCCCCGACACCCAGTGGTCTCGACTGTGGTGCCAGCTGTTTGCACACAGCCCTTTGCGGCCACCTGCCCTTGGCCTCGGATGATGGTCGTGCTGGTGGCCCTGAGCCCCGCCCGCCAGGTGGCCGTCATTCCTGCCTCTGAGGACTGGGCCTCCAAGATCCACGCTCTGGCCCCTGAGAATGGGGAGACTTCTGGGGGCCGGGACGTGCGCAGGAGGCGCTCTGGGCGAGCCCACGCAGCAGGCCCTGGCCAGCCCCGTCTCCCCTAGGCTCCTACAACCCCATGACGCTGGGTCTCTTCACCCTGGTCTACTTCTTCCTGGCCTGCTGGACCTACGGGCTCACGGTGTCTGCCGGCGTCTTCATCCCGTCCCTGCTCATCGGGGCCGCCTGGGGCCGGCTCTTCGGGATCTCCCTGTCCTACCTCACCGGGGCCGCGGTGAGTGTGCGCTCCCAGCGCAGGGGAAGCAGCGCCTTCCGCTCGGCCTGCAGGCTCCCGGCTGCTGGCGTCTGACCCGCGCTGTCGGCGTGGCCGCCGGAAGGTGCGCTGCACAGACGCGCATCGGGGGCGGGGGCTCGGTGTTTCCCGTTAGAGGACAGGCGCTGGCCGACGTGACCGAGGCACATGTGCCCGGCCTCTGGGAACTTGGGTTTTGTTTTTTTGTGGGTTTTTTTCTCATTTTAGTCACGTGAGGCTTTAAGAACCGTGAGAAGGGCAGGGAGTGTCTCCCTCCCCCGCTGCTCCCTGTCCCAGGCCCTGCGTGTCACGTGCCACCAGCCCCCCCCACCCTGGCCTTGGAACAGCGTCCCCCCCCCAGCCTTGGAAGCCTGCCGTTCAGCATTCGATGGCGTGTTCGTGGGCTCATGTACGAGCCACCACTGTCGAGTGCCACGCGACCTCCCTCACCCCAGGAGACCTGTGCCCCTGGGCAGCCACTGCCCCCCACGTCGGCACACCCACGTGTCCTTGGTGTTTCCTGAGTGGAGTCTCACGCCGTGTGGCATCACCTGTGTCCTCCGTGCTGTGCATGTGCTGGGTTCTCTGCCCCCTCGTGGTGCAGTCCGCCTGCTGCATGCGGCTGGGCGCCGCCATCCCTCTTACGCACACCAGAGGGGTCCCTTTCGTAGCTGCCGAGTTGTCCGTTGTGTGCAGACGGCCTAGGTCACACGGGCGCCCCGAGCAGGGCGCCCCCAGGGTACTTCCAGGCTTTGGTCCCCCTGGGTGCTACTGCAGACCGCTTTGTACACGTGTCTGTAAATTTTAGGTTTTTTTCTAGGATTGGAATCAGTTGTTGGGCCCAGTGGTCTCTGGTGGGGTCACGCATTTCCGCAGGTTTGAGTAGGGGGTTGCTGCCCCCTGACCCTCCTCTGTCGTCCCCACAGATCTGGGCGGACCCTGGCAAATATGCCCTGATGGGAGCGGCTGCCCAGCTGGGTGAGTCCTGGCCTCCACTTGGGCATCACAAGATGGGGGGGGGGAGCGTCTTCCCCTTGGAGCAGTGAAGGGCAGGAGTTACCTCCATTTCAGTGTACGGGGTCACGGTCCCCACCCCATGAGGGTAAATGGTGGCAGGGGGTGGGGGGTGCCGGCATGCACAGAGAACACGGATGGATGGGACGGGCAGGTGGGGGAGGCCATGTGGCCACAGAGGCTGGACACTACCCTCGATCCCCGGACAGGTGGGATCGTGAGGATGACACTCAGCCTGACTGTCATCATGATGGAGGCCACCAGCAACGTGACATATGGCTTCCCCATCATGCTGGTTCTGATGACCGCCAAGATCGTGGGGGACGTCTTCATCGAGGTGTGGCTCATGGGAAGAGGCCTGTCTGGTGTCCTTCCCCTTGCTCTGTGGGCCCCCCATGCCGCTGGCCGGGAGCCCGAGCCCGGGGAGGGGGGGGTGTGCAGCAGAGGGGGAGGGAGGGGCTGGCGGAGCCCCTACCCCAGCAGTCTGCTCGTCCTCAGGGCCTGTATGACATGCACATCCAGCTGCAGAGCGTGCCCTTCCTGCACTGGGAGGCCCCTGTCACCTCACACTCGCTCACTGCCAGGTACGCTGGCGCTGTGGACACTCCCGGCGGTTTGGGAGGGCCCGTATCCGAGTGCCTGGGCGGCTCTGTCTGGGCAGCCGGCCCCAGGCTGGCGCTCCCAGGGAAGCTACTGGGGATCTGTGTGCCCCTGGTCCCCGGTCTTCCGCGGCCGGCAGCGGCCTGCCTTCAGAGCGTCCGCTCCCGTGTGAAGAGCGAGTGGACGCTCCCCTTGGCCCCGCGGTTGGTTGCGGTGAGGCCTCAGCAGCCGCTCTTCCCCAGGGAGGTGATGAGCACGCCGGTCATCTGCCTGCGGAGGAGGGAGAAGGTGGGCGTCATCGTGGACGTCCTCAGCAACACGGCCTCCAACCACAACGGCTTCCCCGTCGTGGAGTTAGCCGATGACAGCCAGGTACCCAGGGCATCCCGCACAGCCACACGGCCCGTGGCTCCTGGGCCGCCTCCTGGAGGCCACGTTCCTTGCCACAGGTGTGCGTGGGGAGGCGCCACCTGGGTGGAGATGCCGCCCGGGCACTGCAGGCTCCGCCCTGCTGGCTGCGACGGAACGGAGTCACCGGGCCGAGGGGGACGGCCTGTCCGCGTGTCTCGGGCTCCCACCCCGACCTGCCCCGTCGGCTGAACAGCTGCGGGGGTGACCCGTCAGGAGCAGCCGGGGCTTCCGGGCCGCGGCGCACTTCTTGTCGCCCGTTCCCGTGGGCGCCCCGGGGCCGCTCCCGGGAACCTGCAGAGTGGCGGTGCCTGCGGCGGGGCAGTGTCCGCCTCTGAGGGTCGCCACCGGGCCGCTGAGCAGGGCAGGAAGGGGCTTGGGGCCCGGCCTCAACCACAGCCGGGCCTCTTCTCTGCAGCCGGCCCGGCTCCGAGGCTTGGTCCTGCGCTCCCAGCTGATCGTCCTCCTGAAGCACAAGGTGGCCGCCGGGCACCTGGGGCAGCGGGGGCGGGGCGCGCCGCCGGGCACCGCGCCCTGACCGCCGCCCCCGCCCGCAGGTGTTCGTGGAGCGCTCCAGCATGGGCCTGGTGCGGCGGCGGCTTCGGCTCAAGGACTTCCGGGACGCGTACCCGCGCTTCCCCCCGATCCAGTCCATCCACGTGTCGCAGGACGAGCGTGGGTGCACCGTGGACCTCTCGGAGTTCATGAACCCCTCGCCCTACACGGTGCCCCAGGTGCCCGCGCGCAGCCGCCCAGACCCCGTCCTTGTCTCGCGCTGTTTTCTTTACGTTTATCTTGGGAGAGAGCGTGACCCCGAGCACGCAAGGGGAGGAAGAGGAGAGAGCGAGCGAGCGAGCGAGCGAGCGAGGGACGGGCGTAGAGAGAGAATCCCCAGCAGGCCCTGCGCTGTCCGGGCAGAGCCCGATACGGGGCTCAGACCCAGCACCCGCGAGATCGTGACCCGAGCTGAAATCAAGAGTTGGGCGCTCGACTGACTGAGCCCCCCGGGCGTCCCCAGGACCCGTCTTGGGGGGCGGATGTGCAGGGGGAGCCCCCAGCCAGCCTCTTCCCGGTGGGCGGAGCCCGCAGCCCACTGAGGCCCCACCTCCCGGTGCAGGAAGCGTCCCTCCCTCGGGTCTTCAAGCTGTTCCGCGCGCTGGGCCTCAGGCACCTGGTGGTGGTAGACAACTGCAACCAGGTAAGCGGCGGGGACGCCGGCCGAGCGGGCGCTGCGCCGGGCCCGGGTGCCAGGCTCGCCCTTCGCCTCCTGACCTGCCTGCCCCGCTCACGGGTGGGCAGGTGCTCTCAGCTCTCGGGGGGGACTCCAGGCTCGGGACCCAGACTGGCCACATGCCCGATTCTGGGGTCCCCCCCACTGCACTGGCCCCCGGCACGTGGGGCAGTGGCTTCCCCAGAGGTACAGGGTCACCAGTGTCACTGACGTGGTTTTGCTTCCACAGGTGGTTGGACTGGTGACCAGGAAAGACCTAGCCAGGTACCGGCTCGGGAAGGGGGGTCTTGAGGAGCTCTCCCTGGCCCAGACGTGAGGCCTCAGTCCCTCTCGGGGGCCCCTACCTCACTCCCCGGGTCAGCAGTGGACCCAGCGTCCCCCCCATTCCTCGGGACGCGTGTGTGTCTGTGTGTGTGCGCCTGTGAGAGCGTGAGCGAGCCGGGCCCCGTGGGTCCCAGTGCTGCCGGCCCTCAGGGCAGGGCCATCTGCTGCTTGTGCGCCGTCCGCCCCCCTGCGGGCCGGCCCAGAAGGACCACGCTGTGCGTCACCAGCTGGGGCCCGGGTGACGCGCGGCTGCTACAGAGACCCGTGGCCCTGTCCCTTCGGCTCGTTCTGTGACGATGAGGTGATGGGCCTGGGCACTGGACCCTGTCTGGCAGAGTCCCCGGCTGGACGCCTGGAGGCGGGGCCCCCAGGCCACGGACCCTGTAGCCGGCTCTGGAGAGAGTTCAGTTCTTCTGCCACACTCACCACGTGGCCCCTCTGGGGTCTCGGCCAGAGAGAAAGCTGAGAACATCCACGGGGCAAACGCCTCTGTCACCCCGAGCTGCGGTCCAGATCCACAGCTGTCACCGGAGCGCACGGCACTGAGAGAGGCTCTCGGAGCGCATGGGGGCTCCCACAGCCTCCCTGGATCGGGGCTTGTGCTCCAGGCCTGGGGTGGGTGGGCTTGGGGATGGGTGGGTGAGCCCAGAGCCGGGATGCTGTGCTCCTCCCGGCCTAGGTGGGGCAGATCTGGTGTCGTGTGTTCCTGGGGCCTGCTTGAGACTAGGTGACATGGGTGACATTGTGGTAGCTGGGGATGGGGCGGGGGGCAATTCACCTTGGTTCTGGGCCCTTTCAAGGGAGCGGGGCCTCAGAAAGCTTGTCTCTTCTTGGTGGGAGCCCCCTGGGGGACGCAGTGGGGTGAGTGCGGGGGCCTTGAGAGGGAGAAATAAAGGAATCATACCCTCCCAGCCACAGCCGGCCTCCTCGTTCCTGCCCAGCACGAGCCACGGCCCAGCACTGGGGGGCTTGCAGGGCCCCTGCGTGGGGGCGTCTCGGGTGGGGCCTCCTGGACGTGCAGTGCAGGGACCCCTCGGGGAGGGAGGAGGGAAAGACGCAGAAACCCACGCGTGAAGAAGCAGTTGTGGCCGGCCCGCGCCTACGGGGTGTGCTGGCACCGGCCACCGGATGGCCGCACGGCCAGTGTGGCAGTTTCCTGCCCCTGGGCCCTTGTCTGGACGCCGCTCTGGGCCGTGAGGGGGGTGGTGTGGCCACAGGCGGGGCCCTGCCATGGCAGCTTTGGAAAGGTCCTCGGACAAGGGGCTGAATTTAGAGCATCCGCCTTGTGCTCTTCGTGGGTGGGCTTGGGTGACCAGGCAGGGGGAGCACCGAGCCGGGCTGGGAGGACCTAGTGTGAGAAAGCGTGCACGTCGTGGTTTGCATTGATGACACATTGAAGGGGCTGCGCCTTCCCCACGTGGGATGAAATAAAGCGCACTATGGAAAACACCGCATCTGTCTGTCTGCTTTCTTGCTGTGGCCGCGAGGAACCTGGAGGCGGCGAGCAGCCCGCACCCCGCACCCCTTCCTGCTCCGGTGGCATGCCTCCGCCTGTTCTGTCCTGGGTGCCTGCTGCTCAGCAGCTGGCCCGAGATGGCCCTGCCTGTCCCTCCCACCTGGGCCCGTTGGGGTCTCCTGCTCCTGGCCCACAGGCCAGCAGCCAGTCCCTGTCCTGGCTGGCTGAATGGTGCCCCCTCGGGTCTTCCCGGACCAGGCAGTTGGGAGGGCCTCGCCAGGAGAGTTGAGGGCCCGGGTTCCACTGGCAGTTGGGCCTTGAAGTCCCACGGTTCCGGTGAGGGAAGATGGTTCCGGAAGAGCCCTTGCCGCTCTGCAGGTCTGCCTACCCTAGTATTGTTTCTGAAGGAGAGATGTGAGGGCAGGTGCTCCCCCAGACCTCCCCTGCCCCCATCCAGCTGCCCTGGTGCCCCGCTCTGGGCGCCGTGGGGGGTGAGGCCCGGGGCCTCTGAGTGGCTACTCCGTGGTGAAGCTGTGTTGGGTGAGCGTGGCACCATTGGGGGCTGAGCCAGGAGGATGGGAATGTGGGCCACCCAGGACGGCACGAATCCCTGACCCCTCAAGCCGCCTCACTGCCTGGGGCCTCTCTCTGGAGCTGGGCAGGCAGAGCGCTGTCCTGTTCCTGCCACTTAGTGCTGTGTATTCTCAGGCAGGGGTCTGGGTGTCTCTGAGCTCGAGCTCCCTGCTGTGGGGCAGCGAGAGCTGAGCCCTCCCGGGGCTGGGCTGGGTGCCTCAGCGGGGCGGGTGGAGGTGAGCTCAGTGGACCCTGAGCTCCGTGGACAGGGATTTGAGTCCCTGTTCTAAGCTGCACCGGAGTCTTCACTGGCCCAAAGCGCACCTTCTTGGAGAGCTGGCTGCTAGCGACCCCTCTTCTGGGGCTTCGCCCCCGTCTCAGACGAGCACCATCACCCTGGGGGACCTGGAGCTCTCCCTGGAGGAGGGGCTGACCAGCCCCGGGCTCTTGAGTCTGGAGGAGATCTCCGAGAGGTATGAGTCCAGCCGCCTGGCATCCACCACGACCGTGCCTGAGCAGGACTCCCCCACGCGCTGGAAGCAGCTAGAGCAGTGGTGAGCCGGTGTGGAGCCGGGGGGGGGGGGGGGCCCGCCCCCCCCCCCCCCGGCACGCGCGGCCCGACGCGGCCTGCTCCTCGCCCTGGCCAGGGTGGCGGGCCTGCAGGCCGAGGTGGCGTCCCTGCGGGGACACAGGGACCGCTGCGAGCGAGCCATGCTGAGCCTGCTCCGGGAGACGCTGCGGCTCCGGGCCTGCATGCAGCTGCAGGACGCAGAGCTGAGGAAGCTTCAACAGGACCTGCCCCAGGCGGCTCGGGCCCCCGAGAAGGAGGCCCTGGAGGTAAGCTGGCCCCGGCCCACCCGCGGGCAGACCCCCCGGCCCCGCTGAGGCTCAGCCTCCTCCTCGTTGCAGCTCCCCAGCCCCCAGAACCAGAACCAGAACCACATGCAGGCCCTGGACAAGAGGTACCGCGCGCCCATGGCCCGGGCCCCGGGGGGACGGTCGGGGGCTTCGGGAGAGCAGCGGCTGGCCGCTGGCTGGGGTCCTGGTCGTGGTGCCCGGCTTGTGCAGGCCGTGGCACCTGCAGAGAAAAGGGGCGGGAGGCCTGTTGCTGGGCCCGGACCCGGACCCCACAGGTCGCCAGGAGCGCGGGCCAGGCAGGCCCCGGGCAGAAGTGGCTCTCGCGCGCCAGGCTGGTGGAGGTCCGGGAGGCCCTGACACAGATCCGGAGGAAGCAGGCGCTGCAGGACGCGGATCGCAAGCACACGGAGCAGGAGGCGGGACTCAGGTGGGCCCCTCCCCCGCCTCCCTCCGGGGGGGGGGGCCGGCCTTAGGTGGGCCCCCCCGCCTCCCTCCCTCCTGGGGGGCTGGCCTCAGGTGGGGCCCCCCACTTCCCTCCCGGGGGGGGCCGGCCTCAGGTGGGCCCCCCCCGCCTCCCTCCCTCCTGGGGGGCCGGCCTCAGGTGGGCCCCCCCGCCCCCCTCCCTCCTGGGGGGCTGGCCTCAGGTGGGGCCCCCCCACCTCCCTCCTGGGGGAGGGCCGGCCTCAGGTGGGCCCCCCCCGCCTCCCTCCCTCCTGGGGGGCTGGCTCTGCACTCACTGAGGCGCCCCCCCTGCCCTCCCCCGGGGGCCGGCTCTGCTGTCTGTGTTGCCATGCTGCTGGTCGACATGGCGGAGGTCTCAGACCCCCATGGGCCTCTGTGGGGAAGAGACAGGTCCGGAGTCTGCACCCCTCTCTTCCCCGTCAGTGACGCTCACGCAGGCCGATGTCCCGTCCCTGCGTGGGAACAGGGAACAGGGAGGTCAGTCAGCTTCATGTCCTTGCCTGGGTTTGCCCTGGTGGCCTGTAGGTCAGCCTGGGCCCCCAGATGCAGGCCTGGCCTCCAGGGGGGTCCTCAGGGTCCAGACGCCCCGCTTCAGTCACCGTGGCTCCGCGGGCAGGCCCTCTGGCACCCGGGCCGCCACCACCCGCACCATTGCCTAGGCTGGCCAGGGTGGCCGAGAGGCTGGCGCAGGAGGAGCAGAGTCGGGCAGCGGCCTGCGGCGACCTGAGGAAGAGCCAGGAGGCGGCGGACCAGAGGGTGGACCGTGAGGTGGCCAGGATGCAGGTACCCAGAGGGGGGCCGGGCCCGGGCTGCCGGCAGCAGGGCCGTCGGACACCACTGCACGTGCCGCCCACATCCTCCTCGTCCGCGTGACCGGGCCCACGTGGTCGTCCTGCGGCCCCGCGCCCCCCGGTACGTGGCCACCAGCCACAGATGCCTCTGTCTGTGGAAATGAGCTAACGTTTTTAGGTCCCTCGGTCACGTGAGCCACATCGCACATGCCCAGGAGCCACACGGGGCCCACGGCTGCCCATGTGGGAACTGCCAATGCGGAGCTCTTCCTTTGGCGCAGACGGCCCCTCGGTGGCCGTGTCTCAGCCGCAGCCCCTCCCCCTCTTGTGACCTGCACCCAGAGCAGGACATAGAACGTCACAACCCCGAAGCCCTTCCTCAGCCACCTCCAGGCGTGGCCCCAGCCCTGGGCTGGCCAGGTGCTCCCCCTGCGCGAGACCCTGGGGGCAGGGCCGGGCACGGGAGGCACGGAGATGCGGCCTCTTCAGCTCTGCAAACAGAGACCGGGGCCTGCGTGGGCCGAGCGCTCCCGGCCGCTGCCCACATAGCACGGCTGCCCGGCTTCGGTGGCCTCCCTTCCCTCCGCCCGCGGGGAGGCGGCGTCTGGCTCCATCAAGACGCTGCCCGCCGCTGCAGCCCGGAGCTCCGGGAGGCGCCGGCCCACGGATTCCTGCCGCGCCGGGCGGGCTCCGAGCGCCCGCCTCTTACCCAGGTGCTCTCGGGCCCCTGGCCACTGAACTGTGGGGCCCCCCGTGGCTTTGCGAAGCCCCTTCGTTTGCCACAGAGCGGACGGACGGCGTGCCGACCCCTGCTCCAGAGCACCCGCATGCAGGAGCGAGGCTGGCGGGGCTCAGGGCACAGCTGCCCTGCGGGGAGGAGAGGGAGAGGCCCAGAGCTCAAGGGCGAAGTGCGTGTGTGCGCACAGATATGTGCAGGTCTATGCACACACCTTCCTCTGTGTGCACATGCGTGTGGCCGTGTGCGCACGTGGAGCGCTCCCACACGTACTTGGCTTCCCGCACGGAGGCTCCTGGCTCAGGACGCGATGCCCTGCGTGTGGGTCTGGTGCCACCACGAGCGCCGGCGTGTTCCGGACCCTGCAGACCCTTCCCAGCCCTGGCGCCTGGCGCTCTGGGGGCCCACGCGGCCTCCGCCTGCCCTGCCTGCCTTCCTGGGGAGGGTGCGGTAGGCCAGCTCTGCGAGGCTCAGGGGCTGCGGGGGACACGGCGCCCAGGGCCTCCTCTGCAACGGACCCGGCTGGGAGCCCGGTTTCGCACTGGGCCGGGGGTGGACGGGGCGAGGAGGGAGGTCCGACCCCATGGCGGCCACGCCGACCCCCCACAGGCCCAGGTGACCAAGCTCGGTGAGGAGATGAGCCTCCGCTTCCTCAAGAGGGAGGCCAAGCTGTGCGGCTTCCTGCAGAAGAGCTTCCTGGCCCTGGAGAAGGTGGGAGGTGCAGGCCTGCGGCCAGGCCGGGCCGGGCCGGGCCCCCCCATGCCGCTCACGGCAGGCTGGGGCGGGTCTCCCCACAGAGGATGAAGGCTTCGGAGAGCGCCCGGCTCAAGGCGGAGGGCAGCCTGCGGGGGGAGCTGGACAGCAAGTGGCGGGGGCTGCAGGAGCTGGCGGAGGAGCGAGTGCAGGCCCTGCAGGGGCAGCGCGAGGTGGGGGCGGGGGCGTCCGGGAGGGGCGGGGGGGCGCAGGGGCGGGGGCTGGGGGCCTCTGGGCGAGGGGGGACGGGGGCGAGGGGCGGCGGGGGGCGTCTGGGTGGGGGCGGGGGCGGGGAGCAGGGGCGGGGGGAGGCCTCCAGGCGGGGGCAGGGGGACCTCCGGGCGGGGGCGGGGGCGTCCGGGCTCGGCGTCACTTGTGCGCACCAGCAGGAAGAATGGCACGTGCTGGAGCGGTGCCGGGGCCTGGACAGGGCCGTGGCGGAGCTGACCAAGTTCATACGGCAGAACCAGCTGTCTCTCAACCACATCCTCACGGCCGAGCAGAAGGCCCGGTGGGTGTCTAAACCCCCTCCCCCCGCCCCCCACGGAGGCCGCTGCATGCGCCAGGGCATGTGGTCCCCGTCCCAGTGGGCCCCTCACGTGACCGGTCTGTGCTCCCCGGGGTCTCCTGGGTGGTTCTGGAGCCAGCCCCAGCTGAGGGGCCGTCTGTGTCGGCACCACCCCCAGGGACGCGCAGGGGCGCCTGGAGGCGAGCCGGGCAGGGGAGCTGGCCACCCACCTGCAGGAGAGCCTGAAAGCCGTGCAGCTGGCGGGGGAGCTGGCCCAGCGGGAGGCGCACAGCGAGCTGGAGCTGGTGAGGGCGGCGCCCGAGGGGTCTCCCCTTGGGGCCCCGCCTCCCCGGGCACCCGCACTCAGCCCGGTGCCCCGCAGCAACGGGAGAAGAGCCAGGCCCTGGAGACATCGCTGGCCGAGCTGGGGAAGCAGGTGAAGGACCTGAGTGACCACTTCCTGGCCCTGAGCTGGAGACTGGATCTGCAGGAGCAGACGCTGAGCCTGCAGCTGAGCAAGGTGAGCTCGGAGCAGAGGGGAGGAGCTCGGAGCTGAGGGGAGCACGGAGCAGAGGGGAGGAGCTCGGAGCAGAGGGGAGCTCGGAGCAGAGGGGAGCACGGAGCAGAGGGGAGGAGCTCGGAGCAGAGGGGAGCACGGAGCAGAGGGGAGGAGCTCGGAGCAGAGGGGAGCACGGAGCAGAGGGGAGGAGCTCGGAGCTGAGGGGAGCACGGAGCAGAGGGGAGGAGCTCGGAGCTAGGGGAGCACGAGGCTGAGGGGAGCCGCCTGCGCAGAGGATCCCGCGCCCATGCGCAGCCATTTCCAGTGCCCGAGTGTGGAGGCCCGACAGGCAGATCCCAGCCCTCCCGCCCCTGCCCAGCCGCTGTGTACAAGGCCCACGGTGGCCCTGACCACGCAGCGGGTTCCAGAGGGGCTGGCAAGGCGGCCCCGCCCTTGGGTTTCCCTTCTTTGTTGTGTCAGTGTCAACATTTAATCCGCGCACCGCAGAGCCCCCCTTGTGAAGAGTGGGGTCCAGCGGCTGCTCGTGTACTCAGGGCTGGACAATCACCACGTTACCAGTAGATCCTTCCTGTCACCACAGAGGAAGCCCCGGTGCGGCTAGCGGTCACCCCTACCCCACGGGCCCTGGCGACCGCTGATCTGCTTCCCGCCTCTGCGGATTGGCCCGTTCTGGACTTTTCCTATAAACACTTCCATACAGTCTGTTACCGGCTTGGCTTTCCTTGTGCTGATGGACGCTGCACTGCCCCCCCTTGCTGGCCATGCAGAAGGCGCGGACACGAACACACGCCCACCCTTCCGCTATGGGGCAGGTCCCCCAGGCCTCCTGAGTCCCCTCCCCTGCCGGGGGGTCAGGCTGTCCCTTATGTCTCTGTTGACTGACTCCTGGCGGGCTCGGAGCTGAGCCAGGCTTTCTTCTGCTGGATGTGGCTCTAGCTCAGCCTGGGGGCCCTTCCCCGGGGTCTCCAGGTCCCCAGAGCGTGCCTGGCCAGGCCCCCCACCCCGGGTTGTGCGCAGACTGGGTGGATGAGCTCGGAGTCAGCCCCTTCCAGAGCTCTCTGCTGCGTGGGTTCGGCCGAGTTGGGTTCGACTCTGGCTCCAGCGGGCCCCGTCCATCTGTCTGTCCCCCTCACTGTCCCCGCTGTGTCCCAGGCAAAGAGAGAGTGGGAAGGCTCGGAGCAGAAATCCCTGGAGGGCCTGGTCCGCTGTCAGAAGGAGGCTGAGGCGCACCTGAGGGAGGTGCGGGAGCGAGTGGACAGCCTGCCCCGGCAGGTGGGTGAGGGCCGGGCGCGCCACCTGCCCCCTCCCGCCCCACTGGGCCACCCCGGCTGCCCGCCCACCCTGCCTCTGCTGCAGATAGAGGCCGTGTCCAACAGCTGCACCCTCCACAAGAGCGACTCAGACCTTAAGATCTCGGCCGAGGGCAAGGCCAGGTGAGGCCCGGCTCCGGGGCTCATGGCGGCCCTGCTACGTGCACGCGGCCTCTCCTCCCGCAGCCCCGTACCCGCGGCGGCCCTGAGCCCTCCCGAGCTCGGCTTGGGCCCACCAAGTGTAGCCCACACGGACCCCCCAGCTCTGCCCTCTGTCACCCGCTGGGGCCCCCACTTCCTGCTGCAGGGGTGGCAAAGCTGAGCAGCCACCCCCACGCCCTGCCCTCTTCCCCCCACATGCCCTGTCTCTGGGACCCCTGCCCAGAGCCTCTGTTCCTACAGAGAGCTGGAGGTCGGGGCCATGCGGCAGGAACTGGCCTCTCTGCTGTTGTCCGTTCAGCTGCTCAGGGAGGACAACCCCGGGCGGAAGATCGCGGAGATCCAGGGCAAGCTGGCCACGGTACCCCCGGAGCCCTGTGCCCGTCACACTCGGCGGAGGGGCCCCCAGGGAGGCCCCAGATCTGAGACACCCTGAGTGGGGGCACCTGTCCAAAGTCCCCAGACGCTGGGCTGTCAGCAGTCACGGTGAGAGGGGCCGGCCCGAGCCCTGGACTGAGTGACGCACCCCAGACCCCACATGTCAGAGGCCAGCTCCTGCCTGAGTGACCGGGACGGGGGGGTGGGGGGGGGTTCTGAGGCCCACAGACTTGCCACGCCCAACAAACGGGGCGCCGTTTTCAGTTTCAGAACCAGATAATGAAACTGGAGACCAGCATGCAAGACCACAAGACCATCCAGAACCTCAAGTTTAATACGGAAACCAAGCTGGTGAGAGGGGGGCCCCTCGGCAGACCCTGCCCCCTCACCCCGGCCCAGCACAGCCCCTGGCTCTGCGGCCTTCCCCACGTCCGTCCGTCTGGCTGTGCATCTGGCCTGAGCAGGGTTTCCCGGTAGATAAGACCCTAGTTTGTCCGGAGGGAGATAAGCCCCCAGGGCCGGATTCCTGCGTTCCCGCCCCAGCCCCCCATCACATGCCCTCGCCCGCAGCGCGCAGAAGAGATGGCCAGCCTGCGCGAGAGCGTCGTGCGCCTGTGGAGCGAGGAGGGCCCGTGGGCGCTGACGCTGGGCAGCAGGAGGGTCCTCATGTCTCTGGTGAGACAGCGATTCTTCATCAAGGACTCGGCCCCCGGAGAGGCGATGCCTGTGAACTGCTGGGGCGTCTATCAGGCCGTGAGGTGGGCAGGGGGAGCGCCTGGAGACCCCTCGCGGTGCAGGGCGGTGCCGGGGAGGCCCCCGGGCCGGCGGGCGTGACACGTGTCTCCGGGCAGGTGGCTGCGGTGGAAGGCGGTCCTCATGAGCCGGGTGGCCCGGCAGAGGCCGGGCGCCGTCGTCACGGAGAAGTCCTTCCGCCAGGAGCCCGCCCGCCCGTGGGCGTCCTCATCCCTTTCCCGGAAATAAACGTGCCAGTTCCTGTCCCCGTTGGAGTCCAGAGTCCCCTCTGGGCAGGGCAGGTGGGGGACAGAGGTTCTTCCCGGGCGCCCAAGCCCAGTGAGCCCTCCACCCTGCGCTGCCCATGGCGTCGCGGAGCCCCGGCCGCTCCCCGCAGGCCCCCTGGAGGCCGGCAGGCCCGGGTCAGGGGTCCCCCGGGTCACACCCATGCGGTGGCCAGTGCAGGAAGCCGCTCCCCCTGCCCTGGTCTGGGAGCGAATGGCGCGTTTGCTCACATGCTCGGGACACGTGGAGGGAGGAGGCGCCTCCCTCCGGGAGGGACAGCCCCAGGACCAGCCACGCGGGCAGGCGGTTGGGTCCCTTTGCTGCCGCCCTGGGACCGCAGGGCTGGTCTGGGTGGCGAAGGGCCTCGCCCAGGGCCGGGCACGGTGCGTAGGCCTCTGGAGCACCCGGCCTCTGAGAGGCTGCGGCTCCTGCCCAGGTGGCCTCTGCTGCTGGCCGCCCCCCAGCCCCTGGAGGAGCCTGGCCCGACTCCCTGGGCCTGGGAAGCCCCGACCTGAGCTGGCCTGTCCTGCCGGCGGCCACCATGGTTGGAGGGCCCCGGGGCCGCCTCCAGAGAGAGCTGTGACTGGAGAGCCGCGACAGTCCCGACGCCTTAAGGAAAGGCAAGCCCTGCTGCTCCCGCTCACCCCCACCCCCGACCCTGGCCCGTTCGCTAGGCCTCTGCCAGCTGCACCCCATCCAGGGCCTGGGTGCCTGTGCCGGGCAGCTCGGGGCCGGACTCCGCAGACCAGCTGGCCAGCAGGTCGCTGAAGTCGGGGGTGCCTGGGCGGAGGAGGCCCAGGGGGCCAGGTGCCGGCTCCTCCCAGAAGGACACCGGCAGCTTCCTCTGGGTCATGGGGACGATGTGGCCATACTTGCGCTCCAGCCGTAGCCGGCGGCCCGCCGGGGCCCCAGGCCCTGAGTACTGCCACAGCCCATAGTCAAAGAGCTCTGCCAGGGGCCCCAGCCCGCGCGCCTGGCCCTCGGGACCCCTCGGGGAGAGGACCCCGGGCTCCGTCGCCTCCTCGCCACCTGGGCTCCCGCTGGCAGCCCGGTGCGCCAGGTCCGCACAGCCGAGGCCCCGGGCTGAGCTGCCGTCCGTGCAGGCGTCGCAGGCGTCGGGGTCCTGCCCCCTGTCCTTGCGGCCGAAGTACCGCTGGATGTCGCCGCTGATGAGCTCCAAGAAGCGCAGCAGCTGCAGGGGGTTCTCGGGGCTGCTTGGACCCCGGGGGGCTGCTTCTGGGGCCCGGCCTGAGGCCTGGGGGGCTGGGCTGCGGCCCCCAGGCCCGTCCAGCTCCCCCTCCAGCTCCTCCTCCCCCTCCTCCTCCCGCTCCTCCTCCCCCTCCTCCTCCTCCTCCTCCTCCTCAGAAGTCTCTTGGGGCTCTGGGTCTGCAGGCAGGAAGGGCCTGTGGGTCTGCAGGGACAGCCGGAAGTCACAGAGAGGCCGGATCACGCCTGCAGCCATGTCCTCAAGGCCCAAGCTCCTGGGGCCTCTGGGGCAGCAGGTGCAGCTGGGGAGGGAGGCAGAGGGAGCACAGGTCAGTCATCAGGTCCCCGGGCCTGTACAGCCACACGGGTGCTTGGAGATGGTGCCACACTCAGAAGCTGGTGAGGTTCGCAGAGAGACTGGCCCTGTGGGCACCATGGGCGGTGGGCGTGGCAGGGGTGGGGAAACAGGAAGCCAAGGGGGGTCAGAGATGGCTCTGCTGGGACAGTGGGGACAGGGAGGGAGGGCGGGGGGAGCCAGGCAGGCAGGGTGGGTGGCTGGGGAGGGGCGTGGCAGCCCAGGGCGGCAGAGCCCTGGGCCCCGCATGGGACGGCTCCGGCTCCTGATCCACAGGCCCGCCAAGGAGGCACCTACTCAGGTGCTGCAGGGGGGACCCCGAGCTGCCCACACTGAGCCCGGGAGCTGGGCCTAACTGCCTTGACCACCCCCCTAGGTCTGGGGCCCAGAGCCCTTATGGTTTCAGGGGGGCCTTGGGGGCTTAGGGGAGGCTCAGAGCCGGGCTCAGTCTCTCCCATGCTGTCTGATGGGTCCCAGGCTCTCATCTGCGCCCCCCCCCCCGCCCTGGCAGGGCGCCTGGGGTTTGGCGGGGTCAGCAGGAGGCAGGGAAGGTGCGTGGGCCTGGGGCTGAGCCAGGCGGGGTGGAGTGGGAGTTTGAGGGGGTGATGGAGACGGGGCAGGGGGAGTGGTGCCGGCCCTCCCTGGCCTGCTGCCACATGCTGGCCTGACCCCCCTGGGGGTGTGCGCCCTGCAGCCAGCAGGCAGGTGAGTGAGCCCTTTGGCCTCCTTGCAAAGCAGGAAAGGGAGAGGGGGGCCCCCAGCTTGTCAGAACCCCCGCCCCAGGGAGGCTGGGTGAGGCTAGCGTCACGCGGAGTCCGCTGGCCTGCGGAGGGCAGGGTCCCTGCTGTGCTCCGGCTCCTCCCGGTCCCGTGGCCCCAGCGCTCGGCTTGGGCCCCTCCTCCTTCAGCACCCCTTTTCCTCAACATTCCCCCCCGACCCCAGGCCTACACTGCCCCTGCCTGCAGGCGGGTGGTCCCCACAGCCATTAGGGGAGGGGGAGGCCACATCCCGCCCGCCGCCCAGCCGAGCTCCTACCTGGAGGCCTGCAGCTCCCGCGGGGCGGGCCCACCTCCACCTGGGCTCCAGCATTTATAGCTGCGCTCCGCGGCCGACCGGGCTGGCAAATATTTGGCGACTGCATTGTCATCACAGACTGGGCAAATAGAGCCCGTTTGCTTTAGCGCCCGGCAACCAGGGCCCCGCGGGGGGGTGGGGCTCAACCTGCCCGGGGACCGTGGAGTGTTTGCTGCAGGCACAGCTGGCTCACACCCGGGGCCGAGGACCCTTATCTCCGCCACCGACTGGGACCGGGACCAAGCTTTGTCAAATAGGCGGAAAATTAAATTTCATGCTATTTTGACTTCTGGAGTAGCCCTTCTCCAGCGCACATCCTGCCCGTGCGGATCTCTGGGTAAACCGTGCCCCAGGCCGGCGGCCGGGCCGGGCAGGCCGTGGACGGGGGCTGCGGGCACCACCAGCCCCGGTGGCGGCCTCACGTGCGCGGCCCTCCCTGGGGTGCCCTCCTGCCCCGCCCCCCGGGGTTACATGTCAGCAGGACCCCAGCGAGACCGCGTGTGCGCGTGGTGCTGCCCGAGTGTCCAGAAGCCCCGTCGCCAGTCGCCAAGGTGTTGTCCGGGCGGGGACCCGGGCCCGCTTCTCTCCCAGCGCCTGCCGCGGGGCTTCTGGGCTGTGCTGGGTCCCGGCGGGCTCTGCCGCCGTCTGCGCGCGGCCGCCCTCACGCTTCCTCTCTTACAGGGACGCCCGTCGTCGACTCGGGCCACTGGGATGCAGCCTGACCTCACATTCATAACGTCTGCAAAGACCGATTTCCATGTGAGGTTCCATCCCGAGGTCCAGGTGGACCAGGTGTGGCCTCTGCTGGGTGCTTCGTGCTTCGTTCCCCTGGAGCACCCCTCCCCCCCCGCGCCTGCTAGGAGGACTCCAGAGTCCCATCCGCCGCAGCTCAAAGCCTCCACCGCCTACGTGCCGGCCGGGCTCTGCGCGCGGGACAGCAGCCTCCTCCCAGCCTGGCACGTGCCCGGCCCCTAACGTCCCTGCCGGTTCCCCGGGAGGGTCACGATGCACTCCCGTCGTCCCTGGGGCCTCGGCCTTTGCTCCAGGCTCTGTTCCCTTCAGACGGGACACATGGGGTGTGGGCGCAGATCCAGGCCTTTCCTGCAAGTGGGCGCCGTGGGTGATTGCTGCTGGCCATTTCATGAGCACTTGGAGGGCCCAGTGCACGAGGCCTTAGTCAGAACCCCCAGCTCTGGGGGACTCACAGGGACATGAAGTGTTCCTCCCCCCTGGGCCGGGCCGGGGACTTGCCAGGGGCAGATCTGTGGGGCTGCCGGCATCCTGCAAGCCCGTGGTTTGCCGGAGGCTGTGGACCCCGGGGGGAGGGCACAGGGGTGTGGGGCACGGGTGTGGGGCAGGCCAGGCCTCCCTGCGGCCTGTGTTCACTGACCAGGGTGAAGCCAGGCCCCAGGGGATCTGTCTCGTGAGTCCAGTCTGCAGAGACTGACCCCAGGCACGGCCAGGGTCCCGCCCGAGACTCCTGGTTGGAGGACAGTGCTGGGCAAGCCTGGCTGTGGGGGGCCCGGCACAGCCCTCTGGGGCAGCGTCCGCTCTGTAGCCACGGTGTCCCCAGCAGCTCCTCGGGAAGGGCTGGGCCAGGGCCCAGGAAGGGGGTCAGCTGGGCCGGCACCACCTCGCTCAGTTGGCCGAGGGGGGCTGCGGGACCCGGGGGAGCCCCGTCTGGGTGGAGGCGCCCTCACCGGCGCCCTGCCCCAGGCTCTGAGGAAGGCGAGGCGCGGCCCTGCCCTCAAGACAGTCCCGGCCCTTGTGACCAGAGGAGGGGCTTCACAAAGGAGGCCGTTTGCTTGGTGTCACACTCACCTGGCCTGTCCGTGGGAAGTGCGGGGGCTGCAGCAGAGGGGACAGCCCGGAGAGGCCCAGGCCACCGGGAGCCGGCACCTCCGTGGTTGGGAGGTGTGCGTGGCCGCACAGACAGCCCCCCCTCGTGCCCAGGCACCGTGGACCCTGCAGACGTGTTCGTGGATAATCACGGGGTCCCTACGAGAGAGGGAGGTCAGGCTTGGAAGGGGAGACCTGACCACAGAAGCAGGGTCACCGCTGGCTCTGAAGGTGGAATGTAGGGGCCTCGAAACTGGAAAACCCAAGCAAGTGATTCTCCCCTGGAGGCTCCGGACAGCTGTTCCGCAGACACCTGGGTTTGGGGCATTTTGGACTTGCGACCTGCAGGCCAGCACGCTAGTCACCAGCGCTGCGCTGAGCCCCTCTGCCTGGGCTCAGCAGCCACGGGACGCTCGCGGCCGGAAGCGTTAGCTGGAAAGTGGGGGTGGGTGGCCTGCGGGGCCCCTGCTGCCCACTGGGCCCCCTGGAGCGGGGCAGGGGCTGACACACCCAGGCCGCCAGGCTTGGGCCCCAGCACATGTCCCACCACCTGCTCCCCGCCGGCCCCACTGTGGGCAGCGCCAGGCCCTCTGTGCCCCCTGCCCTGCTCGTCAGGCCTCGGTCCCCAGGGGAAAGGCCCTGCTCTTCCTTAGGCGAGGATCTGCCTGTCCCCACGCACCTCATATTGATCGTCCTGGGGAAAATCAATAACCCCAATATGTCAGCTCCCAGGTGGCGCGCAGCAAACCAGGCTTGTCCTCAGGCGCAGCAGCCAGGCCTCCTCACCCCTCAGCGGGACAGTAGGCCCGGAGAGGTCTCTGTGTGCTTTGAGATAATGAGGGCTCAGGTGTTGGTTTATGCTCTGACGGGGGAGGGGGCCTCGAACCCGAGCTGGCGCCCGGCCTGGCACGTCGGGGTCGTGGAGGAGAAGGTTCCAGAGGCGCAGGGGCCCCCAGAGACACAGGGGCCCCCAGACCCATCCAGCTGTGACTTTCCCCGCCCTGGGCTTCACCGCGCGTTGGAGGGTCAAGTAGATGGCAGCATCTGGGGCGGCCGCCGCCCTCCAAAGGCCACTGGGAATACACGGGTGGTTGAACAAGGTGGGCAGGGGCGAGAATCAGGCCCACCGGGGCACGCGGGGCCTCCGAAGGAGCGCGTTGGGCAAGGCTGTGTGGGCCGAGGGGCTCTGCTCTGGGTTGGGAAGTGGGTGACTGTGACTGCCCGCCTGCACGGGTCTCCTGGGGCCGCCCCGCAGAGCACCACGGGCTGGGCGGCCTAAGACACAGAAGGCCCTTCTACAGTCGGGGGGCCAGAATCTGCGCTGAAGGTGTCGGCGGGGCCGGGCCCCCTGAAAGGTCCCGGGGAGAATCAGTCCCAGGCCTTTCTCTCAGCCTCTGCTGTCGCTGGCAAGCCTGGGGCCGCGTCGCTCCGGTCTCCGCCTGCCTCTGCATGGCCTCCCTCGTGTGTCTCTGGGTCTTTTCTCCTTTTCCCAGGGGGACACCAGTCCTTGGATTTAGGCCCCCCAACCCAGGATGACTCTACCTAACTGCATCTGCAGAGACTCCGTGCCCAAATAAAAGTCCTGTGCGGAAGAGCCAGGTGAATGTGAGTCTGGGGGCACGCGGTCCAGCCCAGGAGGCCGGCCTCATACACCTTCTCCCGGGGGCGGGGTGGCGAGGGGAGGCTGCAGCCCAGCCGGGCCGGGGAAGGACAGCGTCCCTCCCATCCTCCAGGACGGGGGAGATGTTTGGTCTTTTTGTCTTTTTTTTTTTTTTTTTTTAGGTTCAGGCTGTGCCTGTATTTTGAGCCCAGATGTGATTACAGGGCAGTCTTGTTCCGTCATGAGCCATCGTGTTTCTGGAGTGGCCGGCTCCAACGTTGTCCCCCGGAATTGCTCATGTCCAACAGGAGACACCCCCCCCCCCCATGAGCACAAGTCCATCTCCCCGAAGTCATGGGCTCCTGTCCTCTTAAGACTCAGGGCGCCTGGGTGGCTGAGTTGGTTGATCTGTGAATTCGAACCCTGCATCGGGCTCTGTGCTGGCACTTCGGAGCCTGGAGCCTGCTTCCGATTCTGCGTCTCCCTCTGTCTCTCGGCCCCTCCCCGGCTCTTGCTCTTACTCTCTCAAAAATAATTAAACATTAAAAAAAAAAAAAAAGACTACAAGACCCATGTCTTTTGCAAAGTGCTTTCAGTAGGAGCTGGAGACGGAGGAGGGTTGTTTGGACCCGGATTTGCTCATTCCCTATTGAGAGCAGCCACTCTCCTCCCCAGCTCCCGCCTCAAGTGCCCCTCAGGCCCCGGTGGCTGTAAGGGTGGCCCCGCTGCCTCAGGGCCGCAGGATGGAAGGGTGTCCCCTTATCAACTGTGGCTGTCCCAAGACCAGCCGCAGCCTCCCCAGGCATGGGACCGGTCCTCACAGCAGGCCCAGAAGGGCACGACGCCCATTCCACACGTGAGAAATTGGAGGCTTGAGAGCTTGCGTCACCCGTCCAACTGCTTTTGTTTTGTCACTCGTCCACGGCAGTCACTGAGACTGAGACGGGACTAGCGGCCCCCTGGGGGCTGCCCTGACCCGAAGTGAAGCCTCCAGGAAGCCCTCCAGACAGCACACCAGAGTGATTCTGGCCCATCGTGTGGACCACAGCAGAAGCTCCTGGGGTTCCCTGTGGGTGAGTTTGGCAGTGATCTGGGGTGGGGTTCTGTGGCTGGCCAGAGGAGAAGCTCTCTAAAGTCTTGATATAAAAGGGAAGTCATTTTAGATTACTTTAAAAAATATTTATTAAAAAAAATTTTCTTTTGAGAGAAAGAGAGCGAGAAAGGCAGAGATGGAGGAGGAGACAGAATCCCAAGCAGGTTCCACACTGTGCAGAGCCTGATGCTGGGCTCAAACTCATGAACCATAAGATCATGACCTGAGGCCAGATCAAGGATTAGATGCTCAACCGACTGAGCCCCCCCAAGCACCCCCATTTTATATTTCTAAATCAGCATGACTGTACGTAAACTTTGCTTACACCAAAAGCCTGATTTACACCCCCCCCAACATGCCTCGTACATCCGCTTTGTGAACAGCAGCCTAAAGGAAAACCGTCTTGTCCCTGAGATATCGTCACCGTTGCTGGACGATAAAACACGTGACTGCTGCCTATATGCTGATCCATAATCTTTTGAGAGCTTTTACAAGATGTGGGGGGAAAAAAGTGTAAAAACAGTTAATTCTCCAGAACACTCTCCTCCCTGTGAAGGTCGCATTTCCTGGGCAGCTGTCCTAACTTGGGCTTGAATACAACTCTCTATTTTCTGTTTATACTAGAGTGTTCTCCCCGGTGCATTCGCATGGGCAGGGTGGGGCGGGGCCCAGCGAGGAGGACCCGGGCACACAGGTGCCTCTGTTGACACAGGCAACTCCGAACAGTCTAGCCTGGGCATCGAGCTGCCGCGGGGCATCGGGGCTGGGCTTGCCCGGGTGGGGAGGGCTCCCTGATGTCGCTGAGCGGAGAGCACCCCCAGCCTGCATCTCTCGCCCTAGTATCTGGAGAGTGCCTGGGGACGGGGGTACTGGTCCCGGAGTCTGCTGTTCCCCCAGGAAGCGGGGGCAGGAGAGGGACGCTCCAGGGGCCAGGAAGCTGGATTAGGGAGGTAGCACGTCACAGCTCACAAGGCGGCCTCATGACCTGATTTTGTCACCAGGACACCCCCAGCACACACACATCCCCACAGGTGGTGCCTGGACACCCCCCGTGGTCTTCTGACAACACCAAGGCCAGTTTGCCTGGAGGACAGAAGCCACGGCGGCTTCCCTGAGGCCCGTTGGGGGAAGTGCGTGCGACAGGGAGCCCCGGGAGAGCCCGAAGGACACCCGCCCAGCCTGACTCCCGAAGGCCGGCGGGAAGGTGCGGCCGCAGCCTCGGTCCCAGACAGCAGCCTTGGCCCGGAGCGCGGACGCAGGCAGCGCGGTGGCCGCCGGGGTCGTGCCCTGCGGCTGAGGGATCACCGCCTGGAGGCCGAGAGCGACGATGTCGCCCCGGCCCCTGCCGACGCCCAGGCACCAGACGGCTCTCTCGGCTCCGGGCTGGGGGCGAACTACATTTCCCGGCATGCCCATGCGGCCTGCCGCGCGTCGCTGGCTGCGACGGAAGAGGCCGCCGGGGAAGGCGCGTCATTTCCGTTGCGCGAGTGGGCCCACGTTCTGTAGTCGTGAGCACAGGCTCCAACGGCGACTGGCTTCCGGTTCCGCGCTCCGGAAGTGACGCAAACGGGCCGCGCCGCCCCGCCCCGCCCCGCCGAGCGCGGAGCCCGGGTCGCAATGAGTCGTGTGTTGTGTGCGCCGGCAACCCGGTGAGCGGCACGCGGTCGCCGAGGGGCCGGGGGGGCGCGGCGAGCGGGCGCGCTCACGGCTGTCTCTTTTCCAGGGCTGTCCCGGCGCTGAGGTTCGTGCGCTGGGCCTCCCGACGCCTGCAGCCGCCGCCCGGGGCCCGGGCTCAGGGCCCGCCCGCGGCCGAGGCCGACGAGGACGACGACCCTAGCCGTCCCATTCCCTTTTCCTCCAGCAAAGCCAGCCCGTCCCGCTGGACAGTGCAGCAGTCCCTGGGGCGGGGGCAGCAGCGGCCCTGGTGGGGGGTGCTGCCCCTCAGCTTCGCGCTCGCGGCTCTGGTCGCGTGGTGCTTCTTCAGGCAGGAGACCGGCGCGGACCGGTGGTTGAAACAGGTGTTGGGAGAAGAGGAGCCGGAGCCCGGCGGTGGTTCTCCGGAGGCTGGAGCCCCGGCTGCCCAGCAGGCGAGGACTTAGCGGGGGGCTGGGCGGGGCTGGCCGCCGGGGGACCGGCAGCCGCCCCCAGGCTGTCCACCTCGCGTTTGCCCGTTCCTGCGTCGGCGGCGCGCGTCCCCAGACGGGCGGGCTTGGCACAGCTGGCCCCAGACCCGCGCTGAGCAGAGCAGAGTGGCCGCGGGTCGGAACCGGCTCTTTGCCTCATACTTGATGCCCAACGGATACGTCCAAACGATGTTCATTTTCCGACCCGAGGGAGAGGTTTCGGTTGCATTGTGCTGTTGGACTTGTACTGTGTCTTTCTCCAAACCGATCACGTTTCCAAAGTAATTCTGGGGACACTTGCAGTCAGTCCAGCGTGAGCCGGTCTGCGGGCCGCTTGCTTTCTGCGACAGGGTAACTGGCAGAGGAGTTCAGCTTTTTGCGTTTTCATGTGCTGTGTATAAACAGATGTTAGTATGACAAGCCAACTGACAATAAATTTTAATTTAGTGCTGTGGAATTAGGCCAGTCCCTTCCCTTTTTCACATCTCATTTTAAAAAAGAGGGGGTTGCCTTTTAGTTCTTTATACTTTGTTTTTTCTGTTTTTCCAGAATAGGAACTGAGGAAAGAACCTTAAATGTAAATTGTGGAATTTACAAAGGATACCAGAAAAAAATGAACTTTCTCGGCTTTACCAGTTTTTATTTTTAGCAAGGTAACTTTCTGAGTAGAGTGAAACTGACGAGTATTTTTTTGTTTTTTTAATGTTTTATTTTTGAGAAAGAGTATGTGTTTGTGCAGGGGTGGGGGAGGGGCGGGGGGCGGGGACAGAGGATCCTTAACCGGCTCTGTGCTGACAGCAGAGAGCTCCGTGTGGGGCTCAGACTCTAGTTCAGGAACCCTGAGATCAAGACCTGAGCCTCAGTCGGCCGCTTAACCGACTGAGCCACCCAGGTGCCCTGGTAGGTATTTCTTTTGACAAGTTACAGGCCATATTTTCGGGTATCTAAATGATACGCTTTTCAAGTACTACTTAGTAAGAACCTGCTTAATTCTGATTTAAATACAAGATACACAAGAGGAAGGTTTTATTCACTTACGCTTCTAGTGGAAGGTTTTATCTTGGCATGTCTGGGTGCTGAAGTTAATTGGAGGTTTCTCTCATTTGGGTGTTTGAAGGGACTCTTGGCTACACGGCGGTGCACTGGCTTCCCAAAGGCTCTCTCTGCTAGAGGCTCGTGGTGTCGGGGCCCCCTGGGTAAATTATGCTTGTCTGGCAAGTGGGATGAATACAAGAATGTTCATATTTTTTAAAAAAAATTTTAAAGTAAGTTCCATGCCCGATGTGGGGCTCAAACTCATGACCCGAGATCAAGAATCACATGCTTTACAGACTAAGCAAGCCAGGAGCCCCCAAGTATTTTTTTTTTTAGCTTTTTTTTTTTTTTAATTTTTAATGTTTTCATTTATTTCTGAGAGAGAGACACACACAGTGTGAGCAGGGGAGGGTCAGAGAGAGAGGGAGACACAGAATCCAAAGCAGTCTCCAGGCTCTGAGCCGACTGTCAGCACAGAGCCTGACACGGGGCTTGAACCCACGAACCATGAGATCATGACCTGAGTCGATGGGGGACGCTTAACCGACTGAGCCACCCAGGGGCCCAAGTATATTTATTTTTTAAACGTAGAACAAGGTTTGGAAAGGTTGACCTAATTATAGCTCAGGCCACATTTTTATGTGGGAGGTAACAGAGAAGGAAGCCGTCCTTTCTCTGTCCTGGCTCGTGGTTCTCTGTTTAATTGGGAACTATGTTGTTTGACCAACAGTCATTCAAACCAGAACCCTTACCTTTTGTCTTCCCCTTACGTTTTGTCTTCCTAGCTTTTGCAGGAAATAAAAAGACCTAATGAAAAGAATTTTGGCTTTAATTGAAAGTTACTCTCGGGGTGCATGGGTGGCTCGGTCGGTTAAGTGTCCAACTTCAGCTCAGGTCATGATCTCACGGTTTGTGGGTTCGAGCCCCACGTCGGGCTCTGTGCTGACAGCTCCGAGCCTAGAGCCTGCTTCGAATTCTGTGTCTCCCTCTCTCTCTGACCCTCCCCTGCTCGCTTGCTCTTTCTCTCTCTCTCTCTCAAATACATAAAACATTAAAAAAAATTTTTTTTTAAAGTTACTCTCCTATGGGGGCGCCTGGGTGGCTCAGTCAGTTGAGCGTCCGACTTCGGCTCAGGTCATGATCTCGCGATTCGTGGGTTCGAGATCCGCATCGCGCTCTGTGCTGACATCTCAGAGCCTGGAGCCTGTTTCAGATTCTGTGTCTCCCTCTCTCTGACCCTCCCCTGCTCACACTGTCTCTCTCTCTCTCGAAAATAAATAAAATATTAAAAAAAAAAAAAAGTTACTCTCCTATGGCGAAAGCAATGCGGCTTATCGGGAAAAGCTAGACACTGTCATAAGCAAAAGGAGGAGCATCAGAAACATCAGTGACGCCACGACCTAGACGCAACCACTGTGAACACAAGGATGAGTGTTACTGTCTTTGGTGGCACGTCCTGCCACGTGGGAATAAGTCCTGAGCGTCTCCTGGGCGGCTGACCGCCGTTTTCTGCTTCCCGACCTCACACCCCAGACCTGGGTGGGCTTTGTCCCAACAGAAGGAAGAGCGAAAGCCAGCGGTGACAGCGCGAGCAGGCCCTCCCCGTGCGTGGGCTCCGCAAAGCGGTGGCAGCGGACAGGTGGCGAGCTAAGCGGCTACTGTGGTCCTGGCGGTATTTGCCCTTACAGCGTGCTCTCTTCCGGCCCAGCCACACTTCTGGGGCTTCTTTGTCGGGGGTTTTGTTCAGAACAAGAACATGTCTGCCTACGCCACAGCCTCTTCGTTTTAATTTGCTTTAAAAATTTTTTTAATGTTCATTTATTTTTGAGAGACACACACAGAGTGTGAGGGAGGGAGGGCTGGAGGGAGAGGGAGACAGGATGGGAAGCAGGGTCCAGGCTCTGAGCTGTCAGCGCCCTGATGCAGGGCTGGAACTCGTGAACCCCAAGATCATGACCTGAGCCAAAGTCGGAGGGACATTCAACTGAGACACCCAGGTGCCCCTTAATTTGCTTTGTAAAAAAAAAATGTTAACTTTTTAAAAATTAGTTGATTAGAGGGGAGACAGGCAGAGAGAGAGTCCCAAGCAGGCTCTTCGGTGACAGCCCAGAGCCGGAGGCGGGCGGAACTCCCCAAACATGCGATCATGACCTGAGCCAGAATCAAAAGTCAGACCCTCAATGACAGCCACCCAGGTGTCTGGATTCTTCCTTTAAAATCAGCTTTATTGATACATAGCTCACATGCTGGGCAATTCTCCCACTTAAAGTACACGATGAAAGTGGTGTATTCACTTGGGGCGGCCATCACCACACTCTAACTCTGGGACACGTTCCGACTCCTTAAAAGAAGGCTGGGGAGACACGCACAGCAGAGCCGCCCCAGGGCCCCGCATCCACATACGCAGCCCTAAGCAACGGGGTCCATTCTCGGCAGCTCAGCACCCAGCCCGGGGTCAGAGCGACGAACGAGTGGACTCCCCGAGTGAGCAGCCGGCCCGCGGTCCCCATGCGGGGAACCTGCGGCGGGTCCGGCAGGACGCTGCGCGCTGGGCCGGGGTGAAGGCGGGCACGGGAGCCCGCGGGGGCGGGGTGGCGCGCTCGGGGCGCGTCCCCGCCCACGGGCGCTGCGCCGGGTCGCCGGGAGGGTCTGGGGTCCGCCCGGCGCCGGCGGGGGCGGGGCCGGCCGGCGAGGGCACGGGGGGCTCGGCACGGGGGGAGATCCGGGGGGCGGGGGCGGGCCCGCCTGGCGCATGCGCGCTGCATTGTTTTGACTGAAAATGCCGTCGGTTTCGAAAGCGGCGGCGGCGGCGCTGAGCGGGTCCCCCCCGCAGACGGAGAAGCCGACCCACTACAGGTCAGTGGCAGGGCCGGCCGCGGCCAGGACGGGGGCGGGGCGGGGGGCGGCCCCGTGCGCCCCCGGCTCGCGCCCCGCGCCCCGGGGCCTGGGTGCCGCCTCCAGTGCGGCCTGGGGCCCCGCGCCGTCCCCCGCCCCGCGCCCGGGCCCCCGCGCCGCTCCCGAGCCCGGGGCAGCGGACCGCCGTCCGACGCCAGCTGCCGCCGCCTGAGGTCGAAAGGCGGCGCCCAGGGTCTTGGGGGGGGCACCTGGGGGCGGGGGCTGGGAGCGCGCGGGGAGCTGGGGTCCACGCGCCGCTGCGGGAGGGTCGGGGTTGGGGCGGATGCGCCGGGGTGGGGGGGGGGCGGTCCTCCGCACTCGGGCTGCCCCCACCTGGGATCGGGGTTGGCACCAGCGCCCGGGGGTCGGGGCGCGCCTGGGGTCGCTGGGGCGCGCCTCAAGTTGGGCGTCGCGTCCGTGGCCAGGAGGTGGGGTGCTGCGGGCGGGGTCTAGGGAATGGCGCCTGGGCTGGGGGGTGGGGAGGCGGCCGTCCGGGGTCGGGGGTCGGACCTAGGGTCGGGAATGGGCAGCCCTCTGGCGTCGGGCTGCGCCTGCGGTCGCTGCGTCGCGCCTGAAGTTGGGCGTCGCGGCCGTGGCCGGGAGGGGGGTGCTGCGGGCGGGGCCTGGGTAATCGCGCCTGGGCTGGGTGGGGGGTGGCCGTCTGGATTCCGTGGGGGAGGGGCCGTGCCTGGGGTCAGGAATCGAGGGCTGAGCCTGGGGTCCGGGACCGTGCCTGGGATCCGAGGAACGCACCCCGGCGCGGGTGGAGGGCGACCGTCTGGACTCGGGAGTTGGGGTCTCATCTGGGATCGGAGATGGTCGGCCTCGCGGGGAGTTGGGGACCGTTCCTGGGATCCGAGGAGCGCGCTGGGAATGGGGGGCGGCCGTTTGGGGCCGTCTGCCCTCAGAGAAGGGGCTGCTCCGGAGGTTGGGGCACCCTGGCTCGCGGGTCCGCCCCCTGCCCACGAGCCCCCCCAGGCCTCGGCGGAAGCGACCCGCAACGCTGTTTGTCTTTTTAGGTATCTAAAGGAATTTAGGACAGAGCAGTGCGCCCTGTTTGTGCAGCACAAGTGCGCCCAGCACAGGCCATTTACCTGTTTCCATTGGCATTTCCTAAATCAGCGTCGGCGCAGACCGCTCCGCAGGCGCGACGGCACCTTCAACTACAGCCCGGACGTGTACTGTGCCAAGTACGACGAAGCCCGCGGCGTGTGCCCCGACGGCGACGGGTGAGTGTGCGGCAGAGCCAGTGGCCGCCACCTGCACACGGGGTCCTGTCTCTGTGCTCAGGTGTTAACGGAGGCCACTGGGGGGGCAGACTTCTCTCCACCTTCAGGACCGTGTCTCGGGGACACCCTTGGGCGGCGCCAACCGACTTGCCTTCACTTCCCGCGTTGGACCTAGTTGCCCAGATTTTCCGCATTAGAGACGAACCTTGGCAGACGCACCTGTCAGGCGTAGGACCGCTTTGTAGCTGCCCCGTGTTTTCTGGTCAGAGCGCGTGTTCCGAGCGCTTGCTCACGTCAGCGCAGACCGTACCTGGAACGCTGACTTCCTTGCAGCGTACGTGTCTAACTTCTTTTTTTAAAAAAATTGATAGGGAAATTCATTTGCAGCCTGTCGTTTCTGTAGCACTTTAAAGTTGGGAAAACCAACGTTTTGTTTGGATTGGCTGTTTTCTTACAAGTTTCTCGATGGTGTTATGAGCAGATGTATTCATTCAGCAATAGGTAGAACAGGAAAACCGGGCACGTGCAGTCAGAGTGTATATTATGTAACAGACAGATATCGATATCGGGAGGCTTTGTGTTTTCCTTCCGGGCCGTTTGAGGAAGGAGGGCTGGTCCGCCTCTGCCGGGAGGTCAGGCAGCATCACTGTGCTCCAAGGCTTGTGTCACCTCCTCGCATCCAGGCCTGATTTGGGGGAGCTCCATTTGGCTTCACCCCCTGATCCCTTGAAGGGAGTTGGGTCTCCAGGAATGCTCCCTTTTGGAAAAAACTTTTTTTTTTAATGTTTATTTTTGAGAGAGAGAGAGAGATGGAGACCCAGAATCTGAAGCAGGCTCCGGGCTCTGAGCTGTCGGCACAGGTTCTGATGCAGGGCTCGAACTCATGAACGACAAGATCACGACCTGAGCCCGGGTGGGACGCCTGACTGACAGCCACCCGGGCGCCCCGTGGAACATCCCCTTCTGACAGTACAGTTTGTTCTTCACTTTCCAAAGATGCTTAGGGCGGGGAGTAAACTTTTCACTCACAGCGATATCGTCAACTTTATATGCTGCCTCGAAGACTTTCAGTTGAGCACCAGAGAGGTAAACAAGATAGTGGCGAGGGCGGCCTGAAGCCTGCCGAAGTACGTGCCTGGGCCTCCCTGGTTCCGCTTGTGGGGGCTTTTACAAGTGCCTTATTCAACTGCTTCTTAAACTGATATTTTCGGCAAACAGAAGAAGACCTGTGTTTCTTGGGCTGAGGCCTGGAATCAGGCCCCCATTTCTCTTGCCCACGTCAGTCACCTCTCTGCGCCTTGGGTCCTGAGATACCCAAGGTTGGGGGCGGGGAGTGGTGCTGCCTGACCCGGTATGGGATCCAGTCACCCGCTGTGTCTGACCCCCTTCCAGAGCTCTTTGTGAGGGACTGACCGTATTCGTCGATGCTTTTGGTGCCCATACAGAAAGCACATTGGGACAGCTGTTGGTATTGGTCATGTCCTGGTATTGATTGGGCCCTGTTGCTGGACACCAGGTGGCACCCCGTTCTTGTGGAATGAAGCATCTGGAGGTGGTCATTTCAGCTGGACTCAATAGTAGTTAAATAACCGGCAACTGGTTTGGTTTTTTTTTTTTTAATGTGTGTTTATTTTTGAGAGAGAGAGCATGCCAGCATGAGGGAGGAGACGCAGAGAGAGAGAGAGAGGGAAACACAGAATCCGAAGCAGGCTCCAGGCTCTGAACTGCCAGCACAGAGCCTGACATGGGGCTTGAACTCAGAAACTTGCAAGATCATGACCTGAACCGAAGTCCGACGTTCAACCGACGGAGCCCCCCAGGCAGTTATTTATTACAGAAATATTGCCATGTCATCTCAGTGACACAGAGGCCATCACTGAGAACCTGGACGAGGGGCAGTTAGGCGCTGGTTTGGCATTTTCTGTTTGGGGTGCAGCCTGCGACCCCCGTGTAGTAAGAAAGTCACGCGTGTCTTAGCAGAGATGTTGTCACTTGTATCGAGCTTCACCCTGAACTTCAGGAAGTGTGGGCAGAGATCATATGTGGCCCCGGGGGCCTCTCCTTAGTAACGGCCGCTCAGTTCCACAGGGGAGGGACCTTCTCTCCCCCACGGTGGAATGGCACAGTTTGTCCTGTTTGATGACGTGTTCTGGTTCACAAAGCACCCGAATGGCATTTGTCAGTAGTGACTACTTTTCAGAGTAAGGACAGAACCTTTTATTTCAGCTCATGGGTTCTCGAAAGTTGTTTGGGGCATATGAACTACCAACCTGTTTGTTTGTTTTTTTAATGTTTATGGGAGGGGCTGAGGGTGGGGGAGGGAGAGAGGGAGAGAGAGAGAGAGAGAGAAAGAGAGAGAGAGAGAGAGAGAGAGAGAGAGGGTCCCACGCAGGCTCCACGCTGTCTGCACAGAGCCAGAGGTGACTGGAAACCACAAACCGGGAGATGGTGACCAGAGCTGAAGTCCGGCTTAATGGGCTGAGCCCCCCAGGCGTCCCCCATCCTGACCTATTATTTTATTTTATTTTATTTATTTTTTTAATATTTTTTATTTATTTCTAGGAGAGAGAGAGAGACAGCGTGAGCGGGGGAGGGTCAGAGAGAGAGAGGGAGTCACAGACTGAAACAGACCCCAGGCTCCGAGCTGGCAGTCAGCACAGAGCCTGACGCGGGGCTCGAACCCACGAACCGCGAGATCATGACCTGAGCCAAAGTCGGACGCTTAACCGGCTGAGCACCCCCAGGCGCCCCAGCTGACCTATTATTTTAAAACACGGATACTATCAGAGAGCGAAGGCCCGTCAGCCCTTGTCCGGTGACCTGAGCATCCAGGATTATTCCTGCAGCTGTGGGGCAGGACGGGACGGGGACCCCGGGACGGGTGGCGCCCCTGCTGTCTCGGCCTTTCCTAGGCTGGCGCGCACGCGCACCTTCTCCCCTCGCTGTCCCCCCTCCTGCGGTGGCTGCCTCCCCTATTGTCACCCCTTCCCCCAGGCCTCCCCCCCTCGTGGTGCTCCCAGTGTCACCTCTGGGTGACCTCCGCTGTCATCTCACCTCCCCGTGGGCAGCCCTGCTGTTACCCCCCTTTCTCCTTGGGTGCCCTCGCGTCCACTGCTCGGCTCTCCCTCGGGCCTCTGCTCTGGCGGACACGCCCCTTCTCCGAGGCTGGGCGCGATGGGTCCTTCGGGTCACGTGTTCCCGCCCCAGGGGTTACTAGCCCGCCAGGGTCGGCCAGCGGTGTGTGCGGTGTGTGCGTTTGGCAGCTCTCGGGAGAGTCGGTGGCGGCGGCGCAGGAAGCCGCTTCCGAGCCTGTGTCTGGCCCAGCCCCACTCACTGTTCCCACGTGTACCTGCAGCTCAGGTATTTCTTGGGCTTGGCTTCAAGGAGAGCAACTCCTGTCCGGAGGGGTTTGCTGGTCCAGCCGCCTCCTGAAAGCTGCTTTGAGAGGCAGCCGGTGTGGACAGTCCCCGGCCCGAGCTGGGCCCGCTCTCCACACCGGACCCTCTACCGTCAGGGCTGGCCTGGGTGCTCGCACCTGGAATCTGGGTGTGATTGGCGCCTGCTGCTGTGGGAGAGCGGGTGCGGGCCTCCTGGGGATGGTCAGGTGCCTTCCCAGTGGCCTCGGGGGCCCTCCAGGGCCCTTGGGCGAACATCTTCATTGGGGAAAATCAAACAGCCCCCACTGGCTCGTGTGCAAAGTAGAAGTAGCCACTCTCCTTCCTCTGTAAGCCCCCCCACCCCCCTGCGGTCCGCAGGCTGTTCTGGGGAGTCGCCCTCCAGACCCCCAGTTGTGGAATCTCTTGCTTAGGAGGAAGTGGGCGGGTCCCATTACTGCGGCCTGATGCTTTCAGGGCTCCCCTGGCTGGCCTGGCTCTTCTCCCCACAGGCCCTGGGTCAGGTGGGCTGGTGATGTGCGAGTCCGCGGCTTCCGACTCACGAAGCTGCGTGTGCTTGTGGGAGCCTGCTGTCCCAGGTGTCGGGGCTGTGGTGTGCCTGCCGCCCCTCGCCGTCTTCAGCCTGATCGTTCTGTGGACAGACGCTTGCGTGTTTAGTTGTAAAAACCCAAGCGTCTACGGCCCGAAGCTCTGGGTGAATTTCACTTCAGCGTAGCTGTAGGTTTGCTCCAAACTGGCCTTACAGGTGAGCTCTGCTTGGGCTTTTAGGGCCTGGGTGAAAGCCAAGGGCGGGTCCTGAATGTTACCGTGTAATAGTCAGGAGCCGGGGAGCTGCTCAGTCTGGAAGACACCTGCTGTTTGGGTACGTTAGCCTGCTGAGTGAGCGAGGTTGCGAGGGAGGGGAGAGGCGGCCAGTGGGGGCTTCTGTCTTCCAGAGAGGGTGGGAGTGCGGGGCTGACGTGGGGTGAGCTGGCAGCCCCCCACCCCTGGTGTCCAAGAAGAGGGGGCAGATGTGAGCTGACCCTCGAGCTTGTCCCCAGAGGCCCCCCACCTCTAGCCCACGGCTCGTTCCTTTGTCCGCATTTGCTGTTCCCCGCGTCGTGTGACTGCTTGGCGGTGCTTGGCTTGTCCCGGGCTGCAGCCCCGTCGTGTCCGTGCTCCGTCCCGGTCCCCCACCCGTTTGAGCTCCTTGGGCCCTGGCAGCGAGTCCGGTTGTACCTGAATGTCCCGAATGCCCAGCAGTCCCCCCGTTGCGGTCCCTGGACCGGCACCTGGGATCCGAGGAGCCCACCTGGACTCGGGGGACTGGACGGTTTGGGGTCGGCAAGGCCTCCAGGGGCTCTGACGCCTGGCCCGGGGCGCTCCTGGCCGGCGCTCACGCACGGTGGGTCGGAGCCGGGTGGGCCGCTTCTGTCGCCCGTCGCAGACCGGCCTCGGTGGCTCTGCTTTTGCTTCAGGCGAGGGCTGCCCGAGGGAGGGGGCAACGCCAGGCTCCCCTTCCTGGACCCCTGATCCCGTCCTCCCTGCACCTGGCTCCAGGGTCCCCGAGCGCCGCGACTGCCGGGGCCCCGCACGTCGCGCTCCGTCACGCCATCGACGTAGACCTGCCGGAGTTTCTTTTATTTTAGAGCGAGAGTGCGCACGCGTGTGCACATAAGCAGGGGGGAGGGGCAGAGAGGGAGGGAGAGTCCCAGGCAGGCTCCACGCTCAGCACGGAGACTGGCGCAGGCCCCGTCCCACGACCCTGGGATCATGAGCTGTGCCAGAATCAAGAATCGGACAGTCACCCCCCAACCTTGTTTCAATGACACTGTTTGGGTCACTGATTGTGGCAGATCCCCCGAACCACCCCGGGGCACGGCCTGGGGGCGGTGGGCCCGGGATGGGTTGGGATGGGTTATCGGTGCCAGATTCTGCCTGCGGTCCTGGGCTGAGCCCTGGGTCTTCCCGCGAAGGAGGAGGTGCGGGCTTTGCCCCTGTGCTGCGCCTGAGGCCCTCGCTGCTGGGAGCTCCTGCAGACGGGCCGCTGTCCTTCCTTCGGAGTCTTCCCTCCAGTACCTCGAGGTCCTCCCTCCCTCCCGCGCTCAGGGCTGGGCAGGGCTGGCGGGGCTCCGGTTGCCTTGACGATGGCGCCAGAGAGGAAAGGAGGGTGCTTAGCTGGGGGCCGGGCGCGGGCTGGGCTGTGACCCGGGAAGTCAGGCGGCCCGCACCCGCCGCGAGCACCTCCCCGGGGCGCAGTGTGGGTGAGGGGCAGCATTCGCCTCCAGAGTCACAGACTCCCCGTGACCGCTGCCGCGCCCCCGGTGCCCAGAGACCAAGTCCCAGGCCAGGACGATGCGCGTGCGCAGGCTGGGGGTGGAGGCGTGGGACCCAGGCACAGCTGCGTGGAGGGGGGTTGCCCAGGACTCGCCGTGGCCCGTGGCCCTGTGCCTGGTCTCCTTTTTCAGGTGTGTGTCTCGTGGTGTCATCATGCTTGCTTTCATACTGTGCCACCGAGTCGCCCTGTCCGTGTGCCGCCTGCCTGTGTCTCACGGTGCTCGGGGACTGTTCCGGGGAACACTTTGCCAGGGCACCCTGCCCTGTCTCCAGTTTCTGCCGTCGCCAAGGGGGTGCGCATCCTCCCCGCGGGCTCGTCCGAGGGCCCCGGGGCGCTGGCCGTGCTCTGCACCCCCCCCCCCCCCCCCCCCCCCCCCCCCCCCCGCGTGCCGAGATGCCATGCGTCCACGTGTGAAAACCCCGCAGGGGCCGGACCTGACGCCCGCTCGTCTGCACACGGACACAGAGTCTCCTCGGTGTCCAGTGGGCTCTGTTTGCGACCACGACAGAATACTTGTGACGTAGGATTTGCCATTTTAGCCAGTTTTAAGTGTGAGGTTTAGTGGCATTGATGACTTTCGTAGGGTGGTACCAAACTGTCCCCACTGCCTGTTCCCAAATCCTCCTCTTCTTCGCAAACAGCAGCTCTGTCCCCGCTCAGCACTGACGCCCCACCTGCCACCCGGGCCCCTCGCATCCACCCCCCACCTCTTGTCGCCCTGGCTCCGGCTTCCACGACCCCGTAGAGTGGGATCACACGGCACGCGGCTTTGTGTCTGGCTTTTCTCGCTGAGCGACGCGTCCTCGAGGTCTACGCGAGCCTAAACATGTCCGAGTTGTGCTCCCTTTTGAGGCTGAGGCCCTTCCTGGGGTCTGCAGGGGCCTCCTGCCGCCCCCCACTCCTCATCGTGTGGGCGCCTGGGTCGTTTGCGGCTTGCAGCTCTTGCCGCCCACGTGCTGGGCCCCGGGCGCGGACTGTCCTCGAGGCCACATCGGGGTCTCAGCAGAACGGCTGGACCCTCAGCCGGCTTCTCCCTCGGCCTCTGCCTTGTTCCCAGGGACACGCGCCCACTCTCCTCGCGCCCCGCGCGCCCCAGGTGCTGCGCGATCTGACGGCCATGCCTGCCAGTTACTGTAGGGGACAGGCTGGAGGGTGAGTGGTCCCCCAGGCCTTCACTTTGGGGTCTCAACCCTGCTCTGGGGGGGGCATCCCCTCGGTGCTCCCGGCAGCTGGGTCCACAGCTTGCTGGGTAGCGAGGTGGCACTGAGCCTTGACCAGCGTCGCGGGTGCTCCTCAGCCGTCCCTGGAGGGGTGGGGGATGGGCCACAGCAGCCTCCTGCCTCACCCCTCCCGCGGTGACGGGGCGTTGCTGGCTCAGGCTCCTTTTCTTTTTTTTAAGTTTATTTAAAATAGGTTTTTTTCAATTTTATATTTTTAATTTTTTATTTATTTCTGAGAGAGAGAGAGTGTGTGTGAGCAGGGGAGGGGCAGGGAGAGAGGGAGACGCAGAAGCTGATGCAGCTCCAGGCTCTGAGCTGTCAGCACAGAGCCCGACGCGGGGCTCGAACCCACGAACTGTGAGATCATGACCTGAGCCGAAGTCGGATGCTTAACCGACTGAGCCAGCCAGGTGCCCCAAAAACTAGGTTTTTAAAACATTTTTTTAAATGTCTATTTTTGAGAGACAGCAGGGAGGGCCGGGGGGGTGCACAGAGGTTTCGAAGCTGACTCCCCACTGACAACAGAGCCCAGCGTGGGGCTTGAACTCATTAACGGTGAGATCACAACCTGAGCTGAAGCCAAGAGTCAGACGCTTCACTGAGCCCCCTCGGCGCCCCCGGCTCAGGTCCTGGCAGAAGTCCTCCCTCTTCTGCGGCTCCTGTCTGCAGGGCCTCTCCTCCGTGTGGGCTCGGTGCCCAGCCCCACATGCGAAGCCAGCCCGCCTGGGCAGCCGAGGGGGCCTCTCCCTGGGCGTGTGGGGCTTGGCACCGACGAGTGGCACCGCCTACCCCCCCTGCACCTGGGGCACATGACACCCCTGCCCCCCCTGCACTTGGGGCACGTGACACTCCTGCCCCCTCCGTATCCAGTGCATGTGATTCCCCCCACCTCCCTGCATCCGCTGTCCGTGGCCTCCCCCCGGTCCCCCCCTGCGGCCACCGCTCTCCTGGCCAGCCCCCACCAGCCTCCTCCTCCAGCCAGGTCCAGGCCCCTGAGTCTCTCCCCAGGCCCCTTCCTCGAGGGTCCCCTGAAGCACCTGGGCGGGATGGGAGCTCGTCAGGAAAACTGAGCGGCACAGCTGCATTCTGGGGGCGAACTTCCTTTTTCTGGATTCAGAAAATTATGCAGGATGATTTCCAGAAAATTCGGTGTTTCTACCAGATGTACTTGAGGGATTTGTGGGGCCTCTGAGTGCCGGGGGGACGAGTCCAGGGGACGGGCCCCGCCCAGGACCGCAGTCCCGCCATTAGACATTAGAGCAGATACTCGTGCGAAGATGAGACTGTGCGAGCAGGTGCGTGGCCGGGTGCCGATGAGGAGGGGCGCGGCTCCGTGCTGCGGGTATCCCCACGCCCCGAGGCCTCAGATGGCCTGTGTCCACCCCTCTGCTTCCCAGGTGTCCGTACCTGCACCGGACGACCGGGGACACGGAGCGCAAGTACCATCTGCGCTACTACAAGACGGGCACGTGCATCCACGAGACGGACGCCCGCGGCCACTGCGTCAAGAACGGGCTGCACTGCGCCTTCGCGCACGGCCCGCTGGACCTGCGGCCGCCCGTCTGTGACATCAGGTGCGTGGGGCGTCCGCGGGGCGGGCGGCCGCTCACCTCTCCGGCCGTGGGCCCGAGCGATTCGCTCTCTGGCCTCGGCTCTACGTCTGACGAGGTTTCCGTCCGCCCCCGTGCGCCCCTGGGAACTCGCGGGGCCCAGCCCGTGCGCCGCAGTGCCCATGACGGGGGCAGGTGAGTCCCTGCTAAACGCATCCCGGCTCTGAAGCCGTCGGATCCGTCCCAGGACCGGGCCGTGCCTGAGGTCTGAGGCCCACCCGGCCGTCCTGGACCTTCTAGGTGGCTCCGCAGAGCGACAGAAGCAAATGATGGGGTCAGCTTGCAGGCGGGCTGCACAGACGCCAGGCGGCGCTGTAACCCGTGTGCCGTCTGCCCGCAGGGAGCTGCAGGCCCAGGAAGCCTTGCAGAACGGCCAGCTGGGCGGCGGGGACGGCACCCCTGACCTGCAGCCTGGGGCGGTGGCCAGCCAGGCCATGATCGAGAAGATCCTGGGCGAGGACCCCCGGTGGCAAGGTAACCCTGAGGCCTTGGGGCGGGGGGGGGGGGTCCTCGCCGTCTCCCCCACACAGTGGACCTCACTGCCTTCGTTTGTAGACCAGATGGGGAAACTGAGTCTCCAGTTGAGTATGTCAGCCCAGCCCCTCAGGGAGTGGTGGCCGGTGGGGTCTGAGCCCCAGCGTCCAGGCCCCAAGGTTGCCCTGGACGGTCAGCCTGCGGCTGCTGCCTGGGGAAGGGGCTGTGTGGCGGGCACGGCGCCTTCCGGGCCCCTGTCCCGGAGCCGGGCCGATGTTCACCGCACACCTGCTCCTGGGACATCCCTGTCTCCCCGCCGTGGGTCTCCAGGAGCCTTCATCTGTGTCCCTCGGGCTGGGGGACCCGCGTTCCTGGCAGCTCCCCAGGTGATGGCCGTGGGTGGTGACATTTTGGGGGTTTTTATTGTAAATACACGGGACGTAAATGTACCGTTTCAGCTGTTTTAAAGTGAACAATTCGTGTCATTCTGTACACTCGGTGACGTGCAACCATTTGCACTAATTCCAGAACCCTGTGCCCGTTAAGCAGCACCCCCCCGCCCCGGCACCCGCTAGTCTGCCTTCTCTCCGGGTGTTTGTTCCGGGTAGCTGAGAAGGGCAGTGCCATTTTGAGAAAAGCCCCGGAAGTCGTGATGGGTCCCCTCAGACTTGCTCGGCCGATGTCATCTGTGTCAGTGATGCTTTCACACCGTTGTCCCCTGGCATGTGTCTTTGCCGGCCCCCGGGAGTCCACGCCAGGGCCCGGGGTACCAGATAGGCCCGCAAAGGTCGTGCGATGCTGATCCGCACTCTCCTCCCGTCTCTGCCCCCTCCCCAGCCCCCCCATGGAGACGAAGTGCCCCGCGTCCCCCCCCCCCACGGTGGCACCTGCCGGCCGGCCCCACGGCCCCCTCTGTGTTTCAGGGGCACCCACTTGTGCTGAGTGCTCGTCCCCCCGGTGTGCTGTCGCTGCTTGGGGAGGGCCGCCTCAGAGCCGGGCCGGGTGCCCGCAGCTCCCCGCTTCCAGCGCCTGAGGACTCGTGCTTTGCCCGCGGTTTCTGGCGTTCCGGAAAACGCCCCTGAGCACCTCCTGTCGCCCATGTTCCAGCCTGCTGTCCCCCCGCCTGGGGGTGCCCAGCTGAGCTCTGCGAGGGAGAGCCGGGAGGCAGCGAGAGGCCTGTGGCTCCGCCCTGCGGGGCGGCCCTCCGCCCCCGCCCCCGGGGCTGGTCACAAACGTCCAGTGAGGCGCTCTGGCTTCGGCTTCTGAGCGTCTCCCACGGAGCCTGTGGCGCCGACCCTCGTGAGCGCGCCGCTCCCGTCTGCGGCTTCCACCTCTTCCTCTCTGTCCCTGTGTGGTGGCTCGGCCTGTAATCGGCCGATGTGACCTGTTGGGCTTTTTAGATACGGACATGTTGCTGGTGGCCCAGGGTCCTGTGCACCCCTCCGTTTCCCCTGGTGAACACGTGACACGCCTGTGACAGCCCGGGAACCAAGACGGACACACGAACCAGCGTCCACAGTTCCCACTAGGGCTCCCGCTCCGGCTCCGGCCACCACTGAGCCTTCACACCACGGTTTTGGTGCCGTGGCTTTGCCTTTTTCAGAATGTCGCATGGTTGGGGGCGCCTGGGTGGCTCGGTTAGGTGTCCGGCTTTGGCTCAGGTCATGGTGTCAAGGTTGTATCGGACTGTATCTGCACAAGGCACCCGCTCGGCGCTTGTGAATAAATGTTCTCTAATTTCTGTTTTTTTTTTAAATATAAAGTTTATTTATATATGTTGAGAGACAGAGAGCAGGGGAGGGGCAGAGAGAGGGAAAGAGACTCCCAAGCAGGCTCTGCACTGTCAGCCCAGAGCCCCATGTGGGGCCTGAACTCACAGATCTCGGGGTCATGACCTGAGCTGAAACCAAGAGTTGGACACTTAACTGACTGAGCCCCCCAGGCGCCCCTCATTTCTGTTTTCTTAAAATGGGCTTATTTCTCAAACCCCCTTTTGTCTTTCTATGCCCCTCTGTGTGTCATTTAATGAGTTCGAATTGTATTTGGTGTGGCCGGACATTAGGGTAACGTTAAATTTCAACCTGGGGACATCTTCCGAGGATCCGGCCGCGTCGCCTCGGGTGCTGGCGCTGCCTGCCCCTCCCCCGCCGCTCACCCATCCCTGGGCGGGGGGCTCAGCCCTGCTGGCCAAGTGCCTGGGGGACAGGGCGTGTGCAGGAGCCGTGTTGGTCATTAGCCCGCCTGAGAGTGGGGATGATTTCTAGGCATCTTCTCTCAGTTCTTGTTTCCAAATGACACCAGGTGGGGTTTTTTGTTTCTGCTTTGCGATAAAATTTAGAGAACAAGAAATTGACTATTTAAAAATATATGAGGGGCACCTGCACCTAGGCTCAGTCAGTTAGGCACCCATGCTTGCCTCAGGTCATGGTCTCACGATTCGCAGGTTCGAGCCCTGTGTGGGGCTCTGTGCTGGCAGCTCAGAGCCTGGAGCTGCTTCAGATTCTGTCTCCCCCTCTCTCTGCCCTTCCCTGCTCACACTGTTTCTCTTACAAATAAAACATTAAAATTTTTTTTAAGAAAATTAAGGATACACTATTTTTTAGAGCAGCTTTGGGTTCCACTGATAGGAAAGTACAGAATTCCTATATGCCCTGTGACTCCATGTGTGCGGCGTCCCCACCACAGCCGGACATGTGTCACGGCCCGCGAGCTGACATCACAGGTCCTTGCCACCCCAAATCCACTGTTGATATCTGGGTTAAACGGCACCGTTTTAAAGTGTGCGTTTCAGGGGTTATCAGTACCCTCACAGTGCTGTGCGGCCGTCACCCCGTCAGCCCCTGGCAGCCACGTGCCGCTCCCGCCCCGGATGAGCCGCTTCCCACCGCTGGGGTCCCGCGGGGCGGAGACGCGTGTCTGGCTCTCGCCGAGGGTCAGGCGCCTCCAGGCTGTGGCGGGTGTGGGCGCCTCGCTGCCAGTGGCGGCCGTGGGGTCGGCCCTCTCGGCCCGCGTGCACGCGTTCCCACGTGGCCCCCGTGTTTCAGACGCCAGCTTCGTGCTGGGCAGCTACAAGACGGAGCCGTGTCCGAAGCCGCCGCGCCTGTGTCGCCAGGGCTACGCGTGTCCGCACTACCACAACAGCAGGGACCGGCGGCGGAGCCCGCGCAACTTCCAGTACAGGTGAGCGGGGCCCGGGCGCGCCCCCCTCCCCGCCCCCCGGGCATGCCCCCGCCCCCCTCCCCGGGCCGGCCCCCCTCCCGGGCGCGCCCCCCTCCCCGCCCCCCGGGCATGCCCCCGCC
>NW_024080917.1:1441418-1476269 GCF_003009895.1 Hyaena hyaena
CCCCCCCCCCGGGCGCGCCCCCGCCCCGCCCCCCGGGCGCGCGGCCGCCTCTGCCCCAAATTGGTCTCAGGCACACCGTGCTCTGCCTTCTCCCCCGTGCGGGGCACACGCACAGCACCGAGCCCTGCACGAGCCACACCCGTTGTGAACCGGTCCAAGCCTCCGAGCCACACATGCTGTGGAACCGGCTCAAACCCCGTCTGGGTTCAGGCGGCCCTCACCCTGAGGTGCGCCCCCGGGGGCCGTGTGCACCGTCCTTGAGCACCCCGACGTCTCCCCTGCCCCGCCCGCAGGTCCACGCCGTGTCCCAGCGTGAAGCACGGTGACGAGTGGGGTGAGCCCGCGAGGTGTGACAGTGGGGACAGTTGTCAGTACTGCCATTCCCGCGCGGAGCAGCAGTTCCACCCGGAGGTGCGAGCCCCAGGCCAGGCCCACAGCGGGTGGCTGGGGGCGGGAAGGGCGGGTCTCCTGCCGGTGTCTCTGGGTCCCTGCGAAGCTCTCCGGTCCTGCTCTTCTCGGGGAGGATCCCAGATCCCGGCAGCACCGCTGTGTCCGCCCCGCGATTCAGGGTTTCAGGGGGCGATGTCGGCCAAGGGCGGGGCCTCCCCCCCTGGGCGGGGGCGGGGCAGACCAGGCACGAGCTCCCAGTTCTGACCTGTGGGGTGGCACGCGGCCTTAGCGTCCGGGGTTCTCCTCGGGGGTCGTGTAGACGCGCTGACCTCCGTCTCCAGCTGCCCCAGAGGCTGAGCCAACACCACGGGGCCCAGAGCCCCCACCAGAAGTCATGTTGTGACTATTCGGGGCGGCCCCAGACCAGGTAAACAGACACCTACCAGCCAGGCCTCCCCCCACCCCACCCCCGGAGCTGGTCAAGGCCAGCCCTTCCTTTGGCACCAGCAGGGTGCAGACAGTTGGAAGTTAATGCTTGGATTTGTGTTAAAAACAAACCAGTAAGGGGCGCCTGGGTGGCTCAGTGAGTTAAGCAAATGACCGGCTCGGGTCATGATCTCACGGTTCGTGGGTTCGAGCCCCGCGTCGGGCTCTGTGCTGACGGCTCGGAGCCTGGAGCTGCTTCGGATTCTGTGTCTCCCTCTCTCTGTGCGTTTTCCTCACTTGCTTTGTCTCACTCTCTGTCAAAAAAAATAAATAAACGTTAAAACAGCAGACCAGCCCTCTTCAGGTTTGGGAGGGTGTGGGGACCAGGGTGGGTGGGGGGCAGGCCTAGAGGGGGGGCCGCTGGCGCACCTGCCGGGGGGGGGGACTGGCGGGGGCCCGCAGGGACAGGGATGGAGCAGTCATGGCAGAGAGCGGGTACCGGGGGCAGGTCAGTGCCCGGGCCCGTGAGGGGCTGTGCCGGCCAGTCGGGAGCAGGAGGCGCCGGGTTCTGGCCGACGTCTGCTCCTGGCGCGAAGCACGTGCCGCCCAGGGAAGGGGCTGAGCAGCGCTGGGCAGGGCCCGCCTGGGCCGCTCCTAACTCTGGCGAAGGCCTGGCCTTCGCCGCCTGCCTGTGTCCCAGGCCCTGTGATTGTCTCGGGTTAGGAGGTTAGTCTTCCGCTTCCTTTGCTGACTGTTCGCTTGTTCGCTCATCCGTTCAGTGTCTAAGACTCCGAAGCCGCGCTTGCTCACGCCAGAGGCGTGTAAAGAGTTCCGCCTCCACTGCGGCTCTGGGGCCCCGAGGTCGCTGTGTCCCCGTGCACCTCTGCGGCCCCTCCAGTACTGGGAACGCTTAGCCACTTCCTAGGCGGGCGGGGGGGACTTAAGGAGCACAGGACGCTGAGGATTTCAGCTTCGCTCTTTACGTCCCGTGAGCGGTTCAGCCTGGACACGTGACTTGGTGGCACTATTGGGACTGTCACACATGCTTGTGCCCCGGGCCCTGCTGGTACTGTTTGTTTGCAGGTGGCACGGATGCGGGGACGTGTTGCGGGGCACCACGTGACCTCCGGGCTCTGCCATCTGCTTTCCGGCCGCAGGCCCAGCGGCGTCCGTGCCCTTCTGCGAGGCCGAGCAGGGCGGAGCCCAGCGCTGTGCCCAGTGAGGCTCTGGGCTCCCGGGAGGGGCCGCCTCTCCTCTACCCTCCTGTTCCCTTTGAGATTCTGCTGTTCAGAGATTCTGTGCTTTAAGCCTCATGTAATGTGACAGCCTCCTGACGCTGTACGTTCTGAGTTGCAGCCCTTTTGAGATTGCGTTTGTCTGAGGGGTTTAACATTTCAGTGCCGGCGCTCAGCGGGTGGGTGAAGACCCCAGGGAGCGCGTGGCACGTGCGGGGGGAGCAGGGCAGGTGGCCGGGACGACTTCCGGGGTGTGGATTTGGGGTCTGGCGGAGCGCGGACGGGCCTGGCGTGCTGTGCGGCCAGAACCGAGTGTGGTTGTCGTCGTGAGAGTGTCTGACTCTAGAGAAAGGAACGGGGCTGGTGGTGGCGTTCGCGCGTGTGGCCGTGACAGAGACGTTGTCGAGTGCCTGCTGTATACTGAGCACTGAATTGAGTGTCTCAGAAAATCCTAAGTGGCAAGCTTGACTTTGTGTGTGATTTTTTTTTTTTTGTTAAGTTTATTCATTAATTTTGAGAGAGACAGAGAATCCCATGTGGATTCTGTGCTGTCAGTGCAGAGCCCGATGTGGGGTTCATTGTTGAGAACCATGAGATCCTGACCGGAGCCCAACCGACTGAGCCACCCAGGCACCCCCATGTGTGATTTCAAGGACAGCCAGGCCTGCTCTGCGGAGAGGAGAGGATTCTGGGGCCATGGCGTGTGGGACAGGGGTCGCGTCCACACCCCCTTTCCAGCAGACACGTTGCGGTTTGGAGCTGGGTCCTCTGGGTTCCCGTGGAAACCCACTCCCAACCAGCCCTTTGTTTTGCTCTTCGATTGTATTTATCGTGCTTTCTCTCTGCTGCCCAGATCTACAAGTCTACGAAGTGCAACGACATGCGCCAGACTGGCTACTGCCCGCGGGGCCCTTTCTGCGCCTTCGCTCACGTAGAAAGTAAGTGTGTGGCGCCCCATCGCCCCATGGCTCGCAGCCCCCCCCAGGCTGCCCGGACGCCTGGGGAGGGGGGGCGGGAGCTGCCCGCTTGCCCTTCAGGGTCACATCAGGCTGCCCCCGTCCAGACGCCACCCTGCCTCGTGGCCGGCGCTGCGGTTCCTGGGGACAGCCACCAACTCCAGGTCGCCCTGCCCCAGATTTCACCGGGAAGGGCGGCCAGTCCCTGCCGCGCTTCCACATCTTTCTGTGGCGCCGTGGCCGCCTTCCCCTGTGGCGTGGGGAGGGTGTCATCAGCGGGCTCCCTCCCCGGTTTGGGGCCCCCTGGACCCGAGGCCGCCCGCACGCAGCTCCGTCTCCAGCTGGCGCGCGCTCACGGCCCGCCGCCTCCCTCTGTTGACAGAGAGCCTCGGGACGGCCAACGGCTGGGGCTGCCCGGCGCCCGCCCGCAGCTCCGCGGCCAGCAGCGGCCCGCCTGCTCACGTGAGTGGACGGCGTCCCGTGGAGGGGCTTCGGGAACGGCTGGGGACGCGGACGGGCGTGGGCTCTGGGTGACTCGGCCGCACGGTCTGCCTGGAGGGCAGGCGCCTCCTTCTAGAAGCCTGCGAAAGCCCCGTTGAGCTCTGGCCGGGGCCGGCCGCCCCAGACACGTCGCCAGCACGTGAAACAGGCTCTGGGGCTGAGCGTAGGGAAGGGGCCCTGCGTCCGGGCGGGTGTCCTCACAGGAGGGTGGTCGTGGCACGAAGGGGGGCGTCTGGGCGGGGCAGGCCCTGCAGGTCTGCTTCAGGCGTCGGGAGATGCGGGGGTGGGGGGCACCTCGGGGAGGATGGTCCTGACCCGGCCAGACCTCGCGTGTGTGAGGTGGACGACACGGGGGCCCCCAGGCCTGGTGCCCTGCCCTTCAGCCCGGCGGCGTGGCGGGCTCCCCTCGTCGGCGAGAGGAGGGAGGTGGCTCCCGGGTGTTGATCTGCCACGAAGGCGTTCCCTCGGCCAGGAAACGAGGCTCAGGCACCTCCCCATCCACCTCCCTTCCCGCTCTCTGCTTTTCCTCTTTAACTTGTTATGTTTAAGTACACTTTTTTGTTAAGTTACTTATCGAGAGAGAAAGAGCGAGCGTGCGCGTGAGCAGGGGAGAGGCATAGCGAGAGGGAGAGAGAACCCTAAGCAGGCTTCCTGCTGTCAGCACAGAGCCGGACTCCGGGCTCGAACCCACAAACCAGAGCTGACATCACAAGTCAGACGCTCAACCGACTGAGCCACCCAGGCGCTCTGCCCCCGCTTGGCACTTTTCTAAAGAAAAGAGAGAAAAGAGGGAAGGCGAGGAGAGCTTGGCTGGACTTTACGGACAAGGAGCCGGGCAGGGAAACGCCGGCTGGCGGCCTGTCCTGCGCCTCCTGCGTCTGTGGCAGGAGGCGGCACAGCCATCGTGCGTTCCAGGCGGGTCAGCGCGCCGTGTCCCCGCCCCCCGCACGCGGGCATTCACGTCCCCTCCCGTGACCACAGAGCCTGAAGCGCAGAGAGATCGCGGGCCTGCTGTGTCGCTGCAGTCCTGGCTCTGGAACACCGAGGGGGCCCGGCCTGACCCCTCCTCGCCCCAGCGGTGACCTCGCCCCAGCGGTGACCGTCCCTGTCACGGGCCTGTCCGTGAGGCCGGGCAGCCGTCCCCCTGGGGGGACCCAGCAGAGGAGAGCTGTGGACCCCCCGGAGCACAGCAGGGCGCTGGGTGGGGCAGGAAGCTCCCCTCCCCCATCTTTGTGGCTCCCCGGGGGGCGGGGGATGGTGGCAGTTGCGGGCTTAGGTGGTGGGCACGGGCCACTGGCTCACCCCCCCCCCGGGGCCTGGGGTGAACAGAGCCCCCGTGGGGCAAGCTGCTCAGCCCCACGAGGCCTCTGTTCTGTGCTTTTCATTATTTTGAAATTTAAAAGCCCGATCTGCTAAGGGCCCCTGGTGGCTCGGTCAGGTAAGCTTTTGACTCTAGATCTGAGCTCAAGCCTTGATCTCAGGGTCGTGAGTTCAAGTCCCCTGGCTCATGCCCGGCACGGAGCCTACTTACAAAACGCGGATGGGGCAGAAAAAGTCAACCTGGAGGACACGATGGGCGGCGGGAGCCGGGCTGCGGCGCGTCCCCTGCTGGTGGAGACGGGAGCCGCAGGGTGCTGGTCACGCCGCCTTGTAAACGCGCTCGAAGCCCTTGCGTCCTTCACTTGGAAGCGATTATGCTCGTAGGCGTTTCATCTCCGTCAGAAGTAAGGACGAGGCAAGCAAGCGCTCTGTCGCTTTGGGGCCCTCGGCGCACCCGGTCGGGGGTCTGACTTGGCCCCGAGCCCTGGGTCTGCTCCCCGAGGCCTCCCGCTGCAGGGGCCCCTGGAGGCGCCAGGTGGGGCAACCCCAGGGCACCGGCCCCGAGGAGGCGATCGTGCTGGCGTAGACGTGGTGTGGGGAGGGCCTCTCGTTCATTGCGGGCCAGTCCCTCCCCCGACCCCCAAGGATCGACTGCAAACCCCGAATCTTGATGTGCGCATAGCGCATGTCCCCTGCCGCGTTCTTTTCGGTGCAAACGGTCTGTAAATGGCGTTAAACATGAGAACTGCGAGCCTCTGACGCGCGCTTACAGACCTTCTCCGGCCACGCGCCCGCCTCACTGCGTTTGCGGCCCCTCTGGGGGCGGCGTCCTGGGCGCCGGACTCTATAAGGCTTGGGATCCCTCCGTTACCAGCGGGCGGGGGAGGGGCGCAGCGTCTCCACAGCAGGCTTTGGGGCTGGCTATCCGCGTGTCGCGTGCCTCAACGCGACCGTGCTGTGAGATAGAAATGCCTGTTGCGCTCTGACCCCGGTTCCCGACACACAGCCCCTAAAACCCTCGTTTCCTGGGGGTACAAACATCTGGTGTTGAGGGTGCCTGGGGGGCTCAGGTCACGATCTCGCTATCTGTGGGTTCAAGCCCCACCTCGGGCTCTGTGCCAACATCTTGGAGCCTGCTGGGTATGCTCGCTCTCCCTCCCTCTCTGCTTCTCCCCTGCTTGTGTGCTCGCTCGCTCAGTCACTCTCTCGCGCACTCTCTCTCCCTCAACATAAACTTAAAGGAAAAAAAAAAAAAGATTAAAAATCAAAACCTCTTCTGTGTTGTGGAGGGGACTCTGGGTGGGCTCCTCATATCTCGTGGATGGGGGCCGCTCGGCAGAAGGGCCGAGCGTGGTTAGAAGCTTGGAACTCTCTGCACCGCCCCACGTGATCCCAGGGCGGGCAGGGGCCGCAGACGGAACTCCCCGGACGAGCCCCACCCGTCCTCGCAGGGTGGGCGCCCCTGCGCTCGGGCCCCCGACTTCACCCGCCGTGTCTCCGTCCGCCGTAGTCTCTGCCGTAGTGTATGTTGTATGATAAATCAGTAAGTGCTTCCCTGGGCCCTGTGAGCGGTTCTAGAAAACGGCCAAACCCAAGAAGCGGGTGGTGGGAAAATCCTGATTCGGGGCCAGTTGGTCAGAAGTCTAGGTGACGGCAGGGGGCCGCTGCAGTGGGGGCGTCTTCAGGGGCTGACCCCAAGCTGACCCAGCCCCAGCAGCAGGGAGCCCTGGGTTGCGAAGGCAAACAGAACGGTTTCAGGATAATCGTGCTTCACGGTATCACTTGGCCTGGAAGTACATTCACATCTGCGGCCAGTGACTTCCGAGCCCCTCCCCCCATGCTGCAGGTGGGGTCACCCCTGGACAAGAGAGATACGGGGAACCCTGAAACATCAGGATGACCTCCGGGTCGAGTGCCGTGTATAAGGGGCCCCGGTCGGGGCCTGCGTGGACCCCTTTTCTTCCTCCTCTGCGTCTGGTGTTCACTCTGGGTCCTTCTGCAAACCCAGAAGCCAGAACCTAAAGGGAGAAGAAAGGCCAGGCCAGGCGGACCTGAGCCACCTCTGCAGGTTCACGTGTTGTAAAATTAGTCATAAAAATGCGACGCTGACTTTGCCCTTCGATCTGAACGACCCCTGGGTCTGCGGCTTTCCTGCTCATGCCTGACCTGGGGGAGCACTGGTGCCCCAAGCGCTCGGAGCGGAGCCGTCATTGGGCCCAGGTTTCCTGGCAGGTGGCTCCTCAGTCAAGATTTCTGTCTGTGTCCGCGCGGGACAGATGATCCCCTCCACCCTTTCATGTTCAGTGCAGGGCCTCTGCAAATTAAACCGATACAAGATAAGCAGGACAAAAGGCTTATTGCTTGTCCGTATGGAAGGTTTCACGCAGGGGAAGTAAAGACCCCTTTGGGTCTAAGCAGTTAGACCTGGCGGCTTATGTCCCCTTTACCAGAGAGTGGGGATCAAGGGGGAGCCGGACTAAAGGAGTTTCTGCTCCTAGGGAGGTGAACCGGGGGACGGTAAATGTAGGGGGAAGAGGTGTCGGATCAGGGGTACGTGGACGCAGCCCGGAGTGTCGGGTGGCTGAGGGTCGTCCCCCTGCCGGTGTGGGAGAGGCGAGGGGCGCCCACTGTCAGCAGTTTCAGGGGGATGATCCTTTGCTTCAGGAGAGGCTTCCCAAGACTTGCCCAGCTCTCCAGGCTCAGGTCCCACGACCTCTGGTCGCAGGGGGTGCAGGTCTCACACCCTCCTTCACGCGCACCGGCCTGGAGGTTAGAGGTCAGTAAGCAGGTGCGAGACGGACGCGGGAGAACGGACGGAGGGCGGTGACTTGAACGCCTTTTCTGTTTGCCGAGTTCTCCGTCGGCGCATTTGTAAACTGTGCCGCTCTGTGCCGACGCTGGTGCTTTTCTGTTGCAGGCGAAGCGGAGGGAGTCCCCTGCCGAGGGCAGCCACAAGGCCGCTGAGCAGGACAGCAAGCAGGTACCGCCTGGAGGCTCCGTCGTGCGCTGGGACTCGCGCTTCCCTCCCGACCCGGAGCCCTGTGCGCAGCGTCCGTGCCGGGCGTAGCTCGCGTTTCACTTGTGTTCTTCTTAAACCAGCCCGCTCCCCGAGTCCCCTGTCTTCACGTCCAGAACACGTTCGTGGTGTTCTTTGGACACAACAAAACCAAAACCTCCCAATGTTTTCCTCCGGGGAGTAAGGGGCGCCCTCCGCCGCCGTCCCTGTGGCCTGTGTGTGGCCGGGCGCTGCCCTGACTGCCCCGCGGATGGGGCGGCGCCAGCCACTCCCCGTCCAGAGCCGGGCGTCCTCACGTTGGGGCCGTGGGGTCGGCACTCCGAGGCCACGTGGGAGGTGCCCGTCCTCGGCCTGTACACGGCCAATGACTGCCCGTCTCGTTCTGCCCCCACCGACCCCCTCTCCCCCAGGTCCGGGTGTCTCCCCATTTCCCCCTTTTCATAACGTCACCGCTCACTGATTAGGACGGCTTCGTCTGAACTTGATTTCCCTGGTAAAGACCCCGTCTCCAGGTCAGGTCACACTCCAGGGCTCTGGGGGTCAGGAGCCCGGGAACGAGGGGACGCAGTGCAGCCCGCCGCCGCACCCAAGCTCTCCTGGGCTGGCCTCTCGGGGCTGCAGTAGAGACTCGCCGCTCCCACGTCACGGCCCGGGGCCACGTGCACGTCTGAGATCGTCACAGGCCGGAGCTGCGTCGTCCGTCGCTTCCTCTGCGCGTGTCGGCCCAGGGCCTCTGTTCTCTGACGCAGCTCCCCGAGGCTCTCCGCGCCCGCCTGCCCGTGCTAAGGAACACGGCCGTCCTGGCCGCACTGCTGCCCGGCCCCGGCCCCGGCCCCATCCGACGAGGCCCTGAGCCTCCGGACAGCCGGGGGCGCGGTGCAGCCAGGCCGCCGAAGCCCCTCCCGGCCGAGCACATCGCCACCTGTTGGTGGTCCTTCCTACGCGGGCGGCACGCCCTGGCCCCTTCTGCCACCCCCTCAGGACCCTCCTGACGTGCTCTCTGCTCTTAGGGCCTGAGGCCCGCAGGGGAGCTGAGGGCGGGCTGCAGCTTAGTCATTCTGCCACCTGTTAAAGACATTAAAGTGGGTTAGAGCTTCATTCCAAACCTGAAGCAGGAAATGTTAGCAAGGACGCAGCCAGCGCGGGGGGCAGGGAGCATGCCCGGCTCATCTGCGGGCCCCTCCCGCCTGCGCCCAGAGACACCCTCCATCCCACCCCGAAGCCAGGCTCCAGGGACAGCGAGGGCGCAGCGGGAGGGCCGGAAGGCCAGCGGAGAGGCTCCACGGCCCCCGCGTCTCCCCGCAGCCCTCCATTTGAAAGGTTGCGTGGCTGGAGATCAGCCCTCTGGGGACCCCTCCCTGGCCAGTCTGCTCCAGCCAGGCGACGCCCCAGCTCCTCCATCCCGGAGGGTGTCATTCTCCGTATTCACGATGCAGTGCCTCCTGACATCTTTGAGGGACGTGGTCCTCTGCACTGCGACTCTTTGGGTGGGTGAGGTCACAGCGGGCACCCGTGGCCCCTGGGCAGTGTGTGGGGGTGGCTGTGACGTGCCTCGGAGTGTCCTCGCTGCTGCCGCCCTTCCCGAGGGGCCGGATGTGCACCTGCCCCGTGGTGCGGAGATGGCCCACCTCCGGCCTGGGCCCCCGGAGCGCTGCCGACCTTGCCGTCCAGCCTGATGCAGTTTGACATCACCACAGCCTCAGGCGCGCACTCCCGGCCCGTCTCAGGGTCTGTCACTGGGGCCTCCTGAGCACTGCCGGCCGATGGGGACACGGGAAACTCTCAGAGGAACTCTGCTGTGCCGCATTCCTCTGTCACAAAACCTGTGTGTGTGTGTGTGTGAGAAATTTCACTTAAGCCAACAAACTAGTAAAATCCTGCCCCCCTGTGGTTGTGCAGCCACCCCCCCCCCCCCCAAGTGAACTCCTGCCTCATTTTGAAGCAGAAACCAGACGCCGCACATTTGCCTTCCACGTGGCTCGGGGCCCTGGTCTCAGAGCGACGGTGGGTGTGGCATGGACACAGCCGCGTGTGGAGCCCCGGCCCTGGCCTGCAGCTCTGTCCTGTCGGGTCGGTAGACGGCTGCTCCCCGGGCACAGCACCGCCCGCGCGCTGGCTGTGTCCTGGCCCGGCTGGCTCTTCTTGTCTGTTCCATCGCAGATCAGAGAACGCGCGATGCCCAGATTTTACCCGAGTGCCGAGCCGAGGAGCGAAAACCTGAGACCGTAGAGCTGGTTTTCCCTTCCCGGAGGCTCTGTTGTCTATTTGTCTCTTTTTTTTTTTTTTTCTAAATAGACTCTCTTTTACTGTTTGAGAGACAGAGAGAGAGAGAATCCCAAGCAGGCTCCGGGTAGCCTGACACGGGGCTTGATCCCACGAACTGAGATCGTGACCTGAGCTGAAATCCAGAGCTGGACATTTAACCCGCTGAGCTCCCGGGCGCCCTCCTGCTTCGTGGGTTGTTATCCTAGATCAGCTGTTGGAAACCATTTCTGCAGAAAAGCTCACTGGATCAGACACTTTGTAGCTGCATGTGTTCAGTTGGGGGTGTGGGGGAGGGGGAGGGGTTAGCCAACAGTGACTCCGCCCATCCCGCTGATCGCAGCGGCTCAGCACTGAGAGAGTCAAGCTGCTTTATATTTTGCTTTGGGATAGAAGTCGGATGACCGCCCCGTCCGTGAGTGCGCGCTGCCGGCCTCCCCCGTGTCCACCATCACCGCGCCGTCACAGGGCTCTTGGGTGTGCGCAGCCGCTCACCTCGTGTGTCTCTGCACAGAAGCACCTGGCCGTGTCTGCGGTGGCCCACCCGCTCGCCCCCAGCCTGGGTTCCAGCGTGGCGTCCAGCGCCGGCTCCGGCAGCTCCTCCCCGGCCGCCCTGCCCACGGCCCCCCGCGCCCACCCGCCCGAGCCCGCCCCAGGTAGGTCTGAAACTTCCCTCTCGTCTCCCCGACTTCTCTTTGCACTTAGTTGTGTATTTTCAGGAAGGATCTAATTCAGGACACGTTGTAGATGCATTTTGGTCGTTTGTCACTTCGCTGTGCTGCCCGTGATCTGGAAACCCTGTCCCCTGCCTCTCTGAGAGTCACAGGCTGCAGAGGGGACTGGAGCCGTGGGCCAAGGCCGCCGCCCCCAGGCGCTAGGACCAGGGTGGAAGGGGCGTGGGGATGTGGCCGGCTGAGGGCCCTTAGCCCCCGGGAGTCCTAGAGGGTTTGGGGACCGATGGCCCAGGTGATCGGAGGCAGGCTGGGGGGAGGGGCTGTCCTGAGAGCCAGGAAGAGGGGTGGGTGTGGAGCTGGGGGGAGACCTGTGCAGGCCCCTGGCCCCTCAGGCCACGTCTGGCCACACCTGCAGACGCTTGCGTCGCCAAGCCTGTCCGAGCCCCCATCTCTGTCCGTTCAAAGGGAAACTCGGCAAGGGCTCTGTTTGTGGCGCCTTCCACATCCTCCGTGCTGGGCTGGGCTGGGCAGGCGTGGCCGCGGGTCCTAGAGCACACGTGTCCTGGTGCCTTCTTCCTGGTGCCGGTGGACGCCGGCTCTGCATGTGTTTCTGCGTCAGTGCACAACCTCGGCTCCAGGCAGTGATCGCATGCACGTTGTTTCCCATCCCCCAACACCTGTGGACGCCGGTGAAGCCACCAGCAGTTGGGCCGTGGCTGAGATGTATGTTGGGGACGACGCCAGCCAAGGCGAGGGAGGAGAGGTGTCCTGTTAGTGGCCATTTAGACAGCACATCCTGGACTTGGAAGGGCCATCAGAGCACCTGGCGTCCCTCGTGCGGATGTGAAGGACGCTGGGCAGGTGTGCGTGACCTTGCTGCCCGTGTCTCGGCCGCCTCCTGGGACGCTTCCACCGATGTGGGGCTCCCACCCCTGTGCTCATTCTGAGTAGATGCCGCAAAGGGCTACTTCTCTAGAAGCCCGGGCGCGTCTCCCGCACAGCCCACAGTCCTGCGTGGGCTTCGCTGCGGGCTGTTCCGTCTGCCAGAGAATCCTCTGGTGTCCAACTTGCCCAGCCCTCGGGGGGGGGAGGGTGGGAGGGCGTCCTTGACGAAGCCACCCCTCCCCCTGCTGGTGCTGCTGAGCCCTGACCCTGTTTCCTTGCCCTGCACAGTTTCATGCCCCGCCCCCACCCCCACCCTGTGCTCTGGTCTTTTGTGGAGATCCTGTCCTCTTGACTCCTGCCCGGGCTCTGCCTTAGACTCGGGGAGTGGTTCACGTCCTTACATGCTTCGTACGGCACATCCTGTAGGTTCTCTTTTAAGCAAAAGTAGAATGGGTGCATTATTTTACGTTGACTTGGAATTGAGGAGGAGTGAGGTGTCCTTCCTGCACCCCTTTACCCCAGAGGCCTTTGGGTGCAGGGTCCTGGGCTTACATGCGCTCGACTTGGCTGATGGGCTTGAGAACTCAGCCCTCAGACTCAGGAGCGCTGATGGAGAGCAGAGGGCGGGGCCGAGGTGTGAGGTCATGCTGCGCTGGTCTGAACTTGGGACGGGAACCAGCCGGCCATGAGCAGGTTCTCTGCCCACGCGCGGAGCTGAGCAGTTAGTTGTCAAAGATCGGAAATCTCAATTACACGCCTCTAGAGCACGTTCGATTCAAGGCACCCGGCTAACACTTAGAGGGAGACCCGTCTCGGTGGCATGGGGTGGGGGGGCGCTCGGCTGACACACGCGGAGGGAGACCAGGTGGCGCGTTCACACAGCAGTCCTTTGGTTACCCCCGGGAACTGATGTGGAAGGTCATCGTGCAAATGGCGTGCTTCATTTTGTTGTTCCATGTTATATGTGTAAAAAACACTTTTTTTTTTCTTTTTGGGGCGCCTGGGTGGCTTAGTCGGTTGGGCGTCCGACTTTCGCTCGGGTCATGATCTCGCGATTCGTGGGTTCGAGCCCCGCGTCGGGCTCTGTGCTGACTGCCGGCTCAGAGCCTGGAGCCTGTTTCAGTCTGTGACTCCCTCTCTCTTACCCTCCCCTGATCATGCTGTCTCTCTCTCCTAGAAATAAGTAAAAACATTTAAAAAAATTAAAAAAAAAAAACCACTTTTTAAAAAATAAGCCTAATTTCCCCAAGTTTAAAGGTAGTAATAGTAAAATGTGAGTATGGCAGGGAAGTACTTAGGTAACTGAAGCCGCCCCAATCAGGCAGGGCCGTCCTCGGCTCTGCTCTCCCGAGTGGACGATAGCACTCGATGCACCCGTGCCTCTGGGGCTGTGTGGTGACCCAGGGCGGACAGTGTCTGCAGCCGTTGTCCAGCCTTCAGGGGGTCCTCAGGCTGGTTGCACGAGTCACCATTTTGCAGTTTGTTCTTTCATTGACACGTTTCACAAACCGGGTACCCAGAGGTGAAGGGATTGAGTCCTGTTCAGGATCCACACGGTCTGTTCACAGAACATGGCTGCTGCTGGTAAATCATGAGCTGCTGCCACAGCAGGGTCCCCCTTTCTCAGACCAGTCTCCTGAGCCCCCGGGTCAAGTCGTGTCCCAGTAACAGGGGCCCCGGTTAGGAGAAGTGACGGACTCCTCAGAGCTGCCCTCTGGACCCGGAGGGCCGTTCTGAGCTGTCGTTTTGCCTCCGAGGACCCCAGGGCTCAAGGGCTCCTGGACCCAAGTCTGCCCTACCTACTTAGAGGCTGGCGGGTATAGACCGGGTCCTTTTCTGCTCGTAGTCTGGTTCAGGCTATCTTGTCACTAATGCACGGCTGCAAAGAACAAGTAAATTCTAAAATAAATAGGTCTGTTTCCAGATGAACTGTGTATGCAGTGGGTTTAGTGGAGCCATTTCAGGGCCATTTGACAGAGTCCGTTTCCTTTGCCTTCCCGCCCTGGGAGCAGGCTGCCCGTGGAAACAGTCCCCTGCAGAGCTGGCGGCCTGGAGTGGCCGCGGGGCTGCGGACAGCGGGCTCCCCGTGACCTCCGAAGGCAGAGGTCATGACTTGTTCATGCTGACGGCTCCCTTGTGTGCGTTTTCACCCGGGGGTCCGCCCCGAGCCAAGATCCTGCCTTACCTGAACAACAGCGGCCTGCCTGGCGAGGCCCCCGCGAGCACCCGGGCTCGGGCCTCGGGCTCGGCGCCGGGAGGGGCCCGTGCTGGGGCCGGGGGCTGCGGGGCCGGGGGCTGCGGGGCCGGGGGCTGCGGGGCCGGGGGCTGAGCGCGCACCTGCGGGCTGGGGCGCACGCGGACAGGTGCGGCGGGGGCGGGGCCAGGTACGTCATCGGGGGCGGGGCAGGCCCGAGGCCTACGTCACCCGGGGGCGGGGCGGCGCAGGGGGGGCGGGCCGCGGGCTGCGTTTGAATCGGCGGCGGCGGCGCGCGAGACGGTGAGTCAGCATCGTCGGCCCCGCGCCCTCAGGGTGAGGGTCGTCGTCGTGCGGAACCGGCTGTGCGTCCCCGGCGAGGTGAGAGCCAACCCCCGCGAGGCGCGCCAACCGCCCCACGTGCCACCTCCCTCAGGTGGGGTGCGCCCCCCGCCCCCTCGCGCTCCCCGGGGCGCCTTCCCCGCAGGTGCGCCCCCTTCCTCTGCAGGGGCTGCCCGGACCCGCTCTGGGCGCCGGGCCCGGTGCCGGGTGTGACCGCGGGGTCAGCGCCAGCTTCCTTGCGGGCTGTGCCGGGAGGCGGAGGCGAGCGTACCCTGCCCGGGAGCCCGCGCCGCCGAGGCTTCTCGCGGGGGCCCCGCATCCCCCGCCGCGGTGGGTCGCGCTCTCCCCGCCGAGGACCGTCGGCTGCACTCCGGGAAACTGAGGCCGCGGGGTGAGCGGTTTGCCAGGTGCGTCACCCTGCGGTCAGGGCAGGCCGGCCTGCGGCGGTGGGCGCGCCGGGGAGGAGCAGGCCCGGCCCCTTGTTCCGCCCTGGGTGCTTTGTCCCTGAGCGCCCCTTGACCCCGAAGGACCGCGACGCCTCTTGAATGTGCTGTGTCACGTCAGGACCGGGGTTTTGCCCGGGCCGTTACTCAGCAGCTCTCCCGTGATTTCTCATTAACATCTGGGCGGTTCCTGGTCGTCGCGCAAGGCGGGTTTTGGGTCAGATGGCAGAGCTTACGTAATTCGGTTCAGCTGCATTTTGAACGTTAAAGTCTTTTTAAAAGTCAATTCTTGCTTGAAGAGAATACCCCAGAAGACTCGGGTCTGACTCAGAGCCAGGAGGTGGAGTAGCTGCGGGGCCAGCGCCGGGACTGGGCAGCCGGGGGCCCCCGGGTGCGGGCTGTGCTGTCCTGTGAGGGCTGGCTCCTCCGTGTCCCCCTCCGGCCGGGGGCTCCTCTGTGCTGAGTCATGGGGTGGGGGTGGGGAGCATGATATGGTGAACCATTTCAAGGTGAGGAGAGGTTCCGGCTTCAGCCTCTCTTCCTCTGTGTATTTCTGCTTTTGTTGTCCAGAAAGTGGTTCTGGAACTTCGTTGGCGTTAAAGCACTCCACTCCTAAGCCGTCCTGTGACCCCAGGTGCTGAAAGCTGAATCAGCGTTGTCAGGCCTGGCTGACCTGCAAGTCCTGGAGGGAGGCCGGGGGCGGGGGCGGCGGCACACCAGGCCAGTGCAGTACTGGCCTCGGCATTCAGTGCCGACAGGTGGGGGGCAAAGCAGGTGGTGTGCTGGGGGGAGGGCAGGGCACTCTGCACCCGGTGCTGGTGCTGCATGAAGTGCCAAAGAGTCCCGTGGGTTGTGGGGCTGAGCAGGAGCTCTCTCAGGACGCTTCTGGAAGCCGCACCTGGCTGCCGCCGGATGGGAGGCTGAAGGGCAGAGGAGGAGCTGGGGGGTAGGGGCCTGGCCCCAAGTGTCCACCAGGGCGCCAGGGGCGTCTTCTTTTTGGACTCTTGAAGTGGCCAGGCTGACCTCCTGGAAAGGTCACTCTGGGGACAGTGCAGGTGCGGACAAGGCCAGCCTGCAGAGATGGCTGGAGCTTGGGGCCTCACCGGTGAGGGGTCAGGGAGGATGGAGGGACCGAGGGCTCCCGCCATGCTCCTGCTCAGTGTGTGGGCCTTGGCGCGTCCACTCGAGGAGGCACCCGTGTCCCGAGTTTGAGAAGCTGCCAGCAAGGCGGCCTTGCTGGGCCACGCCGGCCTCGGAGGGTTAGGGTGGCTGATGCAAGGCGCGTGTGCGTGTGGAGCCTACATGGGCCGGGCCACTGTGCTCCCCAGGAAGGGTGGGTGGGAGGGCTGAGGATTGGGCCCTGGTGGAGGAGGGAGAGAGACCGGGGCCTGGGTGCCAGCTGGAGGGCATGGCTTGGCAGTGGTCTGGAGCGACGTGGGAACAGGAGTCAGCGAGGGGCGGGCCGGAGAGCAAGCGGACCCTTCGACAGTTCACAGCGGCGGGCGGGGGTGGGCGGGGGAAGGGGGACAGTCTGGGACCCGCTCCTGTAGAAGGTGCCTATTGGGGCACTAGAGTCTGTTCGCGTCCCCCATTATCATGGGGTGAATTATGTGCCCCCAGAAGACGGGTCTTTGTTCTGCACCTCCCCCACCTGTCTGTGAGCGCGGCCGCGTGGACGCAGCCTCTGCAGGTGCAGTCAAGGTAAAGCGAGGTCATCGGCGTGGGCCCTGATCCAGCGTGACAGGGGTCCGGGTAAGCAGGTACTTTGGAGCCGACACGGGAGGGCGGCCATGTGACAGGGAGGCAGAGGGTGGGATGGGGTGTCCGCCGGCCCCCAGAAGCTAGAGTGCACCGTTGGAGGGCACCCGGCCATGCGCCCCTCGCCTGGACTCCGGCCCCGGGGCCGCAAGAACTTGTGAGCGCGTGCTGGGTCAGGCCCCCGGGGGACCGGCGGGCGGGAGGCGCCTGCTGTGAAGAAAGGCTGGAGAAGCAGGGGTGGGAGCCCCCCAAGGGGCCGGTCCCACAGGCAGGCGGGCGGGGTCTCCCCGAAGTGCAAGGGCTGCGGGTGGGGGGTTGCCGCTGTGGGTTCCCTGGCTCTCCCAGCCTTGGCCTCCTTGCTCTTCAGAGTGATGGGATTTGGGGGTGCCGGCGCATGGGGGCGTCTGGACCAGCTGCCGCCCTGCATGCTCACCTCCTTTCTGGAGGAGACCCTCGAGTGTCCCTAAAGCCTGTGTTGGAAGAGGGCAGGCCCAAGGCGGGCCAGGGTTCGTGCCCTCACAGCACGCCCCACTCGTGCTCCTGGCTGTGGCCGTGGAGTGGGTGCCGCAGTGGGGGTGAGACAGACCTCGCCAGGCGGCACAACATGCTTGTGCCCAGACACCGGGTCCCCACACATCCCCCTCACATGCCACGGAGGCCGGAGCCAATGGCTCACGGACGGCGGACGCGCCTGCTGCGCTCTGGGAACTTGAGCATTTGGCTGCCTGCAGGTGGCCGCTCAGCACCAGTGTCGGGTGAGGGGCTGTCCCTGTGGTCAGCTCAGGGGCCCTCTCGGGCTGAGCGGTGCCCAGCAGCCCTAGGGACAGGGATGGGAGGGTGCGGCTGGCGTCGCCCACTGGGGCGGACCTCACGTCTGCCCTGCACGTGTCCCCCAGCGAGCTCCCTGTGACCTGCGTGCACCTGGGACGGCCTTTGGAAGTCACGTGTCTCTTCCCCGCCCTGTGTTTCCCTGGTAATTATGGTAAATGCCCGTCATTTTAAAAGGTAGTAGGCTTTCTGCAGTCACTGGCGGTCGCTGGCAGGTTCAGCCTTGGCTCCTGGATTGTAACTCGGTCATTTGAAACAGGCCTGGCCTGCCGGCCGCTTCCTGGTGTGTGTCTGTCACGGCTGCTCCTGGGACACGGCCAGGAGTCTGGGCCCAGCCGGAGTTCGCGCTAGGGGCCTGGGGGGCAGGGCGGGAGGCTCCAGAGCCTGGCTCCTAGATCCAGAGCGGGCAGGCTGGCCCGGGGCCGGGTACTAGGTGCAGGCGCACTTGGGCTGTTTGCGCCACTGCCAGGCCGTCTAGACCCTGCGCGGGGCGACGGCAGCTCAGGCTCAGCGCCTGTTCCGGGGTGGGAATTAGCAGGCCTTCCCAGCCCTTGCCGGACAGCGTGCCCATCCAGGTCCTCTGGATGCTCAGCGGCTCCAACTTAGAAGCCTTGGGTGCTGGTGGGCCTCGGAGCTGGGGCGGTGTCAGGTGGGGACGGGGTGAAGGGAGGGGAGCCTGCTTGCGAGAAAGGGCTTAAGAGGAACTCTCTGGCAGTGGGAGCTCCAGGGGCCCCACGGTGTTGCGCTCCTCGCTCTCTAAGGGACGGGCCCAGAAAGCGCGCCTGTGCCGCCCCCACCCCCCAGCGGGGGCTCTGGCATCATCCCGCGGTGACACGTTTCATCCCCCAGGTTCTGCTCTGGACCTCCATCCTGGTGACATCAGCCTCGCGCCCCTAGATACAGAGCCGGAGGAGCATGACCCAGGTGACCTGGGACTGGCAGGTAGGGGTGCTGACGCCCTGCTCTTCCCGGGGCCGTGCTGGGGCGGCCGGGCTTTTTCTGTGCGGAGCCCTTCTACGGTTCTCGGAGGGGGGCTCCCAGCACGCTGACGCGCGGCTGGCCTCCCACCGTCTCTGCAGCCACCGCGTGGGCACACGTACCCTGGGACACCCTCTCCCCAAACGTCTGTCTCCCCTGCTAGGACAGTAAACCATGCCTGGGGGGCCCCGAAAGTCCAGGACCGGCATGCCCGGGGGTGGGCCGCCCCCCAGCTCGGAGGCCTGGTGGCGTGTCTGGCGGTCAGCGCTTCCCGCTAACTCTGTCCCCCCATCCGTGCAGGTCCGCGGTCGCCTGGGGGCTCGGCCCCCGTCACCATCCCAGGCCACCTGCCCCGCTCCCCGTCCCTGCCCTCGTCCTCCTCACTCTCCACCTCCCCGCTCAGCTCGCTCTCCCAGTCTCTGTCGGGGCCGCTCGTCTCTTCAGCCATGACGCCCCCCCAGCAGCCACCGACGCTCAAATCGGAGCCTGGCGCGCTGGGCCCCTCGGCTGCATCCTACAGCTCCTTAGGTGAGCCGGGCGCTGGCGGGGACGGCGGGGTGCGCGCCCCAGGGGGTCCCCTGTGCGGTCTGCAGGTTTGCTGGCGGTGCCTCAGGGCACGGAGCCCGAGACAACACACGGTGGCCCTGCTGTCGCTCGTGTGCGGTGGAGGGTCCTCGGGCCGGGGACCCAGCACAGACCGACACAAACCGCGAACAGTGCTTTTTCCTTGGAAAATGTTACCTCGCGTAACTTGTTGCATTTTAAAGGAGTACTTTTAAGTATCATTTTCATTTCTAACGTCACAAGCACGTATCCGTAGGTGTCATCCCAAGCTCTCTGGGGTCCTCAGGATCTGGAGGTGGAACAGGTTCTGGGCCCAGAGTTTGATGCCGCGGCGGTGCACCGCGACACTGCCAACTTCCCTCCTTTGTCTGCTTCAGCGCCCCCCAAGCCGCCGGAAGGGGCCCGGCGGGTGTCCTGGTCCGCCAAGCCCCGAAGGCTGCCGGGAAGGGGCCCCCGCAGGTGACCTCTCCCGTCCCCTCCGCACTCAGGCTTGAACGGCGTCCCCGGGAGCATCTGGGACTTTGTTTCCGGCACCTTCTCTCCCAGCCCGTCCCCCATCCTGAGCACCGGCCCTGCCCCCGCCTCAAGTGCCAGCCCGAACGGCGCGGAGCTGGCCCGGGTCAGGCAGCAGCTGGACGAGGCCAAGAGGAAGATCAGGCAGTGGGAGGAGTCCTGGCAGCAGGTGAAGCAGGTGAGGAGGGGGGGGGGGCGCAGGGCCGAGGGAGAGGGTGCAGGCGCCCGGGGGCCCCCCCCACACCCGCCGCTGCAGCGCAGCCCCCTGGGTTTCAGGCCTGTGACGCGTGGCAGCGGGAGGCCAAGGAGGCCAAGGAGCGGGCGCTGGCGGCCGACAGTGCGCGGCAGCAGGCGCTGCGGAAGAAGGAGGAGGTGGAGGCCCGCTTCCGGAGGCTGCAGGAGGAGCTGGAGGGCCGCGGGCCGGGCCCCACGCTCGCGGGGCTGCAGCGCTGTGCCGACCTGGGCGCCGTCCCGCTCCCCAAGCTGCACTCGCTGCAGAGTCGGCTGCGCCTGGATCTGGAAGCCGTGGACGGGGTGAGTACGGGTGGCGCGCGCGCCCGCGTATCCCTGGGCCCCCTGCCGGCTCTGCCCTCCAGCCCCGCCCCCTGACGCGCTGGGACAGCTCGCCTGCTTCCACGCAAATCATCCCCTCCACGCCAGGGCCTTGTTAAAACCTGGAGCATCGGAGGCTTCCAGAGCCCTCTCACACCCTCTCCCCCTCCGCTGGCCTGAGGCGCAGCGCCCTCCACCGTCCCCCCGCCAGCTCTGGCTGCTGTCACGGCCGGTGCGCATGGTCCCGGGTGGGGTCAGGATGCTGAGCCCAGTCCCGCAGGCCCGCGGGCCTCCACCCAGGCCCAGCCCGTCGAGGCGGCCACCCCTTCCGCACTGGTGCAGTAGCTCCGCTCCCCGGGCCTTAGCGCGAAGGGTCTCCCGCCGCCCTTTGTTCCCAGCGCCTGCTCCCAGGAGGGCCACCCTGACCCGCCGCGCGTGTCTCGCCCCACAGGTGATCTTCCAGCTTCGAGCCAAGCAGTGCGCCGTGTGCCGGGAGCGGGCCCGCGGCGGCGCCCTGCCCCCCTGTGCCTGCTGCGAGGGCCAGCCGCTCCCGTGGTGACCGCCGCGTCCCCACTGGCCCCTCGGGTGCCCCTGGGCCCCGGAACGACGTGGGGCTTGCCGGCCTGACGCACCGGGACCCCGACCAGCACTTTGTGAAGCAAGGGATTGAGACGTTCTCAGTTGGTGTAAGCTGCTTTCTAGGTTCGTGGTTTTTTATTACGCGGTGACATGAAGCTTTACGCGTACCGCGAGCTGAGGACGCTTCCTGTCCACTGGCTGTTTGTTCGCGGTACGGCACACTTTCCATTCCTCCTCTGAAACTAGTACTTCCGACATGAGCGTTTACCTAGTAGTGAGAAACGCCTAGGACTTTTTAATCGTTTTCAAATTAAGTGCAAACATAGTATTTATAGCAGTGAGACTAGAAGACACACATTTAGGATTTTAATCTTGTAAGAGGGACGCGCTCACGTGCACACCGACTGGAGTTTTAGGTCCCAGGACCACGAGGTGGCGCTGCGCCCGGTCACGCTCCCTGCACCGGGGCCACTAGTCTAAGTGCCTGAGCCTTGCGGGGCGAGCGGAGGCCCTGCCCTCAGGTTGTCGGCTCCTCCGGCTCCTCCGGCGAACAGCGAGCCTGGGGCCCGTGCTGGAGGCGGAGGCTTCCCGGGGAACCTGAGAAGGCCGCGCCTCCGCGCCCTCGGCCTCCCAGGCATCCTGGCTCCTTCGCGGATGGCGGCCGAGACCAGAGCCTTGCTCGTGCCCCTCCCTGCGGCCAGCGGGACGCCCGCCCGGGACCCCTGCCTGCAAGGGAGAGGCCCAGGTGTTACCAGGGTCACTCAGGGGACGCTGGGGTCGCAGGCCCCGGCCACCCAGCTGTGGCAGGCACGCTCCTGAGAAAGGTCTGGTTTCGGTGAAGACTGGAATCTTCTCTGGTCTGCACTGGGCCGTTTTTCCTAGAAACCGGGGGAGACACAGAGGCCGTGTGCAGTGCCCCCCAGACTCTGCTCTTCCTGCGGCCGTCTACCTGGCTGCAAGGCCTGTCCCGAATCTGCCGCTGGGGCAGGAGCGGCCACGGCCCACCTGTGGCTTTGCCAAAGACTTTTAATAGCATTTTTTTAAAGTGCAAAATGGCTCGGTAAAAATTATGTGACCAAATATTTACTATATAGTAAGAGGTTTAAAAGATTTTTTTTAATGTAAGACAAAGTGATAGTTCTGTCGTGTAAAGGCTGCGGCTTGTCCGCTACTAACGGTGACCATTGACTTGGTTTTAGTGAATCTACTTGGTTTTTAAGGATAGTGATGATGATTTATTAGCTCTTAGAAATGACGTATATTTTGTGCTACTGTTATCACTGTTTAAAATTATTTTTATTAATATTTATGCACTTGTTTCACATTTCAGACCTTTGGTCTTTGATGGGAAACAGAACAATGAGTTTATCGGGGGGTGGGCGGCCGGGGCGCTGTCAGGTAATCAACCGGGACCGACGTGTGCCCTCCCCATAGGTGGGAGGCAGGAGCGTCACAGGGGTCCCCGTGCGCCACCTGAGCGGGTCCTTCCCGCTCCATGGCTTGGCTGTGGCGGCCCTGGTGTCCTGCAGGCGCCCTCCCCACCCGCGGGGCCTCTGTGTCTCAAGTGGGAGTGGCTTTAGCCTTCACGGGGGGCGCGTGAGCCTCCTGCTGTTTGGGGACCAGGGGCCGGCAAGGAGACCTCAGGCCAGTGTGGACCCTTAACGCGGAATAATTTATGGAAGCCTCAGTCTATGTTCGTTCGGGGTATTTAGATGAGCTCGTTACTGGAATGAATTTTCTTAACCCAGAAGATAGTATTTATAATGCATAATCATTTACTCGTAGCAAACTGTTCAAAGTTAACACTTGTTTAAATTTTTTTACACTATAGCATTTATGCAATGGTTTACAGAATTCATGGAATTATTTTTATCAGTATGGGAATTAATTAAACCTTTGAATCTTTACTTTGTCTGCCTCTTTGAGCGGCCGGGCTCAGGTCACAAGGTGTCCCCACGCAGTCCCGGGTCGCCTCGTAGCTGCTCGGCTGTCCCGTCCGTGGGGCTCCTGAGGACCACGTGCTCAGAGCTGGTGGTTTCTGCCAGAACAGCGAGCGGCATGAGGGCGGCGCCGGCGACGGGTCCCCAGGCAGACAGGCCCCGCGCCCAGAAAGACTCACCCGCGTAGGGGATGCCGTGCTGAGTCAGCACGCTCCGGAGCCTCCTGATCTCCTTCGACAGTTCTTTGTGTGCCTGGAACAGGGCAGGTGAGGGCAGCGCCGTGGCCCCGCGGCAGGAGGCCGGGCCGGGGCGCCCTCACCCGTCTGTACCTCGCTGCAGGTCTCCAGGGTCTGGAACACCAGGCCCTTAGCGCCTCCTTCCTGCGCGGAGTCACCTTCTTCCGGGGGCTTTAAGTAGCCGGCCTCTTCAAAGAGCGCCCTCAGCAACTTCGCGTGGCCCTGAGGGCCGCGGGAGAGTGAGCCCCAGCTCCTGACCGCCCGTGCCGGGGGGGGGGGGGGGGGTGCCGCCCCGGACTCACCTGGGTCGTGATCAGCTCGTCAGCCAGGCTCTGCTCCACCCGGTCCCAGCGGCGCTGCAGGGCCGTGGGCAGGGCCGGGTACACTGCAAACGACCCAGCACACATGGGCTCAGCCGAGCTCCCCTGCCCCCGCCTGCACCCCAGGGGCGGCCCCCCCGGGTCCCACCTAACAGGGAGTGCGGGTGGCAGACCAGAGGCGTCTCGAAGGTCAGCGCGTAGACACAGGTGCTGGGCTCAGACACGTGCGCCAGGCGGTTGCTTTTCCCACAGGTGAGCTCCACCTGCGGGGAGGGCCTGGGTGGGCGGGTGGGGGCGGCGGGCCCCTCCCCCGGGGGGCTCCCACGCGGGCCCACCTTGCTCTGCCGGCTCCTGGCACGGCAGGAGTCGCCGTCCCTCATCCACATGCCCCGGAAGGTGTTGTTGGAGATCTCCCACTCGTGCCAGATGCTGGGGAGGAAGGGGCTCGTCAGGTGGGACGGGGGTGCCTGCTGGGGGCGGGGGTCCCCGCGAGCAGCCGGCCGCCCCTCTCACCCCAGGATCCCACTGTACGCATTCCAGCGGAAGGTCTGCTCGTGTTGCGTCACGTTGTGGAAGGGGCACAGCTCGTACTTGTACCTGGGGGCACAGCGGGCGTCAGGGCGGTCCCGGCGCCGCCCCGCCCCCACCCCTGCCAGCGGCGCCCCGCACTCACGTGGACTCCACGAGGCTGAAGCACTTGCCGGCGAGCCTGAAGAGGTGCGCGGGGCCTGGAAGAGAGCACGGGCCTGACGACGTCAGGAAGGCGTCCAGGGCGGCCCAGAGCAGCTGCACCCACCTCTGAGGGCGACAGCTGGCGGCCGCAGGACGGCTTCCACGCTCAGGCGGAAAGGTGGGTGCAGCAGAGCCTTACGGGACACAGGGAAGGGAAGACGTGAGAGCGGCCGCGCGCACAGGCTGACCGAAGAGGAGCCCGGCTCCCGACAAATGCCCGCCCGGGGCCTCGTCGGGGGGAAGGTGACAGAGCCGTGCCAGCAGCAGGGCACAGGTGCCAGGGAGCAATGCCGGGAAAGTCGGCACGTGAGCAGACGCAAGGGCGGGGGGGGGTCCCCGCAGAACCCCCAAGGTGACAGAGGGCGGGTGCTGCAAGCACACCTGGAGAAGGACAGGGCCAGACCCCCAGCAGGAAGGGGGCCGTTGGCGGAAGCGGCCTGCGTGCCGGAAGGCTGCGCGGTGAAGGAGACAGCCACCGACCAAGGGCTCTGCGCCCCGGAGACCCGCCCTCCGCCTGGGGACACGGGGGACGGCTGGGGGGTCCCGGTGCCCGCAGGGCGCCCCCCCCACTCTGAAGGGCGAAGGCGAAGACGCGGCCGCGCCACGGAGCTGGCTCGCCTGTCCTTCCGACCTGCCCATCCGCAGAAGGCGGACAGCGCGTCCCGACACCACGGCACGGCGTCCCCAGCGTCTGAGAGGTGATCGTGAGACGGACAGCGGGCCGGGGGCCGGGCCGCACGCTCGATTTTCTTTGTGACTAAAACTGACCAAAAGCTCCAATCGGATTTTAAGAACTTGACGTTATTCACCCCCGGAGCAGCTAGAGGAAAAGCGCCGTGGGCGATAAACACGGATACAAACTGGTCCAACGGAGGAAACGAGGGGCAGAAAAGCCACATGCTTCTGCCACCGTGTTTCCTTATACGTCTGCCTGAAGGAGTGAACTACGCGATGCGGCCAGGAGAGGAGACCCCCCACGGAGGCGCCGGCGGCGGTGAAAAGTGAGGGAGGAGGAGGGCGGCAGCGCCAGAGCGACTGTGCGCCAGCAACGGTCAGAAGGGACGACGGGCCTCCGTCCCAAGCCCGCCGGAAAGGACTACACTCACGGTTTCGGATCCCGGCACAAACCAGGAATCAACAGCAGAGGCAGAAGTGGGGAATGCACAAAAGTACGGAAATTAGAAAACACTTGGAGACACAAAGCAGGAGGCTGCAGAGCCCGGGCTGCACGGGAGCCCCGCGCAGCCAGCACAGCACGTTCAAGTACGAGGCCCCTGGTAACCTGGCTTCCACTCTCAGGATTAAAACGGGCAAACTAAACACACAGGCTGGGGGGGGGGGGGGGGCACCGGGGGACCTCAGTGGGTTAAGCACTGCCTTTGGCTCAGGTCGCGATCTCACGGTTCGTGGGTTCAAGCCCTGCGTCAGGCTCTGTGCTGACAGCTCAGAGCCTGGAGCCTGTTTCAGATTCTGTGTCTCCCTCTCTCTCTGACCCTCCCCTGCTCATGCTCTGTGTCTCACACAAATGTAAACATCAAAAATAAACAACACGAGGCCGGCAGAAGGAAGAAAACGCAGTGACGCTCAACAAAACAGACACGCGTGTCATCAGGCTGAGAACACACCCGCCAGCACTGAGAGCCCGGAAACCAGGCGCGGACGGCGGGGGGTGGGGGGCACTACCGGTCGTGCAGAAGGAAGGTTGCCAGAACGTGTGAGACTGTACACCACCCAACTGCTAACCTGTGCGACACGGGCAAATTCCTAGGAACGTACGCTGTATCGGCCCTTCTCAAGGCTTCCAAAACCCTTGAAGAGGTGGGGGTGGGGGGGGTCAGGGAGGAACACCCCCTTCACCGTGTGGAGCCAGCGTCACCAAGATCCCAAAGTCAAGAAGTCACAAGGAAACTACAGCTCGATGTCCATTCTGAACACAAGAGCAAAAAACCATCAACGCTCTCCCTCTCTCTAACCCTCCCCTGCTCACGCTGTCTCTCTCTCTCTCAAAAATAAAACATTAAAAAAAAAATTTTTTTTTAATCTGTTGGCAAAGTCACAAGATACAGACTTGACACTGAAGAAGCAGGTATGTTTCTGCACACTAACGACAACCAAAAAAGGAAATTTAAGACAATTCCTTTTATAAGAGCATCAAAAAGAAAAAGTTTGGAATAAACCAAAGAGGCAAAATACTTACACGTTTTTAGCCGACAAGATCGCGCCTAAAGAAATTAAAGATGTAAACAAGTGAGAGGGATCCGCTGCGTTCACGGATAAGACACGTGAGTCTTAAACGTGAACAGCTTCCCAAGTGACCAAATTCCAGGCGATGCTTGTTAAAGTCCCAGTAACATTTTGCAGAAATAGTAAAACCCATCCTAAAATTAAAATGGAATCTCAACCCCAAAGAGCCAAAACTATCCTGAAAAAAAGAAAAAGCAGAACACCTCAATCCCGGGTTGACAGCTCCCTGCAAAGCTGCAGATTAGAACACTGTGACCCCGGCACACAGAGAGGCAGGCGCGGCGGCGGCACAGAAAAGAGCCCAGAGGTAAAGTCCTGGACCCACTTCCACGTGACCTGACGTGGGCGCCAAAACCCACGGCAGGGAAAAGACGGTCTTCTCCGTAAATGGTGCTGGGAACCTACCCACGCCAAGGAGGGCGGCACTGGACCCTTCCTCTACACCGCGTACAAAAATAACTCGAGCGCCTGGGTGGCTTAGTCGGTTAAGCGTCTGACTTTCACTTAGGTCATGATCTCGCGGTTCGTGGGTTCGATCCCCGCGTCGGGCTCTGTGCTGACAGCTCAGAGCCTGGAGTCAGCACAGAGCCCGGAGCCTGTTTCAGAGTCTGTGTCTCCCTCTCTCTGACCCTACCCTGCTCGCGCTGTCTTGCTCTGAGTCTCAAAAAAATAAAAACGTTAAAAATTTTTTAAAAAAAGAACAGACACGGATGGAGAACATTGGAGCAGAGAGCCCAGAAATGAACACGCACACTTACGGCCAATTATCTCATGAGAAGGAGCCCAGACCTTACAGTGGGGACAGGACAGTCTCTCTGATAAACAGGAACACCAGACAAATTAGTCATTATGTAGTAAAGATGTGAACGTGAGACCTGAAAGCTCCTGGAGAACACAGGTGGGAAGCTCCTGGACATCAGCCTTGGCAATGAACTTCTGGATCTGGCAATAAAAGCAAATAGTGACCAGGAACTACATAAAAGTGCAAAGTTTCTGCGCGGTGAGAGACCAACAAAATGAAAAGGCAGCGTCCTGAATGGGCAAACATATCCATAAGCCATCTATCTGCTAAGGGGTCTAACGGCCAAAATACAAAGACCTCTCGCCACTCAACGGCAAATGTAAAACCCCCGTCCAGTCCGAAAGGGGGCAGGTCTGCACCCTGTGGTCCAGGGAAGACACCAGATGGCGGACAGGTACCTGCAAAGGCGCGCAGCAGCGATCCCCAGGGAAACGCAAATCAGAACCACAGTGAGCTATACGCCCCGCGCCCCCCCCCAACGTTAGAACAACTATTCTCAAATCCCAAGAGGGGCGCCTGGGGGACTCAGTTAAATATCCACCTTTGGCTCATGAACTCATGGTCTGTGGGTTTAAGCCCCGCGTCCAGCTCTGCACTGACAGTGCAGAGCCTGTTTAGGGTTCTGTGTGCCCCCCACCCAGTGCATGCATGTGCTCCCACACGCGCACACACACACGAAACAAGTGCCCGCAACGATGTGGAGAAAAGGGACCCTCGTGCACTGCTGGAGGGAATGCCAAGTGGTGCGGCCGGCGCGGAGATTCCCCAAAGAAAGATAGCGTGTGCCCCACCTGTGGGTACATAACTGAAGAGAAGGAAATTGCCACGTCAAGACGCCTGCGGCTCTGTGCTCACTGCAGCGTGGTCTGAGCAGCCGCGTGGAAGCGCCCTGTCCGTGGACGTGCACCGGGGAAGGAATGAAGAGGTGGTGTGTACACAGACAGCGGAACAGCGCGGCCGCGGAAGAGAAAATCCTGCTGTCCGCGACTGCGTGAGCGGCCCTCAGTGAGAGCACTGTGTCAGGTGACACCAGAGAAGGACAAATACTAGATGATGTCACAGGTGGAATGAAACAAATAAACCACTGGGGGGCGCCTGGGGGGCTCAGTCGGTTAAGTGTCCAACTTCGGCTCTGGTCATGATCCTGCAGTTCATGAGTTCAAGCCCTGCATCAGCCTGCTTCAGATTCTGTGTCTCCCTCTCAGCCCCTCCCCTGCTCTCTGTATCTCTCTCTCTCTCTCCTTCTCAAAAATAAATATTTTAAAAAAATGCAAAAACAGGAGAAGAGATCAATAAAACCAGAAGCTGGTTCTTTGAAAGAATTAACAAAACTGATAAACCCCTAGCCAGTTTGACTTAAAAAAAAAAAAAAAAAAAAAAGGAAAGGACCCAAATGAATAAAATCAAGAATGAAAGAGATAACAACCAACATAAGACAATATTATGAGCAATTATACGCCAATAAAATTGGTAATCTGGAATAAATAGACAAATTTCTAGAAACATAAACTAACAAAACTGAAACGGAAACAAAATTTGAACAGACCCATAACCAGTAAAGAAATCGAATTAATAACCAAAAATCGCCCAAAAAACAAGAGTCCAGGGCCAGATGGCTTTCCAGGGGAACTCTACCAAACATTTAAGGAAGAGTTAACACCTATTCTCTTGAAGCTGTTCAAAAACAGAAATGGAAGGAAGACTTCCAAACTCTTTCTATGAAGCCGGCATTACCTTGATTCCAAAACCAGACAAAGACACCCCTCCCCCAAAAGGAGAACTACAGACCAGTCTCCCTGATGAACATGGATGCAAAAATCCTCAACAAGATATTGGCCAAAGGGATCCAACAATACACTAAAAGATAATGATTCAAAACCTAACCAAAGATGTAGAAGATCTGTAAGCTGAAAACTATAGAAAGCTTATGAAGGAAAGACACAAAGAAATGGAAAAACATTCCATGCTCATGGATCTGAAGAATAAATATTGTTAAAATGTCAATACTAGCCAAAGCAATCAACACATTCAATGCAATCCCAAACAAAACTGCACCGGCATTCTTCTCAAAACTACAACAAACTATCCTAAAATTTGTAAGGAACCACAAAAGACCCCGAATAGCCAAAGTAATACTGAAGAAGAAAACCAAACAGGAGGCATCACCATCCCAGACTTTAGCCTCTACTACAAAGCTGTCATCACCAAGACAGTATGGTATTGGCACAAAAACAGACACATGGACCAATGGAATAGAATTGAGAACTCAGAAGTGGACCCAAAAGTGTACAGCCAACTAATCTTTGACAAAGTGGGAAAGAGTATCCAACGGAAAAAAGACAGCCTCTGTAACACATGGTGCTGGGAGACCTGGACAGCAACGTGCAGAAGAATGAGACTGGATCACTGTCTCACACTATACACAAAAATAAACTCAAAATGGGTAAAGCACCTGAACGCGAGACAGGAAACCATCAAAACCCTAGAAGAGAAAGCAGGAAACAACCTCCTTGACCTCAGCCACAGCAATTTCTCACTTGACACATCCCCAAAGGCAAGGGAATCAAGAGCAAAAATAAACTATTGGGACCTTATCAAGATAAAAAGCTTCTGCACGGCAAAGAACATAATAAAACTAACAGGCAACCGACGGAATGGGAAAAGATAGTTGCAAAAGACATATCAGATAAAAGGCTATAAGGAACTCACCAAATTCCACACCCAAAAAAAATCCAGTGAAGAAATGGGCAGAAGACATGAACAGACACTTCTCCAAAGAGGACATCCAGATGCCAACAGACACATGAAAAGATGCTCAGCATCCCTCCTCATCAGGGAAATACAAATCAAAACCACACTGAGATACCAGATACCACCTCACACCGGTCAGAGTGGCTAAAATTAACAAATCAGGAGACTCCAGATGCTGGCGAGGATGTGGAGAAATGGGCACCCTCCTACACTGTTGGTGGGCGTGTAAACTGGAAAACAGTGTGGAGGTTCCTCAAAAAATTAACAAGAGATGGGGCACCTGAGTGGCTCAGTCGGTTAAGCATCCGACTTGGGCTCAGGTCATAATCTTGTGGTTCGTGGGTTTGAGTCCCACGTCGGGCGCTGTGCTGACAGCTCAGAGCCTGGAGCCTGTTTTGGATTCTGTGTCTCCCTCTCTCTCTGACCCTCCCCTGCTCACGCTGTGTCTCTGTCTCTCTCTCTCTCTCTCCTCTCAGAAATTAAAAAAAAAACAAAAACAATTAAAATAAAGAAAATTAACAAGAGAATTCCCCTATGACCCAGCAACAGCACCCAAGGGATACAGCAGTGCTGATGCATAGGGGCACATGTACCCCAATATTCACAGCAGCACTTTCAACAATAGCCAAATCATGGAAAGGGCCTAGATGTCCATCAACTGAGGAATGGATCAAGAAGATGTGGCTTATCTATACGATGGAATACTCCATGGCAGTGAGAAAGAAGGAAATCTGGCCACGTGTAGCAACGTGGATGGAACTTGGTGTTATGCTGAGCGACATAAGACAGGCAGAGAAGGACAGATACCATATGTTTTCACTCACATGTGGAACCGGAGAAACTTCAGAGGACTACAGGAGAGGGGAAGGGGAAAAAATAGTTAAGGAGAGGGAGGGAGGCAAACCATGAGACTCTTAAATACTGAGAACAAACTGAGGGTTGACGGAATGGGGTAGAGGGGAAAATAGGCGATGGGCATGGAGGAGGGCATTGTTGGGATGAGCGCTGGGTGTTATACGGAAACCGAGTAGACAATAAACTGTATTTTTAAAAAATTATTGGGGTGCTAGGGTGGCTCAGTTGGTTTAGTGAGTGACTTCAACTCAGCTCATGATCTCACGGTTTGTGAGTTCAAGCCCCACCATCCGGCTCTGTGCATGCAGCTCAGAGCCTGGAGCTGCTTCAGATTCTGTGTGTGTCTCTCTCTCTCCCCTGCTTGCGCGCTCTCTCTCTCTCTCTCCCCTGCTCTCACGCCCTAGCGCTCGCTCGCTCTCTCAAAAATTAGTAAATATTTAAAAATAATTACTCTCCGTTTATACCTGGGATGCAGGGCTGGTTCAATATCCTCAAAAACAATCAATATGATTCAACACATCAATAAAAGAAAGGACAAGAACCAAATGATCCTCAATAGATGTGGAGAAAGCATTTGATAAAATACAGCAGCCTTTCTTGATAAAAACCCTTAAGAAAGTAGGGATAGAAGGATCGTACCTCCAGATCATAAAAGCCATATATGAAAAACCCAACGCGATGGGGACAAACGACAGCTTTCCCCGTAAGGTCAGAAACGAGGCAGGGATGCCCACTCTCGCCACTGTTATTCAAATAGTATTGGACGTCTCAGCCTCAGCAATCAGACAACACAAAGAAATAGACAGCATCCAAATCAGCCAGGAGGAGGTCAAACTTTCACTTTTCGCAGATGACATGATACTCTACATGGAAAACCCAAAGCATTCCACCAAAAAACTGCTAGAACGGACCCATGAATTCAGCAGAGTGTCAGGATATAAAATCAAGGCACAGAATTCGGTTGCATTCCTATACACCAACAATGAAGCAACAGAAAGAGAAACCAAGAAATCGATCCCATTTACAATTGCACCAAAACCCACAGAATACCTAGGAATAAATCTAACCAAAGAGGTGAAAAATCTATACGCTGAAAACTACAGAAAGCTTATGAAAGAAATTGAAGACACAGAAAAAAATGGAAACATATTCCATGCTCCTGGGTAGGAACAAATACTGTTAAGATGTCAATACTACCCAAAGCAATCTACATATTCAATGCAATACCTATCAAAATAACACCAACATTCTTCACAGAGCTAGAACAACCGACCCTAAAATTTGTATGGAACCAGAAGAGACCCCGAATGAATAGCCAAAGCGATCTTGAAAAAGAAAACCAAACCAGGAGGCATCACAATCCCAGACTTCAAACCGCATTACAAAGCTGTCATCACCAAGACAGTATGGTCCTGGCACAAAAATAGACACTCAGATCAATGGAACAGAATAGAGAACCCAGAAAAGGCCCCACAAACCTAAGGCCAACTCCTCTTTGACAGAGCAGGAAGGAATATCCAATGGAATAAAGACAGTCTCCTCAGCAAGTGGTGCTGGGAAAACTGGGCAGCGACATGCAGAATGAGCCTGGACCACTTCCTTACGCCACACCCAAAAATAAACTCAAGATGGATAAAAGACCTAAATGTAAGACGGGAAGCCATCAAAACTCTAAAGGAGAAAGCAGGCAAGAACCTCTTTGACCTTGGCCGCAGCAACTTCCTACTCAACAAGTGTCTGGAGGCAAGGGAAACAAAAGCAAAACTGAACTCCTGGGATCTCAACAAGATAAAAAGCTTCTGCACAGGGAAGGAGACAATCAGCAAAAGTAAAAGGCAAACAGAATGGGAAAAGATATTTGCAAGAGACATATCAGATAAAGAGTTAGTATCCAAAATCTATAAAGAACTTACCAAATTCAACCTGGAAAAAACAAACCACCCAGTGAAGAAATGGGCCAAAGACATGAACAGACACTTCTCCAAAGATGACATCCAGACGGCCGACAGACACATGAAACGATGCTCAGCGTCCCTGATCAATCAAAACCACAACGAGACACCACCTCACGCCCGTCAGAATGGCCAACATGAACAACTCAGGCAACAGCAGATGCGGGCGGGGAGAGGGGATCCCTCTTGCACTGCCGGTGGGATGCACACTGGTGCAGCCGCTCTGGAAAACAGTATGGAGGCTCCTCCAAAATGGAACACTGGGCGCCTGGGTGGCTCAGCTGGCTGAGCGCCCGACTTCGGCTCAGGTCATGATCTCATGGTTGGGGAGTTCGAGGCTCACTGAGTGCAGAGCCTACTTCAGAGCCTCTGCTCCCCGTCCCTGCCCCTCCCCCACCCACGCTCTCTGTCAAAACAGATAAAAATAAAAGTTTTTAAGAAGTAAAATAAAAATGAAGGGCGCCTGGGTGGCTTAGTCGGTTCAGCGTCCAACTTTCGCTTAGGTCATGATATCGCAGTTCGTGGGTTCGAACCGCATCGGGCTCTGTGCTGACTGCCAGCTCGGAGCCTGGAGCCTGTTTCAGAGTCTGTCACTCCCTCTCTCTCTGACCCTCCCCTGCTCAAGCTGTCTCTCTCTCTCCTAGAAATAAATAAAAATATTAAAAAAAAAAAAAAGAAGAAGAAGTAAAATAAAAATGAAATTCGGTATCTTATTTCCTAGGGAAATATGAGTAAAAACTCTTTTTCTACTTTTAAGACAGTCATTTTTAACTTTTGAAAACCTCGAGTTAGACTGGCCATTTAATCCTTTTTGCGCCAAGGTGGGTGGCCGGCTTACTGCAGGGTGTGTGTCGCTCGCGGCCTATTCTCTCCTCGGTTCCTGCTGCCAAAGACCGACAGACACCCCACCCCCACGACACAGGCACCCCCACGGGCGGCACAGCCCGGGTCCAGGTGCGGTCTGGGAAACAACTCAACATTCCCCACCTTCCACTCTAAGACTCCAGACCAAGACCAAAGCTCACGTTCTGGAAAATGCGTGAGGCGTGAACGTGGACCCTGGGAGTCCCGTCGGGCCCATGTCAGCCGCGGGGAGTTCTGAGCTCCCATGACACGCGCTACCGCTGACGTCCCGACCGGAGGAGACGGCGCCGCGGCTCACACGGCGTGCTAATTTAGGCTATTTTAAGTCCACAATTAAACTACGTTCCCTTTTAGAATTATGATTTAAGCGGCTCAATCAGGCATTCATCGGACTTCCGTTCAGGTCACGATTTCATCATGGTTCGTGAGTTCGAGCCCCGCATCCTGACTCGCTGCTGTCAGCACAGAGCCCGCTTCGGATCCTCTGTCCCCATCACTCTGGCCCTCTCCTGCTCTCTCTCTCTTTCAAAAGTGAATAAAGATTAAAAGTATGATTTAGGGCCACCTGGGTGGCTCAGTCAGTCAAGCATCCAATCCTTAGATTTCGACTCAGGTCATGATCTCACGGTTCATGGGATGCAGCCCCGTGTCGGGCTCTGTGCTGACAGCATGGAGCCTGCCTGGGACTCTCTCTGACCTTCCCTCGCTTACACGCTCTTTCTCCTCAAAATAAACTTTTAAAAACGTATGATTTAATTGCTGAAGGAAATTTACTATTGTCAGACTAAACAGAAAATTCCTCACAGAATTTTCATCAGCTTTATTTGCAGGGTCCTTCATTTGGAATTATTTTTGCTTTTATACGCTGTATGCGCTCACAGCTGTGGCTTTTGAAACTTCCATGAGAGACCGGAAGGGGCAGTGTCACCGCCGTGGCCCTGTGCGCCCTGCACTTTCTCTCTCACACGCTGCACCTTCCGACAGGACCCCTCCCCGCGAGCGCCCTTCACTGTCTTCCAGGCCCCTAACCTTCGGAGTTTGGGTTTTAATCTGCTTAAAGAAAATCATCGCACTAGATTATTTAAAAACTATCCCCAACTGAGGCGCCTGGGGGTTCAGTCGAGTGAGTGTCTGAGTCTTGGTGCTGACTCAGGTCATGATCTCACGGGTTTGTGGGGTCGAGCCCCGGTTCGGGCTCTGCGCTGACAGTGTGGAGCCTGCTTGGGATTCTCTCTCCCCTGGCTCTCTCCGCTCCTCCCCCTCACATACACGTGTGTGTGTGTGTGTGTGTGTGTGTGTACGTGCGCACGCGTTTGCACGCTCTCTCAAAATAAGCTTTTAAAAAAACATTCCAGATTCTCACATTAAAGGTTTTGCTTTGGAGGTAACACTAGTGGGTTTTAAAAAGGAAAGCCGAGTTAGTAGAGTGAGCTCTTCTGGAGCGAGCCCCGGGGGCCCTCACCGTGCCGCTCGGGGCCCGTGCTCCCGGCGCCCCCACACCCCGGGCCCCTCAGTCCCCTCCGCGGAGCAGCATCTCTGGGAAGCCTGCGTGCTCATGGTAAGAGACGCACACGTCTAGGTGGGGAGAGGTGGGGACCACGGAGAGTCCCATTTCGGTACACAAGGCTAAGCTGTAAAATTTTTTTTTTTTTTAAATTTTTTAACGTTTTATTTATTTCTAGGAGAGAGAGAGAGAGACAGCGTGAGCAGGGGAGGGTCAGAGAGAGAGGGAGTCACAG
>NW_024080917.1:1477258-1505002 GCF_003009895.1 Hyaena hyaena
AAGCGTCTGACTTTCGCTTAGGTCATGATCTCGCGGTTCGTGGGTTCGAGCCCCGTGTCGGGCTCTGTGCTGACTGCCAGCTCGGAGCCTGGAGCCTGTTTCAGTCTGTGACTCCCTCTCTCTCTGACCCTGTGTGTCTCTCTCTCTCTCCTAGAAATAAATAAAACATTAAAAAAAAAAATAAAAAAAAATAAATAAACGAGGGACACCTGGGTGGCTCAGTCAGTTAAGCATCTGACTTCAGCTCGGGTCATGATCCCACAGCTCGTGAGTTCACCCCCCGAGTCGGGCTCTGTGGTAACAGTTCAGAGCCTGGAGCTGCTTCGGATTCTGTGTCTCCCTCTCTCTCTGCCCCTCCGCACTCCTGCTCTGTCTCTGTCTCTCAAAAATAAATATTAAAAAATGAAGAAACAAGCAAAAGACCCTTATTAATCAGCCTATCAGTAAAGATTAGCTCTTTTTATGTTTTACATTTATTTGAGAGAGAGAAAGAGAAAGCGGGCGCGCAGGGGTGTGTACCCCAGTAGGGAGGGCAGAGAGGGGGAGAGGGATTCCCAGCAGGCTCTGGGCGGACAGCTGCCAGCAGAGACCCTGTGTGGCTCGAATCCACGGATCGTGAGTCCATGACCTGAGCCAAAGCCAAGAGTCAGACGCCCCATAGACCGGGGGCCCCCGCGACCCCCGAACCTGTCGGTTTGTCCTCAGCAATGAGAACGCGGGACACACGCAACCGCCCTGAGCGTCCTGCCAGCGCGAGCCAAGGTCATGAAAGCCTTGTTTTTGGAGAGGGTGGAGGGTAAAGGGATCTGTTCCAGATTGTGACTAAAACCGCCTGATGACCCAAATGCACGTGTGGCCAGCCACTACTCCTGGAGCAGGGAGGCTGGGACAGCCTAGAAGGCACTGGGGCAACGGGGAACGTGGATGTGACCTGCTTCCCACACGGAATTACTGCGAATTTTGGGGCGGTGGGAGACCCAGACTGGCACTACTTAGGGATAAAGCATCATGACAGTTTCAAATGGTTGGACAAAATGGAAGTTCACTTTCTTCAAGGCGGTAACGGGGAAAATAAAGTCAAGGCAAATGCTACCTGCTGCACTGACACCTAGTTCACCGTCCGCTTTCTCCATTTTTCTTTCCCATGCTTTTACTAATAAAAAGCTGGGATAGACTTGTTTAGGCTGACAGCTCACCCCTGTCCCTCTGGGAGCTCATTCCCGTCCCCGCCCCCCCCACCCCTCTGGCCTGGGCCTCTAGCTCAAGGCCTTTACCCGGCCACTCCTCCCCACATATCCCCTTCCTTCCTTCTCTCCCTCAGCCTCTGACCAAAATGTCATTTCTCAGCCTTTTCCCGATCCCCTTATTTAAAAGGGGAACCCCTATAGACGGCGGTCTGGGGGCTCAGTCCCCACAGAGCATGTGACACTCTTATCTCAGCGTCCTGTTTGTGTCCCGCGCTGGGTGGAGAATTTACACAGTGATTAAAACAGTGATCCTCGAAACCACACTTGCCCTTCGCACACATACCCTCTTCTCTGCTTTCCACACCTTCGGGATATTTCTCATCATCAAGCATTCTACATTTCACCTACTTCTTAGTTAACTGGCGGACGCGCGCACACACTCCGTTAGACTGTCAACTCCAGGAGGAAAAGCTGTGTGTTTTGCTCATTTCTGCATTCCCAGCACACACCCTAACACACAGTAACGTGCAACGTAAAAAAAAAAAAAAATTACCGGATGTCTCCTGCTTGTATTTCTCATTTAACTACCCAGCAAATCCTTCCGTGGCCCCGTGCCTTAGAAAACCACTCAGAGTAGGAAAGCGCAATCCTCAGTAGGAAAGTGTCTATCGGCCAACGAACTTAACGCCTGGCAATAAAGGAGCGCAGAGCCATCCTATAAACCATACGGATCAAGCGAAAAGCGTGAAGACCGGTGTCTTCACATTCCAAGACCCCCAGTGAGCGACAAGAGGAAATGAGCAAACCTGTGTAGTTACCACTGTTCAAAAAAAAGGGAGGGGGGCAGAAAATAAATCTTAAAAAGAGGGAGAAAATCACCAAAACAAATTAGTGCACGCTTTTGCTCGTATGCTCATGCACGTGAAAGCATAAAACACGTCTGTACCAAACTGTTCACGGAGATCACCTCCGCCGAAGGAACTAAAGAGGACTAGATCCGGGCGTAACTACTTAGAACCTTCCGGAACTCCACCGCGCACTCAAGCTCTGGAAGGCCGACAGACGAACGCGCGAGCCTCCCAGGCTGCCTGTCCCCCCGGGTCGGAATCCCGCGCCGGCTCGCGGCTTCCTCCCTGGCCGCCCCGCGGCCGCGCCCAGGGCCCCGCACTCACCAGACAGGGGGGAAGGGTCCCTCTTGGGCTGGAGGCGACTGGTCTGGGGCAGGAAGGGGTTGTTGAGCCTGCGGGAAGCGGCAGGGTCAGGGGGCCCCCGGCTCTGGGGGGCCCCGCCGCGCCCCGCCGCGCCCCGCGGGGCCGCTCACCCGAACGAGTTGGGCTCCTCCACCACCTTCATCTTGGCGGCAGCGGCGGGCGCGGGCACTACGGGGAACGGGGCAGTGAGGAGGCGGCCGGGCGGCGCCGGCGGGGGACGCGCGGGAGGGGACCCGGGACGCAGGGGCACTAACCGCGCGCCGCGAGCCCCAGCAGCAGCAGCAAACTGCCCAGCGTCGCCGCCATCGCTGCGCCGCGCGCGCCGTCACGTGGGCGCCGCCGGGCCGGAAGTGGCGCCCCGCGCCTGCGCAGACAGGGCGCCGAGGAGGCGGGCTCCCGGAGTCTCAGGGACGCACCTCTGCTTCCAGCCATGGGCCGCAGGAGGGCGGCGCGCGGGCCGGGGGCCGAAGGCGGCCGCCCTCGGCGCCCCGCGGGGCGCTCCCTGGAGGCCTTCGCCGAGGAGGTGGGCGCCGCGCTGCGCGGTGAGTGGGGCGCGATCGGGGAATGGGTCGGGGTCGCAGGCCGGGGCTGGTCCCCGGAGCTGCCCCTGAGGCTCGGTTCCCTTCTCTGCTCCGGTGCAGCGTCTGTGGAGCCAGAGGCGGCCGAGGACGAAGGCATTTCGGGGCCGCCGCGGCTGCCCTGCCCGCTGGCCATGTGGGAGCTGGGCCACTGCGACCCCCGGCGCTGCACCGGCCGCAAGCTGGCGCGCCTGGGCCTGGTGCGCTGCCTGCGCCTGGGCCACAGGTTCGGCGGCGTGGTGCTCAGCCCCGTGGGCTCCCAGTACGTGTCCCCCGCGGACAGGTAGGAGCAGGGGCGTCGGGGGTGGGGGCGGGAGTCTCAGTAAGCCCGCGGCGCTGGTGTCGCTCCTCTCTGGGCTTTTCTGCATGTACTTGTCTAGTTTGCCCCCATTGCCTAATGCAGAACATAGTAGGGCCGCAGTAAATATTCGTCGAGTGAATAAGGAGCCTGCCCCTGAACACATACCGTTGGGGCTGCTTGGGGGCCGGGGAATGATCTTGTATCTCAGGGAAGTCCGTCCTCAGGACAGGACGGTGGGGCGGGCCCCCAGCACCCAGCCCTCTTCTGGTCCTAACAGACAGCTGGTGGCACAGTGTGGGGTCGCTGTCATCGACTGCTCCTGGGCTCGCCTGGATGAGACACCGTTTGGGAAGATGCGGGGAACCCACACGCGACTGCTGCCCCACCTGGTCGCGGCCAACCCCGTGAACTACGGCCGGCCCTGCAAACTCTCCTGTGTGGAGGCTTTTGCCGCCACCTTCTGCATCCTGGGTGAGCGCCGGAGCCTGCGAGCCTGGAAGCGGGGCTACGCTCCCAGCAGTGGGCTTTCTGCTGCCACTTCCCAGGAGGCACATGAGGGTGTGGGGAGTCGCCAAGGGGGACACGCTAGGATTTCGATCCCACCTGTCACCCCTCAACTTGCCCTCAGAGAATTTACGGACCCAGCAGAGACTCAGACAGGTGGCCCCATGAGAGGTGGGGGGAGGGCCTTAGTGGATGGCGGAGGCGGTGAGCAGGCTGTCTGGGCGGCGGAACAGAGCGATCGCGGGACAGCGCTGAGGGCGCTGGGAGCACGTGGGACGGGAGAGGGGTTGTCAGCGCCCTTGGTTTCCTGCATCCTCACCGTCAGGCTTCTCGGACCTTGCTGTCATTTTGCTGCGGAAGTTCAAGTGGGGCAAGGGCTTCCTAGACCTGAACCGCCAGCTCCTGGACAAGTACGCGGCCTGCAGCGGCCCCGAGGAGGTGCTGCAGGCGGAGCAGCAGTTCCTGGCCTGCGCCAGGGAGCGCCCCGGGGACAAGGAGCTCGGTGAGTCCTGGCGCGGACACGAGCGCGCTGGCTGGGTGCCAGGACCCTAACCCTAGTCCCCCTCCAGGCCTGCAGCCTCCCTTTGAGAAGCCGGTGGGGGGATCCTGCCCCGGCCTCTAGGAGGCCTGGTTGTGCTCTGAGCTCACTTGCAGGCGTTTTTCTTACTTGCTCCCTTCAGATCCTTTTGATGTGGATTCGGGGCGCGAGTTTGCAAACCCCAACAGGCCGGTGGCTGGCACCTGGTAGGTCCCTGGGCTTCCTCGTTGTGGGACAGCTCAGACCCAGGGCTCTCCTCCGCCTCTGGCCTCAGCCCCTCCTGTAGATGACGGCGGGGGGCGGGGGGGGCGGGATCTCCCAACAGCACGATGATTTTGTGACTGTTGTCAGGAAGCCTGGCCGCCCCACGGGGGAGGTGTTGGTTTAGAGAACCCGGAAGAGGAGAATCCGTTCTCAGCCGAGGGGCTTCTGTGAGCGGGCGTGCCAGGAGTGGCGCCTCTAGTGAACACACCTCTCCCTTCCAGGCCACTTCCAGACAGCGATGACAGCAGCAGTGAGGATGAGTCTGTGGAGCGTGGACCTGACGCTGAGGATGGGGGAGACAGTGGCCTGGAAGAGGATCCTCAGGGGCAAGGTGCAGAGGCGAGGGCCCCGGCAGAGATTTGGAAAGGAATCAAGAAACGGCAGAGAGACTAAAGGTTGCAGACACATGTATTTTTTTGAGGCGGTGCCATAAGGAACTCGAGAGAGGGCGGCAGGACTTGTGAGGGCACGGACAGGCCTGGCAGCCTCAGCCCTCAACACCGAGCAGTGCTGGGCTGTGTCCCTGCGGTTCTGACACAGCTGTGCTCTGGGCCCTCCGAGCCCTCCCAGTGAAGCTGCAGGCCAGGAGACCCCGGTGTGAGCCTGTTTCTTTGCATGTAGCCTGGGGATGGGCGGGGAGAGGACTCTCGGTCTCTAGCCAGGCAGAGTCGGATGGGAATGGGCTGGGCCGCTGGACCATGGGGGGCCGGGCATGGGCACGCCTTGCATGGGCATGCATGTCAGCACACAGGGAAGGACAGTAGCTACACAGCTGAGTGGCCAACATGGGGCCCCTCTCCCTGATCGATCGACCTCACGGGATATTCCCGGCCTCACAGTGACGCCAGGGGACCCTCTCCCAGGCCTGGGACCCCGGTAGGGATTGGAGACCTGTGCACTGCATAGCAAACCTCTCTGTGCGCCCTCGGCGCGAGGGCTTCCAGATCTTCACCTTGTCCCCCACCAGGGCAACCAGGGGCTGTTTCCCCCACGGCCGGGGCTGTCCAGACTCAAACCTGGCCGTGTGACCTGTTGGCCTGGCCAGGCCCTGCCACACTCCCCACCCCAGCAAGCGACCCTGCTTCCTCTAAGAAGGGCTGTGGCCCTGGTAACGTCTGGGGCGGGCCATTCCTTGCTGGGCGGAGGGCCCTGACTTCAAGCAGCGTCCCTGGTCTCACCGCGGTGCCGTAGCACCTCCTTCAGTCTGCGGCCTCCGGCTGTGGTCTCACGTCTCCTGGGGAGCAAGCCATCCCGCCGAGAGCCTGCCACGGGCCGCCCAAGCTGAGGGAGCAGGTGGAGAAGCCCGGCCAGTGGCCAGGCCCACTCTGCTCTGCGTCCAGGGGGACCGCGGCCGGCCAGGCCCCACCGAGTTACCCTCAGACCCAGGGAGGGGGGTGCCCGCTGGAAGCAAGGGGCGTTCACGGCACACATCACACAGACACCGCCAGGGCGGGAAGGAGCTAGAGGGCCGCCGCGGCACACAGGGTGGGCGAGGGGCGCTCAGGGGTCCGCCTCCATGCCCTTCTCCAGTTCCTTGAGCCTCCTGACGAAGTCCTGCGCCTCCTTGCCGGCGCGGCCTTCCAGCATCCTCAGTGCCGACTTCACTGCAGGTGGGAGGGCAGGGCGGGGCGGGTGTGAGACCGAGGCGGCCGGCGAACCCACCACCCCCGGACCCTCACTCACCCTGGGCCCTGGGCCGGCGCAGATGCAGGGTGACGGGCTGCCTGGCCCTCGCGCTCCCTCCCACCTGGGGCCGTGCTATGCCCCCGACGCTGGCCAGGCCAAGGGCTGCCTCCCCCGCGAAGTCGTTGGTGGACAGCCAGTCGTGGTCCATGACGGTGAACAGCACGCAGGCAGCGCGGCGGCGGCACGCCTCTGCTGGCACGGAGCTGCGGGCGAAGGGCAGTCCCTGGAGCCCTGCTCCGCGTCCGGGGGATGGGGGGCACGGGCTGGCGGGGGAGGGACACTCACAAGTAGAAGAGCTCGTCGTACACGGGGTGCAGGGTCCGGTTCCTGACCTGGGTCCTCTGGCTGCGGACCAGCGGGAAGACGTGTGGCGGGCCCAGCTCCACGATCACAAATGGGTCACTGAGGCCTAGGGGGCACAGCGGCGAGCGGGCTGAGCACCGCCACCCAGCGCCCCACCCCCCACCCCTGCACTGCTCCCGGCCCCGCCCCCTCACCGTTGGCGTCCAGCGGGGGCAGGTCCGCGGCGTGCAGCACCTCCACCACCAGCCGCTGCTCAGCTGCCTCGTAGTGGCAGCGCACGCTCAGGCGCCCGAACCGGTTCCGCTCCAGGGACCTCTGCGGAAGGGCTTGCGCCAGTGACCGCGGCGCAGGGGCTCGAGGGGAGGGGCCGCGAGCCCACACTGCGGGTGTGCACACCGGGCCTCACTACCTGTTTGAGCTTGTCCAGGTAGTACTGCTCGATGCACTCGCGGGTGGAGCACTGATGCAGGCGCAGCTCCTCCTCCAGCCTCTGCGGAGCCGAGGGGTTGCTGAACACAGGCCCCGCGCCGCACCACCCTCTCCCACTGACCGAGACCCCGGGGCCAAACTCACCTTGTAGCTTCCGTCTTTCAGGCTCTCGAGGGGGAGACCCTGGCCCTCCGCGTGGAAAAAATTCACCAGGGCCTGGGGCAGGGCAAGGGGGGAGAGAAACGGGGCACCGCTCGTGCTGGGGCTATGGCTGGGACAGGCAGAGCCCTGAGCAGCACCAGGGCACCTGGGAGCCCAGGGCAGAGCCGCCTGTCACGCCTAGAAGCCACCAGCAAACTGGGGAGAATGCCAGTGGCTGGGGCCAGACAACCGTCTTACCAGGTGACCCAGGGGCTGCTGACACAGGCAGGCCAGCAGGGAGGAGACACTGGTCTGGTGGAGTTCCAGGGGAGGGGTCATGTGACAGGGTCCCCTGGGGAAGGCCCCCTTCCCGGGAGGCCCCGCCACCAGGCCCTACCTCCAGCGTGAAGTGGAAGCGGCCATAGAAATCAGCAGAGACGTCAAAGTTTGCACCCAGAGCCCGAAGGATGGCTTGCAGGAGCAGCTCCCAGAGCGCCTCCAGCACCCTGCAGGGACACTCCGTGTCCTGATCCCAAGGGACCCCAGGCCCCGCCCCAGCCCGCCCACCCCGAGCTGTACCTGCTCAGGTTCTCTTTCACCAGCGAGGTATTCAGCAGGGCCAGCTTCTCATCCAGGTACTTCATGAGCGGGGCCACGGCCTGCGGGCAGCATCCTCAGTGCCACATTGCCCCAGGCCCCGCCCCGCGCAACTCCCCTGGGTGCCCAGGCCCTCACTTCATCGTTCTGGATGGAGTCTGGCGACAGGCTGATGTGCTGCACGTACTTCCTGATGTCAGCCACCATCTGGGGGACGGCACAGCTCAGCACCAAGCGGCACTGTGAGGGGGCAGCCGGGGGCCTCCACCCGCCCGCCCACCTTGGAGGTCAGGTGCGCCGTCACGGTGTGGACCTCCTGCTGCAGGTCTTCATCCAGGGCCTGCGCACAGCTAAGCAGAGGACGCGGGAGCGCCGCCTCGGGCCCCGCGGTCGCCTCCAGCCGGGCCAGACCCCGCAGCGTCTGCCCCGCAGCCTTGCGTAGGAGCTCCACGTTGTTGAGAACCACGCAGAGCTGGGGAGGTGTGCCACGCGGGGGCGGGTCGGCATCCCTCGGCCCCGCCCCCTGCCCGCCCCGGCCCCGCGCCCCGCCCGCCAGCCCGCTCACCGGCTCGCTCACTGCCTCGCCCGAGGCCCCCGGCTGGGCGTCCACCTTCTTCCGCAGCAGCTCCGTGTAGAAGAGGGTGGCCGCACACAGGTCCTGCGGTGGGAGACGAGGGCTCAGGAGATGCGGGCTGTGCCCCCCGGTCCCGCTGCCCTTCCAGACTCCTGGCTCCTCCCAGATCATGCTTCCCAGCCCATGGCCAACACACCTGGCTGAGCTGGGTGCCGAGGGCCTGGGCCTGGGTGGGGTCCGGCCACGCCAGGCGGGCCCACAGCTCCTGGATGTGACTGAAGCAGAGGCTAGCCGTGGCCGCAGAACTGCTGTGCTTGGAGGAGGTGTCCATGGGCTCCAGCTAGGAAGGCGGGAGGAGGCCTGGGTTGCAGGGGGGGCCCTGGCTGAGCGCAGCACCCTCAGGCCCGGGTGCTTACCGTGTCCACATCCACAGCTCCCTGAAGTCTCCACCTGACCTGGTCCCGCAGCACCTGCAGCCAAAGCTTCACGGCGGGCAGGAACGGGGCGTGGATGCCAGCCAGGGCGAGGGAGCGGCTGTCGCTGTGGCAGGAGGCTGGTCAGCTCGCACGGACACCTTGAGCCAGCACAGGCCTGGTTCCCCGCCCAAGGGGGCACCTGGGAGAGCCTGCCTCAGAGGGCCCTCGGGCTGTCCCAGAGGCCTCCCAGATGAGGCTGGAGGACGGGGGGAGTGGGTGCAGGGCTGGGACGCAACGGTGGAAGGAGACGACAGACGGGGGCGGGGGGGGGCAGAGCACCCACCAGCCGAGGATGCTGCTCCAGAAACGCTGGATGTCCGCCAGGGTCACGTACAGTTCGAAGAGCCCCGAAGCCACCTCGAGGGTCATCTTGGGGCTCAGCTCCTCCGTCAGCACCCATGCCTCCTCAGCCACCTGCTCGGGAGGGTGGAGTCAGGCCACTGGCAACAAGGAAAGCCGGGCCCCTCCTAGCCAGGGGGGTTCTCCCCACAGCCTCTCACCAGCCGCTCCAGCTGCCGGAAAGTGAGGGTGAAGAAGTCGATGTCCGTGATGCTGCAAAGAACAAATTCCGCACGTCGGCTTGCCCCGCCCCCGGCCCGGTGGCATCGGCATCGCTGAGGGGCGCGGCACGGGTCGCAGGAAGAGCCCGGGGCCCCACCTGTGGAAGAGGCTGGCGTAGACCCCGTAGCAGGCCTGCAGGTCCTCGTAGACGGCATCAGCCAGCTCGACCAGCCCGGCAAGGCGCTGCGGCCCCGGCTGCGAGGAAGCCCGGTTCACGCTGACCTGTGGCCCGCGCCTACTTGCCGGCCCCCTCCCCGTCCCTCCCCTGCGGCACCTGCTCGCGAGGACTCTTGGCGCTCAGGAGCCTGTCGTACCATTCGCGGTTGCCTCTCTGCAAGACGAGTCACCAAGCCGGGGTGGTGAGCGGGGGATAGGTTAAAGGGGCCCTGAAGCGTGGTAGAGCGGGCCCGGAGCCGGGGGCGGGCATGGCCAGGCGCTGGGGGCAGGCACCGGCCACACGCGCCCCGCAGACACACCTTCAGAGCAGCGGAGATGTCGGCGTTGAGCTCCGTCCGGAAGGAGCGCGCCTCAAAGGAAGGCTGGAAGATCTGCATCTTGCTGAGGCACCTGGAGGGGCCGCCCGCTGACTGTGCGCTGCCCCGCCCAGTTCCCTACCCCCCCCCCCGCACCCCCACCTCCCCCACCCCGGCCCGCACGCGGCCGCACCCACTTGAGCAGCAGCTCCAGGCGGTAGACGGCTGTGCTGTTGGTGGCCGGGAAGAAGTCTCGAAGCTGGCGCAGCAGCCGCAGCCCAAACTCCGAGAAGGCATTGAAGCTGTCAGCCAGGCTCTCCTCCTGGAGGCCGCGGCCCGTCAGAGCTGACCCCCACTGCCCTCCCCACGGGATGGGGGGCGGCAGCCAGTCTTCAAGGGCCTCCTTGGGCCATCCATGTCCTGGCCCTGCTGGTTTCTCCTAACTCTGCCACCACAGTTCCCACGGCCTCCGGGCTTCTGCACCACCGGTTCCCCCTGCCCAGCTTCGAGCACCCACTCCCTCCATCCCTCACCCAGAGGGAGGGCGCGACCTCCCTCCCCTGGGTCTCCGACTCATCCCGTCGCAGCGTTGCCCATCCTGGGTCAGGAAGTTTGTTTTCAACCCCACTCGGCCCTATAGGCTGAGCACCCCATGAGGGCAGGACTCTGCCCGGCCAGCGCCAGCTGCCGCCCAGCACACCCTTCAGGAACAGCTCACCTGCCCTTGGGGCAGTGAAGACGCCTCCTCCCAGTGCGCCTGCATGTCCTCCAGCAGCCCCAGCAGGTAGCCGTAGTCCAGGGTGCGGGTCTGATGGTGGCGGCTGCTAACCTGCCAGTGCCTGCGGGTGTGTGGGGCAGCCCCGCCCACGGTCACGGAGACCCCGAGGAGACCCCCGTGGCCCTCCTACTTGCCCCTTACCCTCCCACAACTCCCCTATGGCACCGCCGCCTTCCATCCCTTCCCACTGAGAGGACTCCTTTCCCCGCTTGCCCCGCCCCCAGCAAGCCCTGCCCTCCGCCTCCCTGGGCCACGACCCCGGGAGCCCCGCCCCCAGCAAGCCCTGCCCTCCGCCTCCCTGGGCCCCGCCCCCGGGGGCCCCGCCCACTCACAGCACCGCCAGCTGCAGCGCAGACAGGTTGTTTTGCGCGCCGTGCAGGCAGAGGATCGTGGCCGCGGGCCCGCTGAGCTCTCCCCGCCAGCAGCTCGCCTTGGGCTGGGGGAGTCGGGGGCAGGCGTGGATGCAGGCAGGGGGCGCCATCCCCTCCTAACCCCGGTGCCCAGCCTCCCCTGCTCTCCCGCCCCAGGGAGTGCGTCCCGTCCCGAGGGTGCGGCTACCTCCTCGGGTCGGTGCTCGAACTGCAGGAGACGACCGAGCAGCAGCATATAGGACAGGAAGCCCGACCGCCCGCGCTGGCTCATGACCGTGTCCCTCTGGAATGCAGGGCTCGCCCATCACCAGCCCTGCCCAAGCCCGCGGGCAGGGGTGCAGGGCCACGATGCACAGCTCCTCACCTGTGTGGTGATCAGCTTGAGGACCAGCTGGCAGTCTCCCTGAACGCGGGAGGCGCTGGAGCGTGGTTCCAGCTTGAACCAGCGGTCTTCACCCGCCACGGGCACCTCCTGAAGGAAGACGGTTCAGACTGGCAATCCCCCCTCCCTCCCGCGGACTCTGTGGGACCAGGGGGAGAACACAGGCCTCTGCTTCCCCCTGGACACGGGCAGTCGGCACCGAGTGAGCCCTCAGGGGTGGCTGGACACCCAGGAAGCCGTTCCTTCCCCCTCCCCTGCAGCTCAAGGCCCCACCCGCCCAAGAAGGATGAGACACTTGGGGGGATCACAGGGCAGAGCCACCAGCAATATCCCCAGAAGCAGGATGAGGCACCACAAACAGGTGCCCTGTGAATGAGCCCTGGCAGCCACTCACCCGGACGGGTATGTTGAGGCACCCCAGGAAGTCATCAGTGTGGTCCTCCGTGGGCCCTGCTGTCCCGTTTGCTCGGGCCGACTTGACAATCTGTTTAAAATACCTGGGCAAAACAGGGGGGCAGCCCCACCTGTGGTCCCTGGGGAGCCACCGTCTGCAGCCCCGGTGTCTGGGGGGCACTAGGGTCCCACCTGTCATACCTGCTCATGCCCTTCAGGCCGATGACCTCATTCAGCTTCCTGCACGCTTCCACCAGAGACACGTCATCATCATGGTCCCTGGGGGTGGGGTGCGGGGGCACACCTGGCTTGTCTGGAGCCTGGCTGGCCCCTGAGTGTCCTCTCTCAACCCTCCCCCCAGCAGGTGTACCCACACCCCTGCCGTGCAGGGCCCAGGGGCCTCTACCAGATGTCCAGGTGCAGCTGGTCCGCGCTGACATCCTCAATCTCGCTGTAAGGGAAACAGAGAGAAGCCCGGAGGCTGCAGGACGCCCCCTGCCCAGGGCTGGGGCAGGGCACTGTCTGGAGCTGCAGGGAGGGGTCCGGGAGCCCCGGCTTTCAGGACACGCCACCTGGATTTGAATCCTGACTGTGTGGCCACTGGGGCATGGCACCTCCCTCTGAGACTGTTTTTCCCTCTGGAAAGTGGCCACGTGACCAGCTCCCCACTAGGACCCCCCACTGGGGCAGGCCCTGAGACCAGGTACAGTGTCGCAGCGCCCACCTCCGTCCTCAGGACCTGCTCAACCCCTGCCCGACCGCCCTGCCGCCCCACTGGGCCAGCGGCCTTACAAGACGAAGTCCTCCTTCCAGACAGGGTTCAAGGTGCTGCTCTTGACCTCGGTGACCTGGATGCACTTGGCCGGGAGTGGGCCTGCACGCTTGCTGCCTTTGCGGAAGCTGAAGCGCTGCTCCGTGCGCGGCCCCGGCTCCCGGGGGGCGCCCGAGGCGGGCAGGATTCCCAGCATGCAGTACGGGTCACTGAAGCCTGAGACACAGCGGGCACCTCAGCCGCCGGCCCTGGGCCCTCCGTCCCTCCACGGCCACCGGCCCTGGGCGCAGCCAAGGTCCTGGCTGGCCCCCACTCACCATTGGGGTCCTTGGCCAGCAGGTTCTTGGCACGCATGACAGAGACTTTCAGGGCGTACGTGGGGGCCTGTGGGCAGACGGTGCTGACCAGCCTCTTGCGGGAAGCTCGGTGTGACCGTGCCAAGGACCTGCTCTGTGTCCCCTCCGCCCCTGAGCCCTAGCACTGCGGCTGGCCAGCGCCTGCCCACGTGGGTGGCAGCCTCACCTTGGCCTTCTTCACACGCTCAATGGCTTCGGCGTGCTCCTCAGGGCTGGTACCAAACACCTGGAGAGAGGGGGCCGGTGTGAGGGCCCAGGTACCCCCGAGGCCGACCTCGTCATTGTCTGGGCGCCTCCAGGGCAGAGGGATCACACACAGGGGAGGAGGAAAGATCTGTTTATCAATCCATCCATCCTCTGCGTCTGTTCCTCTGTCAGTTTGTCCTTCTTTCTACCCTTCTTTGCGTGTCTGTCCATCTCTCCATCCTCCTGGGCACCCATCAGCGCCTATGTGCATCTGCATGAGCGAGTGGGTTTGTGTGTGTTCTGGACATGGGACGAGTCCGTGTGTCATCTGGGTGACGGTGACGTCTCGGGGCGGAAGACAGACAGTGGTTTCAGCTCTCCCCTGACGGGGCGGGGCCAGGCCGGCAGGGAGGGCGGGGCAGGGGGCTCACCTGCTGCAGGTAGCCCAGCAGGGTCTCCTGGTCATCCACCTGGTCAGGGCCCAGGGTCCCTGCCCGGTACAGGACCGTGTACAAGGCCTCCTCATAGAGCATCTCCACCTGTGGGTGGGGCAGGGCACACACTGAGTCCCTGCCACCCCATCCCTGGACCCTTCAGCCCCAGGCCCTGAGCGCCGGCCTCTGGGGGTCCCGGCTCCACCCCTGTTTGCTGGGCCCCCAGTCCTCAGGAGCTCCGCCCACTGGCAGACCCCCTGGGCCCTGCACTGACCCCCTGAGCTCCGCTCCCTACTCGCTGGGTGGGAAGTCCCGGCCCACTCACCCCTGCCACCTTTGCTGTCCACCTTGTCCTCGGAACCCGGGCGGGGCCCACCATAGGTGCTCCCGACCCTCCCTGGGGCCAGGCCGCCCACTCCCTTACCTCCTCCTGGCTCAGAGCTCTCAGGCCAAGGTTGGGGTCCACAGGCTCAGCGGGGGCTGGCGAACCGCTGCGCAGGAGGACCTGTGAGGGGCACTGGGGTGAGGGTCTCCCAGGGGGAGGGCCCCAGGGGCAGCGGGAGTCGATCTGAGGGGTGGGGGTCCGTGCAGAGGGGCCCAGCGGGGCGCCCCACACGGAGGAGCAGCCCGAGTCGTCCTCACCTCGGGGCAGGGCAGCCCCTGTCTGCCTTCCCCCTTCTTCAGAATGAGGCGCATGTGCGCGAAGAACTCCACGCCGTCCCCCGGTTTCCTGCAGGGAAAGGCCAGGCCTGAAGCTGGGGCTCACGGCACCCCACCCCCCCGCCGCTGCCCAGGACCAGCTGCGGGCCCTACGACTCGAGGGGATCCCCCCCCCGCCCCGCCTCCCCACATCCGGGGGCCCGGCGTCACGCCCACGGCGCGCCCCTCTCCCAGCTCCCGGGGGGTCCAGCAGAGGGCGCACGGCGGTGCGTGGGGCGCGGAGCACGCACCAGGCCCCCGCGGCCGGCTCCTGGGGGTCCGCGCCGGCGGCGCCCGCTGCGTCGGTCCTGCGGCGGGAGGAGGGGCGCACCTGCACCTGCCTCAGCACGCTGCTCTTGATCTCCAGCAGGGTCGTCATGGCGGGGGCTGTGCGGGCAGGGCGTGGCTACAGCGTCTGCGCGCCCCCCAGCCCTGCCACGCCGGCCCCGGAAACCGCCCCCGGCGCTCGTCCGGCAATGAACGGACTAGCCGGAACCCCAGAGGCTGCGGTCCTCGGCCTGCGCAGCAGGGGGCGGCGGCGGGGTGGGGGCGCGGGACGGCCGCCGGGCACCCGGGGCGTCCCTTGGTCTCCCGAAGCCTTCATGCCCCATCTGCAAAACGGGACATCCTGGCAGGACCGCTTCCGGGCCGGCGCGAGCTGACCGGTTCCCCGCAGAGCGGCCGTTCCTCCGCATACGCCCACCGGCGCCCACCCAGGGCTGCGACCCCTGGCTGTGTCCCTGGAGTCCTAGGACGGCTCGGCGGCAAGTGCCCGTGTCTCCTGGGCGCTTTGCAAAGGCGACGGAGTTGTGGGGGAGGGGTGGCCAGCCCACCCAGCCTGTGTGGTCCGCTCTGGGGCCCGGTCGGGCACAGGCCGTGCAGGAGGCAGCCCCCCGCCGGGACCCCCCCAATCCTCATCCTGCAGAGGAGCTCGGGCAAGCAGAGGCCACCGAGCCTGGGGCCCTCCCTGACATCCCTTCACCCTGAGTGACCAGCATGCGCAGGAGGGGCCACTGGCGGGTCCTCACCCACCTGGCGCCGCCAGGGACAGCGCCCCAGCCTCAGTCCTCGGGCCGCCCTGCAGGGAACGGTCTGTTGCCCGCAGTCAGGAGAAATGAAACCGTGGAGCAAGTCCTGCCCCTTCTGAGGAGTTTGGGGGGCGAGGCCCTGCGCACTCTCCCTCTCCTGTCCTGAAAATGCCCCGTGTTGGCGTGGCACCAGACTACCGTGTCCGTGTCCTGCTTGCGGCAGCCGACAGATGTCACGGCTGGGACAGAGAGGGGCTTTTTGCCAAGGAGTAAAGCCTGGGCCACGCAGCCCCTCGTTGGCACCTGAAGCCAGCTCAGTCCTGGTCACTCGGCTCAGTGCGGACACAACCTGTGCGGGGCTGAGCCCCGGGGGTGGGGGTGCCGAGCCAGTGACCCCAGGAGGAGGCACCTGTGGGTATGGGGGGCACCTTGCTGTCTGGGTGGCGGGGCCCTGGGCCTCCCCGGCGGAGGCCTGCCGCTCCCACTGCTGTCTCCAGCCTCTCCCGGCTCTGCCACCCTGGGAAGCCAGCTCACTGTCACCCTGCACACCTCCTCCGGGGGGACACGGTGTCCCCTGCTGACCCCAGGAGGAAGGGCAGGAGGACCACTGAGCAGCTGCGGGCCCTCGAGCCCTCCCCCTCCACAGCCCTGCCCAGCGCAGGCACCTGCCTCTTCCCTGCTCGGGCAACAAGCTCAGGCCCCGGGTCTCCCCAAACCCCCAGGGGGGTCCTGGTGCACCTGCTGAAAACTATCAGAGGAAAGTGCTGGCCCCACCCCCACCCCGCTAGGCTGAATCTGCCCCTCGGACTTCCGTGTCCCGGACTGTCAGCCTGGCTCCGGTGACAGGACATACCGCGCTCCCCGCGGGGTGCCACGGGGCGTTTGCACTCACTGCCCGGTCCCTTCCCTGCCGGTGCTCACTCGTCCACGCACTGAGGGCACCCCCGGGCCAGGCACAGCCCGTGCAGAGGAGCGCTGCACTTTTACTGGGCAAAATAGGGCAACGGGGCTCAGCTGGATCTAAGTACGCTCGCCCCAGATCTCATGGGCCGCTGGTGGCACAGCCGGGGTAGACCCACCTCTGCCCGGGCCAGCTCCCCAGGCTGTGCCCGTGTTGCTGCACGTAGCATCTGCTACGCCTCCTTAGAATCACAGGCCCTTTTGGGAGAGCTGGGGCCGGGGCAGGCGGCACCTCATGAGTCCTGAGCAGGTTTTGTGGAACAAATCGGATCCCCGCCCCCAGCTGTGTCTGTCTGTCTCTCAGTGGCCCCAGGACTGCCGTCCCTGCTCGTTCCCCCCAGCAGCTCAGGCCACCACCGCAGACAGCCCTTCCTCCTGTTCCCTGGTGCCCCAGCCCTGGTCCTACGGAGCCCCGGACAATGCCAGGCTCAGAGGGTCTCATCTGACCTGGCCCGAGAGCTGGGGACAGAAAGGACAGCTGCCTCATGCCCTGAAGTGAGGCCCCAGCTTCCTCGTACTTCTCAGTGCCTGCTCCTGGCGGCCTCCCCGCAAAGACTGGGCGGGGGATGTGTGGAGGGGGCTCAGCGGCTTGGCACGTAGTTCTGGAAGCTGCCGCCCCTACTGCCAGCGGTGAGGACTTAAGGGGACGGGCATCAGGGCCCCCCTTCTCCTCTCTAGCTGTGGGGAAGAGGCCACTACCGCCGCAGCCCCCCGAAGCCAAGGGAGCAGCCACTGCTTGAGCTGTTGCCAGGGCAACCGCCAATTGCGTCTGCATGTGACGGGGGCTACAGGGGCTCACAGTCGCAGAGACAAACATGACGCAGGAGCCAAGTGGCCTGAGCCACAGAAACAGGGTGTCTTTGTGACAGTAAACTGTTCAAGGTAGAGGGGGAGCCACCTCACCTGATAATCACAGCCCCCAAAAGCCCCCAAATGAGGGGTTAGGAGCTTACTCAAGGCCACAGAGCCAGCAAGCGGCCAGGGGTGAACTCCACTCTGACCACGGTGTTCAAGCTCTAAGCTCCCGGCCCACCCTGAGTTCTGGGGTCCGGGCAGGGGGCCTCCCCCTCTGTGGCGCTCCCTCCCTCAGCCCGTGGACTGGATGGGAGCAAAAGTGGCGTCTGGACACAGGTGTCTGGGAGAGACGGCTCAGCCCTGGGTGCCCAGACACACCTCCCGTTGCCCTGGAAACCCTCGGCCGCTAGGGCACTGATGACGTTTCTGCCCGGAATGGCCTGGGCCCTGGGAGCCAGCCAGCACCTCACACAGAGCCACGGTGGGTGCGTGGCTGAGCCCCAGGAAGCACTTGCGGCCGCAGGGACCCTCTGCCAGCTGCCGACAGAGCCCCTCCTTGAGCTCTCCCCGTCTCTGTCCCTCCTGGGCCTGGGCAGCAGCCTACAGCAATGTGTGTCTGTATCCTTTGCTCACGCCCGGCCACCAGGGCCAGAAGCGCTGCCCAACGGGTAAAGGGAGGCTGGCTGAGGAGCTGAATGCCACGCTGGCACTGGGGCCATGCCGGAAGGGCCGGGCCCACCCTGTCCCCTGGGTGTCTTCAAGACCCAGGTTGAATGGGAAACGACAATTCTGCAAAGTGGATATCACTGCCCCGTTTCACAGCCCCGGCCTGGGCTGACCGGCCTGGAGGCTGTCCTGTAAGCTCACCTGTGGGCTTAGGTGGCACCAAGGCAGGTGTGTGTCCTTCTAGTCAGTGTCCCCTGGGGCCGCCTGGCCTCCTTCACGGTGAATAAACACCTTTATAATAAACACTCAGAACACCAGGTCCTTCTTACCAAAATGTGGTCCCTGGTGAAGCGGGGGCAGGGGTCCATTGATGCTGCCCTGGGTGTGGCAGGGTGTCTGGCCCCACATCCTGGTCTCCATGTCGCCCTCTCGGTCTTCTCTTTCCAGCCCAGCCAGACCCTTTTTTTTTTTTTTAAATGGATTTTTGGCTGTGGTGCCTGTGACTCCCTAGACAGTGCTCCCCTGCACACAGCACAGTGTCCATCACGACCGCTGCTCCCTGAGATCCGACCTCAACCTGATTCCTGGGTGGGGGGGCTGGGAATGTGACTTTAAGGCCCTCTGTAGCTGGACCTGAAGCCCGAGGGAAGCCTGAGATCAACTGTAAGGAGCTACCTAGATGCTTCTAGAATGAACGCATGAAAAATGAAATTCTCCATCCGTTCTTCCTCCGAGGCTCCCTCCCCGTCATTACTCACCCTCCACCGCGATGTTCCCCTCCCTCCCCACCCGCCCCCCGCCCCGAGCCTCGGGGGTGGGGGCCCCAGTTCCGTGGAGGTCTTCCCCTCCCCGATGAGCGGGTGGTCGCCGGCAGGTCAGGAGCCTGGTGGGTGCGTGTTGTTTTACAGTGTTCCGACCCCTGGAGAGATTCGTGGAGACTAGGAGTCCTACTGCGACTCGAGGCAGGGTGGGAGGGACGGGGCGCTGGGGGCACCTGGGACCCCCGGCGGAGCGTCTCTGAAGTCGCAGGCGGCGACCCACCAGAGGCCTGCGACAGGGATGGGGCCCCCGGTGTCGTGGGGGGGGTCCTGCTGCCCGCCCCCTCGGTTCCCGCCCGCTCGGGCGCTCTTGGGGACGCGGGCCCTCCGAGCACGAGTCAGCCTCAGTTTCCCCGGAGCCAAGGGCGCGTGTTCCCGACCTCCCGCCGCCCTCCTCCTCGGGTGTCTTCCCCGCGCCCCTCGGGCTTCGCAACGCAGGAGCCTGACCGGGCGCCAGGGGGGCAGCCGCAGGGAACGGCGCCCCGAGCCCGTCCGGAGCCCTCGCACTCACCGTAGGCCAGGCCGAGGGGCGCGGGGTCCGGGGTTCCGAAGATGCCGCGCTCCGCAAGGGCTGCAGAGACGCAAGGCACAGCGCGCTCGCAGCCGCACAGAACTCGGGGCGCTGAGGGGGCGGGCCCCGGCCGCGGGCCCCGCCCCGATCCCGGCCCCCGCCGCCCCGCCCCGCCCCGCCCCCACCGCTCCGGTCCCTGCCGCTCCCGGGCCGCCCCGCCCCGCCCCCCGCCCCGCCCCCGCCCCCGCCCCGCCCCTGCCGCTCCCGCCGCGCCACGCCTCCGCCCCGACCCCCGTACTCCTAACCCCCATCCCGGCCGCCAGGCGAGTCGGGCCAGGGAGCCCCCTCCCCTGGGGGCGGGGCGCGGGGCGGTTAGCCAGCCCACCCGTGGGTGCAGAGCGGGGAGCAGGTTCCGCTGTGTCAGGACCCCGCCTCCTCCGGACCCTCGGGAAGCCAGAGTCACCGAAACCGCATCAGACAAGCCCGGGCCGCAGCGAGGACTTTTCTGGAAGGGCTGCGCAGACGCCTCTGGAGTCGCCCTCCCAGTCCAAGCGCTGACCCCACCTCCAGTCTGCACCCCGGACAGGGGTGCTGCAGGCACCAACCCGGGACGCACCGTGACCCCGAGCACTCTTGGGGGATCCTCCCCGTGGCGCAGGTGAGGGCCCTCCAGGCCGGGGCTGGATGCGCGCCCCCCTCTTCACAGCCCACCCTCCGCCCCCTCCGAGGTTTGAGCGAGCACCCTACTGGGTTCGCCTGGGGGGCACCGGCCCCAGACCTGCTGATGCCAAGTCTGGGCTCAGGGTGACCATCTGCGTTTCTTTTTAAGTTTATTTATTGGGGGGGAGGGGCAGAGAGAGGGAGACAGAGACCCAAGCTGGCTCCACACTGTCAAGTGCAGAGCCCAGCGCCGGGCTCGAACTCACCAAACCGTGAGATCATGACCTGAGCTGAAAACTGGCTGAAAACTGAGCCACCCAGGTGCCCCATCTGCGTTTCTAACAAGTTTCCGGCAGGGCGGGGGGTCGTGGAAGGGACGTGAAGGCTCTGGAACTGTGAGGTGCACTGGGTCCCTGGCTCCCCTTGCCTTTGGCCCATCAGAGTGCCGTGTACTTCGGGGATCGACAGATTTGGAGATGTTTTTACCTCAAAGGACCTCATCTCTCATGTGGGACCCCAGGCAGTGTGGGAAATAGGCCCAGAGGCAAGCACGCGTCGCTGGGGGAGGCCAGGGGTCAGCTGAGCTGAGCCAAGGGCCGGAGGCTGAAGCCGGTTTCCAAAACAGCTGCACACCGGGAACATCTGTGCTTTGTATCACGTGGAGTGGGTGGGTGGGTGCGGGAGCGTGGGGAGAGGCTGGCCAGCAGCACCCCAGCCCGGGGTGGGGGACCAGGTGCTTCCTCCGCCATCCCAGGTGGGGGGGGGACACTGCTCTGATGGGCCAACCCTGGGTCCAGACCCACACGCGTCCAAGCTGCCCTCCGCCCGTCTGTACTGGAGTCTGGGGGAGACACAGAACGGGGGGGTGAGCACCGCAGGGTGGATTCTCCTTCTGAAACTCTGTCTCCGGGCCCTGCTTCCATCCTGACCCAGCACAGCCAGGCAAAGGGGGACAGAGGTGCTCAGGACACGTGTCAACTGCTGGGGACAGGGAGTGCAGGGGAGCGAGCGAGCAGCTACCTGGGCTTCCTCATCCACTGGACCAGACAGGGATCGGGGAGGGGGCAGCTCCCGTTCTTCCCCGGGGACTGGCGGGTCCTGGGCCGGGACCTCGGAGCTGACCCCTCCACTCCAGCCTTTCGTTAGGTTCTGCCAACCTGTTGGAACAAACACAGGTCTGGTTGCCATGGTGATCCTAATGGCTTCGGGGTGAAGAGATTCTGCAGCTGCTACAGACAGGAAGTTAGGAGAGGCAGCTGCCAGGGAGGGGCCCTTGCTCGCACCCCCGTCCAATGCCCTTTGGGGAGCAAGAGCCTGGGGGCTAGCACCGCAGAGGCACCAGCCCCAACACTGCGGCCTGCTGGGGTGGCGGGCCTGCGAGACCTCACCACCCTCATTTACAGAGAAGGAAACTGAGGCCCAGAGAGGGGGAAGGGCTTTTTCAGGGCCACACAGCAACCGGCTGGGTCTGTAACCCAGCTCTGGGCCTCAGTTTCCCTTTTTTGTAAAATGGACATAGCAGGGAGTGACTGGGTGGCTCAGCCAGTGAAGCCTGGGACTCTTGGTCATGATCTTGCCGTTCATGGGCTCCAGCCCCGTGTCTGGCTCTGTGCTGGCGGTGCAGGGCCTTCTTGGGGTTCTCTCACTCTCTCCCTGTCCCCCTCCACTGCTTGCTGTCTCTCAAAATGCATAAATAAACCTAAAAAGAAAATGGACGTAGCAGTTTGCTGCCATCAGTGAAGGGAGCGAGGATCTCAGTGAGAAGCAAGTACTTGATAGTGTGAGCTGCACACTCCACCATCCCACACGGATGGGGACTGTGGCCACAGCGGGCCGGCCCTCCAGGGACTCAGTCCCCGCCTCCGTAGGTTGGGGGTGACTCTACAGCGGGGAGCGGGCAACGCGGAACGCGTACTTGTCACAGCAGCAGTGAGGTCCAGAACCCTTCTCCTAGAGGGGCCTGGCTGGGGGGCGGGGAGCTCACACCCTCTGGCGGGCAGGCAGGGGGTGGTTTCCCTCCTTGGGGCCAGGGGAAGACCCCCAGGCTCCCGAAGCGATGGGTGGCCGCTGGAGGAAGGCAGCGTGGGAGGAGGGAGGGGCCGTCTCTGTAAGGCCACCTGACCCTTCATGGTGTAAAGATGCTCGGGGCACCCGGCTGGCTGGGTCAACAGAGCGTGCAACTAGCGATCTCGGGTTGTAGGTTGGAGCCTCACGTTGCATGTAGATATTACTTAAAAAATAAAATCTTGGGGCACCTGGGTAGCTCAGCTGGTTCAGCGTCCAGCTTCAGCTCAGGCCATGATCTCGCGGTTTGTGGGTTCCAGCCCCACATTGGGCTCTGTGCTGATAGCTTGGAGCTTGCGGCCAGCGCGGAGCCTGGAACCTGCTTTGGATTCTGTGTCTCCCCCTCTTTATGCCTCTCCCCTCCTTGTGCTCTCTCTCTCTCTCACTTAAAAATAAACATTAAAAATATATTTAAAAAAAACACCTTAAATTAAGATGCTTGTTCTGACGCCCTCTAGCGTCAGCCATCGGAATTGCAGGCATAACCTTCTGGCAGTGCGACGACTCCCACCCCTCCCGCCTGCATGGCGCGCCTGCATGGGGGCGCCTGTCGGAGGCCCGCAGAGGGGGCAGCCTCCGAGGCGGTGGGAGCCCAGCCTGGAGACTTGGCCAGGGCGCTGACTGCGTGGCTCTGTCCCGTTGCCTGTTCCATCACGGGCGCTTCTGCCAGCAGAAGAGGTGGCCCAGGTGGGAGGGGATCTGGCCCTCACCTGAAATGCAGGCTCCTAGAGCCCTGGTGGGTGCCAGCACCCGCACAGGTGAAGCCTGGGCTGGGCCAGGGTGCTCCTGGGCGCCAGACTTGGGGGGGTGGGAGCGGAGCAGACCCTCGCAGGGCTCCGTGGTCTCTGTGGGGGCAGGCGGCAGGGCTGCAGAGCACTGTCCCGGGTCTGTCCACGGAGCCTGACCCTCAGCTTCCCACCCAGGGCAGGTGTGCCAGGCCACGCCCCCAGGAGGGAGGGCCCCTCTTACCCCCACCCCTGGAGGGGGCAAGGGTTGTGTGTGACGTTGGACGCAAACATGGGGGAACCGGGTACTGAGCCTTAGTCTCTGTGTGACGGGTGGCCAGGTTCTGGGGCTCCATGGCTGGGGGACAGTGAGCCCCTTTCTTCAGGAGGGTGGCAGAGCCCCGGGAGGGAGAACCCAGGACCCGGCCCTGGCAGCTTCCTGAGAGAGGCCGGGCTCCTGGGGTCGGTGCTCCAACCCCTGGCCACCCTGGGGTCCTAAGCCAGCCCCCTCAGGCAGGGTCAGGGCCTCTGCAGGTGGGGTCACAGTCCCTGGAGGACTATGGATGAGCTGCACAGGCCACTGTGGCCGGACACCCCCAGGCTCAGCCCCTCCCTGCTGGAGCAGGCTCAGACCGGTTCGAGCCGGCCCAAGTCAGCGCTCAGCCTGGCCACTCGTCGTCATGGCAACCTCAAAACGGAGGCTGCCCATCCAGAGAGCCCGATGTGAGCCGAGAGGGTTTTGGGCGGCCCGGGGAGATGAGGTGGCCTGGGTGGACAGGTGTGAGGGTGCAGCACTGGCCTGGGGGGGGAGGGGGGGCGTGCAGGAGGCAGGGGGGGTGACTCTCGGGGATCCGCAGCCCGTCTTCTTGTGGCCAGTTTGTCCTGGGAGCCCCAAGGAGGGGCTGACACGTGCTCAGGGTCCGGGCACCGGAGGAGCCCCAGCCAGGGGTCTCCAGGAGGGACACTGCTCCAGCGCGAGGGCCAGCACCGGATGAGTTCCCGGCCTCTGCTGCCCTCACGTGGCCTCTGGGGGAACGATGGGGGGGCGGCGGGGGGCAGCCCTGCCCCCGCGACCCACCGAGGGTCTGACCTGGGAGGCCGGCGGTCGGGTGGCCTGTGTGGGGCAGGGCAGGAAAGGACACAGGCTGCAGGCAGCACGTGTGGAAATGCTTTAATCGGAGGATTCGGAGATACAGTGGTGAACGGACTGCCCACAATTCCTTAGTGATCATCGGGCGCCTCATGCTGCGAACACACGCTCTTCCCGCACATCGGAAGTAGGCCGGGCGCAGTCCACCCTTCCCCCGTCACAAGAGTTACATCTTCGTTAGGCCAAGGACTGTGGCACAGAGGACATCTCATTAGTTGAAGTCGTGACAATTTGCTAGAAACATCGATTACTTCAGAACGCTTTACCTAGAAAATATATCGAATTTCCATATATATTAACCATATACACCTGTGCCTATTACTAAGTGTAGCTCAGTCATTACAAAATAAGACTTTCTGGCAGAGGCCGCGCACACACCGCGCGGCTGGGCCCCGTGAGGCCATCTGCGTGAGAAAACACATCGCCAGCGTCACGCATCTAGCTCAGCCAAACGTGCAGCCAAGCCAGCGAGCAAGGCACTGGGACCGAGGGGCCACGCAGGCGCTGTGGACGGGGCCTCACGCGGTCCCCCAAGTCCACTGCCATCCTGCTGCCTGGCGAGTCAAGGTGCCCTTCCCGACCGAGGGCCCTGGCGACCGGCTCCCACCCCTTTGGGGATCCCTGTGCCTGGCCCTGCACTGGAGCCACATGGGTGAGGCGGCTGGCAAAGCGAGGCCGGCTGGCTCAGGGCAGGCTCCGGGCCTCCGGTCCCGTCAGGACACCGGGCCTGTCCCCTTCTGTGGCGCCTCCTGGCTGGGCTGGAGTCAAGTCCGTTTCCCAGGCGAGCAGGCAGCCAGCCTGGGGAAGCCGCACAGCGGGCTCGGGATCTGGGGCGCTGAGAAGAGCCCTTCGGGAAAGAGGAAGAGCCCGCACGCACCGGCCTCAGACCTGTCTCTAGAACATCCTGACATCAGGCCACCCGCACCTGGGGGAGCGCGCAGCTGCAGGAAGGCCCCAGCCCCCAGGGCAGGCTCTGGCACATGCCCGGACGGTCCCCTGCGCCGGCTCAGGAGGATCCTGGCGCCAGATCCGCCCTGACCAGGTCAGCTCCCCGCAGAGCCCAAAGACCCGGGGCCAGGGGCCAAACCCCAGACTCGCACCGCCTCGCACACAGCACTGTTCACGGGGGCCAGGCCCGAGCGCCACGCGGATCCAGGCGCAGCTGAGCTCGGCAGCAAGCTGTGCGCCGCCGGCCTGCAGCCGCGTGGGGGCCCGGCCTGGTGAGGCCGCCTCTCGCTCTTAATGACGATGATGCCACAAAAACCTTTATATAAACAGTTTATTTACTCTAAACAGCAACACAGACAAAACGCCATATAGACACAAAGGAAGTGATGCGGGAACGAGACGCTGGCTGACTTTGGATCTGAGGCTCAAAAGCAACACAACCCGGGGTGTGCGGGGACGAGGCGGGGGCCAGCGGGGGCCGGGGGAGCTCTGCGCTGTGGGAAGCATGCCTGCATCCGCGAGCAAAGGAAACTAGCTCCGCGGGGCTCATCGAAGTATAAAAGTTTGTAATTTTACAGCAGTTGAAATACTGACATCAATATTAAAATAAAAGCAAGTTTTACATAACAATCAAAAATACAAAAGACGGAAGGAAGAGACCCTGTATGAAAACCCGGGCAATCCAGCGAGTCGAGGACCGTGTACCAGCGGCGGAAATGGAAAATGGCGCCCGCCCCACCCTCCCCAGGTGACTAGTCACTGTACAGAGCAACGTCAGATTTGCAAAAGTTGTAAACAAGTTCTTGCCAAACCAATCCCTTCCTTCTCACGCTGCCAGCGGTCGCCGCTTATGAAGGTGCGAACTTCTTGGCTTGTGCTCGAACCCTCTTCTCGTACTCCACTCTGTTTTGGCTGAGGGGGTCAAGAGAGAGACACGTCAGCAGGTGCAGCCCCCATGGGGCCCAGGGCCGGGCAGTTGGCGGGGTGCAAAGTGGGCGGCGCCCAGTCAGAAAGGCCTGGGGACGGGGGGTGCAGTGGAAGTTTACGAGTCTCACCGGCAACCGGCACCTCTGGGTTTGAAACCACACAACAGCCCCGGAAGGGGTCCGGACCGCTGGGCACCACCGTGCCCCCCAGACGGGACAGGACTCGGCACTGGTTTTCTCCAGGGGGCCGTCATGACCTCCAGGGCTGGTCTGGGACCCCCTCCCCGGGGAGCCAAGGCAGAGTGCGCGCGGGGGGGGGGACCCGTCTGGGAGAGCGTAGTGCTTCCCGACAGAGAGGGGTCCCTCCAAGCCATGCGCTCTAGAAGCGTGCCTCTCAGGGTGCTGCTCTGGGTCACCTGTGGCCCAGGCTCCGGGGTGTGCAGGGGCCCCCAGGGTGGAGGGACAATGGGCCAAGCCACCTGCGCTCCCACCCCAGCCAACGGCCCGGCCCGAGGCCCCAGGGTGCAGGTAGCTGCCTAGGAGGCTCTGGAAGGAGCTAGAAGGCAGTCACATCAGCTGGGAAGCGGTCCCGTGCGCCCTGCAGAGGGACCTGGTGGAGGACTCGTGGAAGAGGGTGTGTGACGGCGGCGGGGAGCCCAGCTGCTGCGGGAAGCCTGGCAAGTGGCTGCCCACCCTGCGGCGCCCGCTGCCCCGGCAGCTACGGACGCAGGCACGGAAAGGCGAGCCGCTCACGGGGGCGCTGTGGTGCCCGTGCACCACCAGCCACAGAAAACATCACCCCTGCGACGCGGCACACGCCGGGGCCGGCGGCAAGGCCCTGAAGGCCACGGAAACCTCTTAGCTTCGCAGGCCACGTGGTCTCTGTCGTGAGAACTGGGCACATCCCGCCCCGAGTGGCCTTGTACGAGGCCTGGGCCGGCCGGCTGCTGCAGACACACATCGTGGCGACCTCACCCAGCGCTACAACAGGGGCTGCGCCTCAGGAGCCACTGGCACACAGCTGCCAAGGGGACAATGTGACCTCCAGCTGAACCACGGCAGGAACACGCCTCGGGGGACGTGGGCTCTGGCCTGAGGGCCTGCCCTTCGCTCGTAAGCTGGCACTGCCCGCAGATGGGCATCGGACATCTCGCCTGCTGCTCAGACCAGTCAGAGAATGGCCCTGACCTCAGCTCTCACCCTCTGCACCAGATTCCAGAAACATCCTCCGGGAGGACGCCGCCCCTGCCCAGCCTCCCCCCTGCATGCTAGCCCGCAGGTCCCAGAGGCCCCCCCCCCGGCGTACGCCCCCTTCCAGCCCAGCCAGGCTCATGGCACCAGGTCTCACCTTGCGACCCGCCCTCAGCCACACCTGGCCTTACTCCCTAGGCACAGGTGACGGACACCGGCCCACAGACTTAGAGGCCACCACAGTGCCACGCAGGGAAGGGCTGGGACACGCATGCCTGGCTGGTGGGGACATCACAACAGCTGGGCGGCCAGCAAGCCAGAAGTGCCGCTCCCCAATGGCCACACCCAGGCCCAGGAGGGACTGGGAAGCAGGAAGGGGCGACAGGAGGGCTATGGCGGGAGACCTGGGCCCTGGGGAGCTGCGCTATCAGAGACACCGCCTCTGGCACCCGCAGCTGGAGGCCTTTCCCTCTGCACTGGCCTGAGGTCACCAGGGACACAGTGGCCAACAGAGGCCCATGTCACCTGACCTCCACCTCCTGCCACGCCCCAGGCCCACAACACTGTGGCCATGCCAGCCCTGGCTCACCGTTCCTGCCCACCACAGGCCCTTTGCACCTGCAGCTGCTGCTGCCTACAAGGCCTGTCCTGGTTGCTTCCTGGCCTCAGACGCTTCCCTGGCGGCCTCACTCGGTCTCCCCGTCACAGCTGGTGTCTCACGGCCTTCCTCGAAGGCTGCCGGGAGCGGCAGGGACTGCTCCCCCCACCACAGCCGGCCTGCGGCTCCCCTTCTCACAGGCAGCCCGGACCGGACTTCCAGGGAAACGCATGCAGGCCAGCGAGCGGCCAGAGCAGGCAGCGCCGACGGCTACTAACCAGTAGATCGTGTAGGCCTCTGCTTGAGCTGGGTCCTGGATATTTGGTTCGTTTAGAAGTTCCTGTATCCCTAACAAGATCTGCGCGAGACGGAGAATACACGGTCAGCGGTTTGAAAGGCAAGCTTCCTCGGGACACACATCTGGCCCCACAGGAAGGCTGAGGTGGCTCCCTGCACCCACCTGATTGTGACGGCTGCCCCCCCCCCCCCCCCCCCCCCCCCCCCCCCCCC
>NW_024080917.1:1505066-1588970 GCF_003009895.1 Hyaena hyaena
TACCCGCCTGATCGTGGCCGCCCCCTCACCCCATACCTGCTTGGTCGTGATGGCCGCCCCCCCGCACCCGCCTGATCATGATGGCCACACCCCCACCCCGTACCTGCTTGATCGTGATGGCCGGCCTCCAGTCCTTGTCCTCCTCAAGGATGGACAGGCACACTGTGCCCGAAGGATACACATTTGGGTGAAAGAGCGGTGGTTCAAATTTGCCTGGACCAGAGGGAAGATGGGACGTGTTTCCAGTGGCAGCTGTCATCAGACAGAATGACGCCACCCCCTGTACCGGGGCCACCTTGCTGTCACCAGGCATTTGACTAAGGATGGTGGCCAAGAGGTGGCAGCAAGCGGGGGGGTGGGGTGGGGGGTGCACATGTGCCTTTCCCGGAGGCGAAGCCATGTGCCCGCCCGGACCCTGCCCCTGGACAGTGGGCAGTCGGGGCGGAGTCCTAGTCACCCCCATGCCCGTGCCCCTCCCCAAGTCAGCACAGCAGGTGGGGATGGTCCTGGGGGCACTGCAGAGGGCACAGACTTGGGAGGCAGTTTTCAGAGCAGATCATCCTGCTCCAAAAAGAAAGGCTCTTAGGATCCACGTTCTTTCTCTTAAAAAAGAAAAGTTACTTTTCTTCCTAAAAAATGAACATATGTAGGAAATCCTAACCCACAAAAGCACAGAAAAGTGCCTGGAGCCCCCAGGGACCATCACCACAGCGGGTGTGCTCAGGGTTTCTCTTTGTCTGGACACCCTCTGCCTTTCTCTGGATTTTATTTACTTAAAAAAATTCTTTTAATGTTTATTCATTTTTGAGAGACAGAGAGAGATGGAGTATGAGCAGAGTGAGGGACACACAGAATCTGAGGCAGGTTCCAGGCTCTGAGCCATCAGCACAGAGCCCGACGCGGGGCTTGAGCCCACGAATGGTAGGATTATGGCCTGAGCCAAACTCCTGAGCCGAGGTCCAACGCTTAACCGACTGAGCCAACCAGGTGCCCCTTCTCTGGAGTTTAAAATGTTAATTGTACCCAGAAAAGGACAATGGGTCTCGTGCAACTTGATGAAGTCCAAAACCACCACTGCCACCACCTTCCGAGGACCCCCTCCCGGGCTGGCACGGGTGCCTGGCCTGCGCACCGCACGGACATCTACGTGACGCCACCAGCATGTCCAGCCCCGAGGAGACACCGTGCACCGCCAGCATCTACACTCCTGCACGGTCCGCCAGTTCCCGCCGCTTTACAGGCCCAGACCCCCAGGGGCCTCACGGTGGCCAGCCGTCCCTGGGGACTCCGGATGGCCAGCACCTTCATCACTGTGACGCACTGTACGCTTCTTGGAAAGATCCCAAGTCCTCAGCCGTGTCTCTAGCAGGATGGCTCCTGAGCTGCGGGCGTGCTGTACGCCTTCCACTTCACTTCAAGCCCTGGCAACCTGCTCCCGCCCCAGCGTGCCCTGCTCTTTGAATCCTGCTTCTTTCTGAGCACTAGTCTCTGATTTTACTTTCATCTGAGAGGTCAATCTCTTTTCTTATCTACAAAAGCACAGCCATGGTGAGTGTGGTGTTGCTCAAGCCCCTGACCCCGACTTCTGCTCGCTGCCGGCATCCCCCTCCCGGAGAAGTCCCTGCCGAGACCGGCTCCGCCACAGGGCCCGCTGCGGACTTCCTGTGCGGCTCCGCTCCCCCACATCACCTTGGGAGATGTGCCGTTCTGAGTCCTTGCAGACCCTTCCTCCAGCTGCTGCACACTGACCCCCCACTTACCCGTTCTTTTTTTCATTTTTCTTACAGTTTGAGAGAGCGAAGGGGCGCCTAGGTGGCTCAGTCAGTTAAATGTCTGACTTCAGCTATTGGGGAGTTTAAGACCCATGTCAGGCTCTGTGCTGACGGCTTGGAGCCTGGAGCTGCTTCAGATTCTGTGTGTCCCTCTCTCTCTGCCCCTCCCCTGCTCACACCATGTCTAAAACAAACATAAATGTTTGAGAGAGTGAGCCAGCAGGGGAGGGGCAGAGAGAGGTAACCGAGCAGGCTCCACGCTGTCAGTGCAATCCTGATGCAGGACTTGATCTCACAAACCGCAAGATCATGACCTGAGCAGAAATCAAGAGTCAGACACTCAACCGACTGGGTTCCTGGGAGCCCGAGCCAAAGAATGGGCCAGGGACACTTGGCTGCCTCCAGCGTTTGGCCATTACAGACGGGGCTGCCGTGACCAAGCTGGTCCCCGCCTGCAGCGAGCACGTGCTTCCGCGGGACGCTCGCAAGGAGGGCAGCCGGGTCCCAGGTAGGCCCAAGTTCGGCCTCTGCAGACGTGGCACCCAGCTCTCCAAGGGAAGCCGTGCTGATGTGCACTGCCCCGTGAGGGGTGAGGGTGGAGGGCTCCGCTGCTCTGCCCCTTCCCACCCTGGCTGTCCGCCTGCCCCCTTCGCGGGAGAGGCAGGCACCTCTCCGCACGCTGCTGGCATGGCCCGGGACGGCCTCCCGCGTGGCCCTATGTGCCTGCTGCTTCCTTGTTGACACGTTGACCCCCTTTCCATACTCAGGGTCAGTACTGACGAGCGTGTGACCCTGTCCCTCACTGTCGCTGGCTTCTTCTGGTGAAGACGCGGTCCTGGGTGTGATGTCACCCTAGTTACTGAGGTTCTAACTATGCGGCAAAAGCCCGGTCTGTGCCTCACTGGCGAAATCTATAACGTGACAAAGATGCCCTGTCTTCTTCTAGAAGCCGCACCGGTTCATCTTTCCACTGGGCGTCAAGGTCCATCTGGAAGGCCACCTAGGGTGGAAGGGGTGGTTCCTCTTATTCACAGGGACACCCCGCGGACCCAGGCCATTCGCTGGCTGGCCTGATGCTCCTCACGTCACGGGCGGCCTCTGCCCCGCAGGCCTGTGTCTCAGTCACCGCGTCCCTGTAGTAGGTCCGTCTGGTTCACATCTTGCCCATCCTGCTAACGGGTGCGGGTGCCCTTCGCCCCCCGCACCTCAAGCCAGGGCCTCACAGCCGCTCCCGGGGCCACGGCTGTTCTCCGCACTCCTGACCCTGATGCTGTAGAATCTGTGTGACAATTTCCACAAAACCTTCCACATTGGGTTTTGAGGCCTTCGTAAACGGTCTGGTTCAAACACTTGTTTGTTGCAATGACAGAAAATAGGTTTCTGCAGGTTAATGCTTTACTCTGCACCCTTAATAAACAGACCGGAAAAGGCGAGAACGTGTGCGGCCCGTCTTCCCTCCCAGCTCCTCCGTGGGATTTCCGTTCCGGCCTCGTTCCGCGAGCCAGCGGCGGGAGCGGCTGCAGCCCGTCCCGTCTCTTATTTAGAGCTGTTACTCAGCGCGATACCTCCGCGTGGCAGACAGCGCACATGGCAAACCACCCAAGTGAAAAGTCTCGAACCCAGTGGTCACCCTGCTAAATACTCATTGTTAAAATTCTTCTGCTAGAAGTCATCGTAATGGAAAACATACTTCCGTCTTTTGAATTACTACCCCGAGTGCAGACGTTTCCGCATGTGGCCGTGCCCGCCATGTGCTGGGCTGGACACTTCTCACGCTGAGGCACATATTAATTCATTCACTTCTCCAATCGCGGACAGGGCTTGTTGGTTTCCAGCTACGAGAGGCGAGGAATTGGGCGCCCCTCCCCTCCTGGGTTCTGCGCAAGTGCACTCTGATGATGTGACCCTGGCAGTGCGTTCAAGTCAGCCTCGGGCTTTCCTTCCCACAGCCTTCTCTGGAGGCTCCCGTGCGCTACGCATCCCGGCCGCGCACAGCCAGCAAGTCGGACGTGAGGTGTTACCAAACTGGGGCAGTGACAATGCATTAGGGAAGGAAACCCTCTGAGGGGAGGGCTGATGGTGGGGGCGTCTCACCCCGACAGGCTAAGTGCCCAGGAGCCTCCCGGAGGATCACAGCCAGCACCCAAGACTGCGCCCGCTGTGCGACCCTGCTGTGTGACCCGGGCTCGAGTCCTCAGCCTCGGGGGTCAGAGCCCCCAGGGGCCGCCTCGCGGGACACGTGCTGAAGGAGACGGACTCCGGAGGGCTTCGCTCTACTTACATTTTGGGGGTGAGGACGGATAATCATCTTTGAAAAGCATCCGGAGTTTAAACAAGCCTCCTTCCCATGGAGTCTGCGGGGAGACGACCGAGCGGTTAGCTGTGCTGCCGGCCTTGGCTGTGGGCTGAGCCAGAGCCACCCGCCTCTGCCACCCCGCCCAGCGCCGCCCTGCCACACCGCCGGGCTGTCCCGTGACGGGCCCTGAGAGGGCTGCAAAGGGCAGTCCCCAGAGAGGAGCAGGGCAGGAGCTGGGCTCTGGGAAGACAGGCAGGGCCCAGCGGGGCCCCCTCCCCTGTGACCCCAGGACAGGGGTCAGGATCTTCGCCTGAGCAGCTGCAGCGAGGCCCCAAGAGCACGGCCCTACCCAGCCTCCGCCGGGAGGGACGTGGCCACGGCGCATCGGCCACGGCCTTGGGGCCGAGAACCGGCTCAGCAAAGGCAGAGATGCAGGCCCAGCTTTCAACAGAGGCTTGACCAACGGGGAACACAAACCACACCGTCCGGGACAAGCCGAGTCCTAATCCTGCCGGCTTAGCGTGGGGACAGGAGGCTGTCAGGAAGCGCAAGGCTGAACTCATGCAGACGCCCCGCCACGGGAGGAGGGACACGGCGGCAATGAGGCCGGGGCATGAGCAGGACACCTCCAGGGTCTCCTCTTTGCTTTGCAGTCACCCAGAAAGAGCTGGATGCCGGGTGCTGGAGACCTCACTCCCCGAAGCTTCAAATACGACGGCCCTGACTGGCCCAGCACGCTCAGGCTGCCCGTCACTCTCTCAGGTGGCCCACGAGGTTGTCCCCCACCACCTGCCCGAGGCTCACAGAGCATCGTCGGGGTTCCTCAGCCACAGCGGGTCCCAGAGGATAAACAGGAAGGTCCTCGAGGCTCCTCCGGGCCCCAAGACACAGTAGTATCTGACCCTGGGCTTGGAGGGGGGCCGCACCCAGCCCGTCTGGCAGCCCAGCTCCTTCTTTCTAAATTAAAGCTGCCCTGGGGGTGGGGGGATCGCGTCACTCCAACCCTGTCCCCTCCCCCGGAGATGCAGGTCAGCGGGTGCCGCCCCTTACCCCTTTCTTCCCTGGAATGGCGCACTCCCAGTTCATGAGGTTCATCGTGCCGTCGGGGTTTTTTGTAGGGACAGCCACAAAGCCCTGAGGGAAAACGACCACACGGGCTCATCAGCGCCATGGCGTTGCGGGCCCCACTTGCAGGACAGTCCTGAGCTCCTGCCCCCCCCCACCCCGCGAGTATGCCACAGTGGGCGGGCTGGGTCAGGGGGCCTGCCAGGGGAAACCAATCCCGCCGCCCCGCACGGAAATAAAGCTTTCCTTACAAACGGGTGGTCCTTTCTCCAGGCTTTCCTCTCCTGGGCGAGTCTGCTGAGGGCGATCCCCGACATGGTCAAAGTCCCTGCAAGAGAGCGGGCGGCACACAGTCAGGCGGTGGAACTCAGGGGCTGTCTGCCCTCCGCTCTCACCAGGCCGGACAGGACTGTGCTCTTGGTGAACCGCCCGCCTGGAGTCTGCCCTGGGCATCGTGTCCCCACAGGGCAACCCAGGACCCCCCAGTCCATGGCACAGGCCTAGGGCCACACAGCTGGTAAGTGCGTGACGGGAAGGGTTGGCCGCACGTTCCCAGAGAGGCCTGCACCCCGACCTGCCCTCCTGTCACACCGCGGGGGCCATGGCGACAGGGGCCCAGTCCCCCCATCAGAGTCCAAAGGAAAGGCAAGGACGTGGTGGGGGTGTCCGGAGCACTGCCTGAGGACCGGGGGCCAGGGCCGTAACAGACTGCTCCCCTCTGACAGTGCAGATTGGGGTGGGGTGCGCCATCAGGCCCCCCGCGTAGAATCAGGAGCTCAGAATTCAGGTTCCGGTCTGGCCAAGAGAATAACTCATTCTGCCAACCAACCGAGCAGAAAGGAGCCGCAGGGCAGACAGCAAGCCCACCGCACTGCGGGCCAGTCCCCATACCATACCTGGTCCACAGCGCCCACTAGGCCCGCGTCTCACCAGGGCCCCGGACCCTCTAACCTCCCCCATCCCCTCTGCTTTCTCGCCCCACGGCACCCCCTGCCATGCTCTGGCACCCTGTGCACAATAAATGGGTCGGGGCTGGTCTCCCCTTTACTCTGGGAAAGTCAGCTGGGGGCAGCAGGGCCCAGGAACCCCTGGGGAGCAGCAGACAGGAGACACTGTGCGCTGTGCCCGCCCGTCCCAGGGGCGCTGGGGACAGGGCCGCTCAGAGTCTCGCCCCAGGGTGTCGGGCCCCCAGCGACTCCAGACCATAGACCCCCAAGGCCTGGTGCCTTCAGGGTTCACATCAGTGACCCAGAGGCCCCCATCGGCTTGGCCTCGCACTTCCTGCGGGGAGAGCAGCGTCTCCAGGGCACTGCTCACCCAGCAGAGCCCAACAGGCCAGACCCCCAACTTCCCTCTGCCCTCAAAGGTCAGGAACCTCGCTAGAAATTTTGTGCCTACGTCTGTTTGTCTTCAAAGTCCACAGAACCATTGGGGATGCCATAAATGAGGCTTCAACGAGACAGAGAGGGGGTCCCCTGGACTCTGAAAGCTTGCCCGACCCTCGGACCCTCGGCCTTCCACGGAGAGCAACTCCTCTCTGCTCTTGCGGGCCAAAGGTCCACACCGCACATTCCTGAGTACAACACGGTGCCATCCACCGGGTTCAGAACCACCTCCAGCCACGACAACGCGTGACCCCAAGGACGCCTCCCGGCTCAGGCTCACCCACCGCCCCCGGGCTCAACACTGACCCAGGGACAACCTGAAGTGAAGATCCAGACCAGGTGACGTGCCCACTAAGCGAGGAGCCTTAACTGGAACCCAGCTCGTGTCCCCGACTGCCTTCCAGACGGACGGACTCCTGCCTGCCAGCTACGCCCATGCAACCCCCGGCCCACCTCAGGCTGACCCTCACCCGCCTCGGCAACCCAATCTGAACCACACCGTTCACCCCGCCGGCCCACTGGCTGTGCAGGAGCGGGGAGGCTACCAGCTCAGCAGACAGGCCCGCATGGTGTTGTCACCTGGGTGCTTGTCAGAAACGAACGTCCCCAGGCCCTGTGGCCATGAGTGGGGAAGTCTGGGTGGGGCCCGGCACTACGGGGTTGGGAGGCTTGGGACAATTCTGTTCCCAGTAAGTTAGCACCGTGGAAGGAGGGGCCTGGAGTCAGCACCGCAGCCTCTGGGGTCATCCGGGAGCCCAGGTCTCAGAAAGACGGCTGAGCTGTGACAGACATACCGCCAGACCAATGGGATGGGGTCCGGTTCTAAGAAAAGTACATTTCTGTTACCGTAAGAAATAGCAAAAGACAAAAAAATCAAAGTTCTCCACTCAGGAAGCTGTCAGGACGACGTAAGGGACAGGCCGAGCCCAGACTGCCACTCTGGCCGTGGCACCGACCCCGGACACCTTGTAATGGGCTCCAACCTTCCCCGACTTAGAAATTAAGTCCAAAACAGACAGCACCACGCTGGGGCCCAAACCTGAATTCCTCTCTCCTCCGCTCCATCCCAGGGCTCTGGCCCGTCCCCTCTCCCCCCGCCCCAGTGCAGACCTGCCTGCCAGGAGCACTGCGCTGTGGGTGGGGGACCCCAAAGGGCAACACCTGCCGGGGACCTCCTTCACCGGACAGCACACCTGTCTGGAATATTCGCCTGGGCCAGAGGCAGGGGCCCAGGGAGTGGGACAAGGCAGGGGCGATGATCCCAAGGATGGGGACCTGGCTTGCACTTGCACGAGGTGGGCGGGGGACCTGCAGGAGTCAGGGCTCAGCAGGGCACAGGCCAGTCTGTCTTTAAGGTGCTCTCCGGTCAGAGGCCGGCAGGGACTCTGACGCCTGAAAAATCTACAAGTTTCTCAAACCCTTCACTTCAGTTGATTCTTCTGCATAGAACTTGACCCACACCACTCAGTGGAAATGCCCTTCCTGGCAGAAGCCCTGAGGGCACTCCGGCTTCTATGCACTCCCGCCCCTGTGTCCCCCACCCCCGCCCCCAGAAGGATCACTGTGGCAGCACCCTCGGGCCCAGGGCAGACGGCACAAGTAGGCAGGGCCCTTCTGCAGAATGAACGAACACAGAGCTTCAGTGACCGAACAGGCAGCCTGGTAAGCAGTTAACTGAGATGCAGGGGCCCCGGGAGTGTGAGCTCAGCCGGGCCCCAAAGCAGGTCTCTGACGCCCCAGGCCAGCGCCCCTCAGTGAGGAGCGGAGGACGCCGACGAGCCAGGCACTCTGGTGGGGCTGGGACGGGGCCAGGCACACAGGGCGTTCCGGGGGCCTGTCTGCTTGCTCATCGTGTGTCACAGCCCTCCCGTGGGCCCCTCTCCTGCCCTGAGAGCAGACAGAGTCCCCTCGTCCTAGTGCCTGGCTGCGCACGCTTGTTCCAAGTAGTGGCAGGTAACAAAGGGTGGGCGCAACAGAGTCCCTGCAGCCCCCCCACCCCAGGGACGCTCCGGACCGGACTGTTTCCGCGGTCAGGGCAGAGCCTCAGGTGCACACCTGCACTTCTCACGCAGAGACCTGGAGCTTCCACTCCCACCGGCCTCCTGCTGTCTGACAAAGCCGCCGGTTTGTTACATTTTAACCACAAAGTGGGAACATTCATTCAGAATCCCACTTGGAACCAAACCCACCTGCCAAGCTGACAGACAGGCGTTTCTGGATAGTTAAGATGTTAGGACTGCAGAGCGGAGCCAGGAGCCAGGAAGCATACCCTGGCACTACTAGCCACAGCCTGCAGGATGGGGGCAGGGCTCTCCCCGCCACCTGCCTGTAGGGCTTCTGCACTTAAACGTGCTCTTCTCAGATCCTGACCTCCTACTGGACAGTACTGCGCCGGGTGCCTCCATCCTCAACTTTCTCACCTGTAAAATGGGTGAAGGCACTGTGAGCCCACAGGCTTGCCCAGGAGAAGGCAGGTTATAGATGGGAAGCTGTGGACCACCTTTTCCCACTCGGGGGGGAGGGTGCAGGAAACTGGGTGCACCTGCCACAGGTACCTGCGGAGGCTTCACTTCCTTGCTCTCTCCTAACACAGCTCCCAGGGCCCCAGGCTGTTCCTGAAGCAAGGTCCCTAATGGCGGGACTCACCGGACAACAGCGAGGAAAACTCATCCCTAAACCCCAAACCTCCCCCCCACCCCCGCCACAAAGGCCAGACCAAAGCAGGACACATTTAGGATCCATCTTCTTTTTCTGTCAAGTCGATCCTCTACCCAAAAACAGTGTTTCCTTAACAGTGAGGAACATTTAAGACTACAGACTTCCAAAAGAAACAAAAGACCAACTTTGCAAACCAAGGAACTAAGTACATTTTCAAACTACACCAGCCGAGCCAAGTGATACTGATTTCGGGGCAGCTGGAGGCCACGGTCAGGAACCGCGCTGACCATCCCCTTCGCTTCCTCCCACTCACGTTAACTACCGGCTCTGATCTCCGTTCGACTGCTGTAAAGCAACCTCGTAGAAAACTCTCCCTCGAGCGCAGCGCTAACGTCAGGGATCCCACCGAGTGCGAGCGGAGCTCTCCAGGGGCACAAGGAAACTCGGACTGTTTGGGTTCTTCGACCCCCGCCACACGAGCCGGCGATGTTGCAATCCCCCGTTTTAAACTCTTTCTACCGGGCACGCTCGCCCCGGCTGGCAGGCGCCACAGGTCTGTGTGCAGACCGTGACCCCGGAAACGAATTTCCCTGGGGCGGAGGAGAGCCCCGCCGGCGGGGCGGCCCGGGCTCGCGTCCCTGTCAACAGCGGCCGCTGCCAGCAGCACCTCGGGGACGCCGCCGAGCACGCGCCAGGGGGCCGTTCTCCCAGCTCCCGAACGGGGCGCGCCGCGGGGGGTCGAGGGGCCGGCCCGCCGCGACCCCAGGCCCGGGGCCGAGGCCGCACGCCCGTGGCTCCGAGGCGGACCGGCTCCGGTGAGAGGGCCCTGCCCGGGGCGGGGGCGCGGGGCACGGCCGGGGGCGAAGAGGCGCCCGCCCGGCCCGGGCCCGACGGCGGCGGAGGCCCCGAGCCCCGAGGCCGGCTCCCGCCCGCGCCTCCCGCCGCCCGCCCGCGCCCCTGCGCTCACCTCGGGCGGCCGCGGCCCGGCGAGCTAGGCGGACGAGGAGGAGGAGGAAGCGGCGGCGGCGGCGGCGGCGGCGCTCCCTTTGTCTCGGGACTTCCCTCCCGAGCCCGCTCCGCGCGCAGCCCGAGCGCTCCAAGGACCCCGGCGGGCGGGGCGGGGCGGGGCCTGCAGGGCCTGCCCGCCGCGCGCCTGCCCCCCGCGCGGCCGCCGCCGCCCCGCGACCCGCGCCGCCCGCGCGGCCGCGCGCCGCCCGCCGCCCGTGCCCTGCTGCCGCGCGCCCGAGCCACGGGCCCTGCCCGGGAGCCGGAGCCGGGTGCGGCTTTCCAGTCAGGCGGCGCCGCGGACACCTGCCCCCTTAAAGGAGCCGCGTCCCCGAACGGAGGGAGCGTCTACAAACTCCTCCTCGCGATGCGTGCGTCCACTCGAGGACACGCCGGCGGGCAGCTGGCGCAGGGAGAGGCCGCGATCTCCAAGGGCTCCCCGGATGCCGCGCGGGCAGCTCTCCGGGCACGGGTCCCGGAGGTCTCCTTGGGGCTGGGGCCAGGGGCCGAGGGGGAAAGACCACTGAGGCCTAAGGATCTCCTGAAGCGTCGCAGCACGGTGACGGTCCCCCGAGCACGGCGCCCTGTGAAACCCCTTGCAATTGGTCAGTTTCGGGCCCTGGGCGGGGCGTCTGTCGAAGCCGCCCAATGAATTGACCCGGTACAAGAGGCCGAGTGCCGACCCGATCGACGGGCGAAGTAGTGCGGACGCTCCCTAACCCGGGGACTGGCCGGGGGGTGGGGGGGGGCGGGGCGCCGGGGGTTCCCGGCGGGTGGGGGAGGGGCAGGCGGCCCCGATTGTACGCTGGCCCCTCCGGGTCCCGCCTGGCGCCTCCCCGTCGGGCCCGCCTCGCTGCCCGCACCCCAAGGTCCCAGTTGGGAGCGGGCGCCTTCCAAGGTCAGCCCGCTCTGTCCGTGGGCGCTTTGGGGTCAGGGAGTCATAGGTGTCCCGGGTCCCCACCCTGGCCAGTGGCCGTTGGAGGGCACCTTGGCCAAGCTGCCCGGCATGGGGTGGGGGTCGCTGGACAGCGGAGGCGATTCATTCAGTCCTGTTTTCCCTCCCTTCCCCCCTCCTTCCCCCAGAGCCCCCTAGTTGGCCCTGTGCTGAGGCTGCCAGCTTCCCCCAGGAGCTGGGACCACAGGTCCGGCGTCCAGCGGATGCTCAGTGCGTCCATTCCATGTAGTCAGCGACGTCCTGTTACTTGGGGAGTAAAATGAGGTCGTCTCACCAGCCCTGAGATGGCCGGGGGTGTCCCCTGGGTGTGGTGGTTGAGCATCACTGGGTTGGGGACAGGTTCTGCCTAGGTTACCTCCCCATCAGTAATGGCCTGTAGAGCTTGGCTATAGTGACCGGGGTCCCAGGTGATAAAGGCTAGAGGGCCTGGCCTCCTTGAGCAGAATGTGAGAGTTCCAGGTCTCTCCCAGACTCTGAACGCCCAAGGGGCTGCCCACTCCTGGATCCCCTCAGTGACCCAGCACGGACCTTCCCCCTGCCCCTCTGCCCAGGCAGATGCAGGTCTCACCTCAGGTGCCAGGGTCCTCAGGGGCTCCCCCGAGACACCTGTTCTCTGGGGCCCCAGCCCTGGATCAGAAGTTCTGAGTGGTTCGGGGAGTGTGTGTTGTAACCAGAACACGGCTGACCTGGGCATATGGATGCTCGCTACACTTTAATAAACTGGCTTCCTGGGAAGGGGCTCGGGCTTCGGGTCTGTCTTCCTCGGGGACGCCAGGAAGCTCGCACGGGGCTGCGTGGGGAAGGCACCCAACAAATAGCAGTAGCCACTAAAAGGTGGTGGTGTCTGCTAGCGGGGAGAACCAGGGGCTTATGTGGGCCCAGCACACATGGGGCAGAGAGAGCAGGGCTGGCCACATGGCGGTGGGGGGGGGGGGGGGGGGGTAATGAAGGATGTAGTTGGGGGAGGCCGACCAATGTGGCTTGTGGCCCGGGCCGGCCCCTGTGGGCATGGAGAGCCATGGAAGGTTGTAGAGCAGGAAACTTAAGACTAGGTCTTGTCTTTACGTGTGGTGAGGAGATACCTGGAGATGGGGAGATGTGGCTCCTTGGCCCTGGTGGCCAAGTTATCAACCCATAGTAAGAACTGTCTCCCTGGTGGAAATGGCCCTGAAGCTGGGAGCAGAGTCAAAACTAGTGGAGGAGGAAGGGGCCTTGAGCTGGAGGACAGGTCGGGGGGCAGGGGCAGAAGGCTGTTTCCGATCTGGAACCCTCAGCCCAAAGCCCCCTTGAGCTCACACCCTGGCACACGTGCTCGGTGACGGCCTCCTGGCTGTCCATTGATCCGTCAGCTCACACGCTTACCCAGAACACTGACTTTGGCCTTGAAGAAGCACATGGTGTAGCCTGGGCTGCGTTCCCCACCCGCGGCCGGATGAGGCCTGGGGAACGCACCGGCCTTGGGGAGAGCTCCCATAAGGAGTGCCTTGTTTAAGGCGACTAAGCGTGCGGTGAGCTGCCATGCAGCCCAGGGCACACCTGGCTTAGGGAGGGCGGTCAAGGGGGTCTCTGAGGAGGGGACATCCAAACTACGTCCTGAAGGAGGAGCAGGGCCCCGCTGTGGGAGGCTGGGGTCCGATCCTTGCTGGTGGAAGGAACGGGAAGCAGGGTGCGCAGGGAGAGCCCTGTGGGTCTGGGACAGCGCGAGCAGGGGAGGCAGCAGGCGAGGCTGGAGCAGGCGGCTAGGCGGGGCCTTGCGTGGCATTCCCAGGGTGCGGGGACTCTGGCGGGTGTTCAGTGTCGCAGTCCCAGCAGGAAAGACGGGATGTGGTTGGGTCCAGCTCCTTGGGCACAAAGGAGAAACCGAGGCACGGAGAGGGTGAGGGCTTTGCACAGAATCCGTGAACATGAAGCCCCGAGGAGGCAGAATGCTGGCCAGGCTGTGTGCCCGCCGCACCAGGAGGGCACGGGTGGCGGGAGCTGTGTGCGGCGGGGCTGCGGCGGAGGCCGTGCTGTGGGCACGGAGGGCGTCGGGTGCCCAACCGCCGCTCCGGGCGCTGGGTTGAAAAGAAAGCAGAGCCACGCGCACAAGAATGAGCTTAGACCCCTTACCTCATACCACATGCAAAACTAAAAGGAAACATAGCGGGAAACCTTCACAGCACTAGGTCGGGCGATCGTTTCTTGGGGAAAACACCAAAACCACAGGCAGGTAAAAAGTAGCTAAATCGGCCTTCGTCAGCGTGAGCAACTGTTGCCCATCAGAGGAAACTACAGGAGACAGTACTCTCTGGACGGAGGAAGGCCTGGGCGTGGGGCTGGGGCTGGGCCTGCCTTCCAGAGCTCAGGGGGCCATTCTACGAGGGCCCGGAGCTGTCTTCCAGCTCTGGGGGCGCATGCGGATGGCCGGGGGGCTCCTGCAGTCTCCCCCTCCCCTCCCGGGCTGGGACCCCCCGGCTCTGCTGTGGTGCCGGCCTCGGGCTTCCCAGCTCCGTCACGGGCACACCCTGAGTCGGGGGAGGGGGAGGGTGGCCTGGCCTGGCCTAGGTAGCGGTGACCTGGCTGGGACACTGGTCCTAGTGCTCTTCTTCAAGGGGCTCCCTTTGCAAACTCCTCAAAGGGTGGGGCATCCCTCAGCCCCCCCCCCCCGCAGGCTCCTCAGCCCCCAGCCTGAGGACGCCTCCTCGAGGTCCCGAGCTGGGGTCCTGCGGCCGCCTGAGGGTGTAACGCGTTCCTCCGCATCCGGTCAGTGGTCCCCAACTTGTGCGTCCCCATCCGCTAGACGGTTTGTACATTAGAATAGAAGAAGGAGCCACGTCTGGGACCTTCTTTGACCTTCTCTGCCGTGACCTGTGGGTGTGACTGCTTCTTCCTGCCCCAAACCAGGAAGGCAGACGGTCATCAGATGCCCATCGCTGCAAACCGCCACGTTGCCACTGTCACCTGGGGGAGAGGTTGAGACCGGGCTGCGGTGCGTCCCTCCCCGCCGCTGGGTGGCGGGGACCGTGAGGGGCACCGTTCCCGCCCTGACCGGCCAGTGGCCAGCGGAGAGCTCAGGGCCCAGCGTGGGAAATACCCACTCGCCTTGGGGGCCGGGGGGGGGGCTGGGGTCCCCTGGGACTGGAAGCAGGGCCTGGTCTAGCAGAGTTTGGTCTCCAGCCTCCCCACACCCCGCGGGGGAGGCCGAGGAGCAGGGCGCCCTGGGCGGGGGTGCCTCTTCTCCCCCAGGTCCATCCGCCTGGCCACGCTGGCCTCCAGCCCCTCCCTGTGCCTCGAGCGTGGGCCCGGGAGACGCCGGCCGCCTGCTTCATTTTAAGATGGGAAGACGCTTGCTGCCCAGGACACCGAGGGGAGAGCTGGGCGCACCATGGGGACGCCGGGCTCCACACGCTCTGCGGGCGCGTGCGCCCATGGCACCATTTCCAGAGCCTTCCCTCAACCTGAGTAACACCCCCCCCCCCGCTCCCCGTCTAAATGAGGGAGGGGCTCTGAGGACCCCAGAGGCGCTGCTGCCTCCAGTCCTCGCCCACCTGGGCCGCTCAGGCTGATACCTCTCTGTCCTGTGCAGCCGGCCCTGCCTCCAACAGGGTCACTGGGACCCTGAGCCCCGGCCCCGGCCCGCCGTACACCTACACCACCTCCTGCCTCCAGCCCTGCAGCCAGGTGGCGCCGGCCCACCTCCCCGCCTCCCTGCTCTGAACCCAGCACCCCCTAAGGCCTTCCCCACGTGCTAGAACCGTGTGTGGGGGTCTCCCTCCCCAGCTGCACCCACAATATGCGGGTGGGGGGAGAAGGAGCAGCATACTCACCTGGCGGGGGCTACGCCCACGTGTCTCCGTGTCTCGGGGCCCACGCGCCTCCAGGCCCCTGCCCCGGCGGCAGTGGCAGGCAAGCCACGTGGCACCCTGCCCCGCACTGAGCCACAGGCACCCCCCGACCTGGCCGTTCCCGTGTTTGCTCGCCCATCTAGGTCAGTCAGCGTGTGTTACAAGGAGACTTCCTACCGCGGCCCTGTGCCTCGCACCCCTGTACGCGCAGCCACGCGGCCAGACGCAGCTGCCCACCGGATTCTGTCCACGGCTTCTTACTTGCTGGCCGTGGGGGCGGGGCGGGCAGGGCTACCAGAGCTTGGAGGGGCCCGAAGGGGGGCCCTTTCTCTTGTTTTAGTCACAGACTTTACAGGAGCCAGAACGCCTCCCTCACCCTCCAGTGCTCCACGCAGGCGCCCTGAGCGCAGAGAACCATCCGTGGACACGCTGCTCTGTGACTCGTGAGGACGCCGCTGTGCCCCGCGGACAGGGGCCATGTCCCCTCCTGCCGCTCGGTCTCCACACCCCAGACCCCAGCTCCTGGTGACTCTCAGGACCAAGGACGTGTGGCCCCGCGGCTGAGCCAGGCCCAGGTCGCTGCTGGTAGGGCCCTGAGGAGGGACCAGACGCGCGGCCTGGAGCCCTGAGGCAGAGAGGCCAGCTCAGCCCCATCTCGGACTCGCTGTCACAGGGCCAGCATCACCGTCGTCCCTGTCCCCGGGGCCCACCGGCTCCCACGTGGCATGCCGTGTCACCGAGTCACCCCAGCTGTCTTCTCCGGAGGAACGAGCCCGAAGCCCTGTGGTGCCCCCGCCCACATAGACTCTCTGGTCCCTTTGACGCCGCACATGCGTCCCGAATGTGTGCCCGTGCTGGGGGCACAGCTGGGAGTGGGCCATAAGGGGCCACAAGTGACCGTCCCTGTGTCACCAGAGCTGACAGTCCAGAGGGGAGACGGCTCAGCAAAGGGGGCACGCAGTGAGATCCACACAGCTGGGCAGGTGCTTTCTCACAGGTCAGGGAGGCCTTCCTGGAGGAGGCAGCATCCAAGCAGGTGCTGCGAGGGTTCAGAGGGCGATGGCAAGGGATGCAGTCGGAGAGGGCAGCGCCAGGAGCGAGTCAGAAGGGCCAGGGGAGGGTCCAGCAAGGCCTCCTTCGTCTGGTGGAAGAGGGAGCTGGGGAGGGTTTCAGTGACACGGTGGGCTGGTGTGCTAGGTGGCCCACGGGGTGCACACGGGGGTTTGGAGAGGGCGGGACCGACTCATGGTGAAATCGGGGGTGGAGGCTGGGGGAGGGGTTTAGTGGCATGGGCAGCAAGGAGGAGGGAGGCTGAAGGTGTTGGGGGGGAGTCTAGGACTTGCTCTTAGGAGCAGGAAGAACAGAGAGAGTCGAGGGTGACACTCCAGCCTGGAGGGCGGGCGGCTGGGGGCGCCCCCTGGGGCTGCGGGGGCCTGCAGGGCAGGTCTGAGGGACCAGTGGCAGGTGGGGGCCCGCTGGGTCCTGGGTGCACCCAGAGGGCGGGGCCCGCGTCAGGCCGGGCGGGAGCCCCCGCAGCCAGGGGGCCCGTGCGGCGGCGCATCGAGGACTGGGGTGAAGCCCGCGGGAGGTCAGGTAGCACCCGGGTGGCCGCGCCCCCCCAGTTCAGATTCAGCCTCGAAAGCCCCTTCCTGTAAGACCCAGGGCCCTACTCTTAGGTGCAGCCTCAGGATGGGACCCAGGCACTGCCACAAAAACAGCCACGTAAGTGTGCACGTGACGATTCACAACAGCCAAAACGTGGGAACCACGCATCACTGTGAATGCGGATAAACAGACTGGGGTCTGGACAGACGGCGGACAGCCGTGAGGTCACGTGAAGGCACGAAGCTGTGGCGCCCACAGCGGGCGGGTGCCCTGAGAGCGTGCTGCGTGACGCCAGCCGGGCGCAGGCCATGCCGAGGATCCCACGCAGAAGCAGAGGCGGCCGGGCCGGGAGTGGGGGGTGCGTGCCCGCCGGGCGCAGCTCCCCCTGGGGTGGGATGGGGGCGATTCCGTTCTCGCACTACGCAGAGCGGTGGTGGCACAGGCCCGCACAGGCGCCATGGCCACTGAATTGTTCACTGAAAGAAGGTTACAGTCTGGTTTTAGGTTACGTATTTTTGGTACGATGACAGCATGCGAAAGCGCTGAAGCCCGGGCGGGAGGGCTGCTTCGACCACCCAGCGGGGGTGTGGGGACTTGAGTAAACCAGACCCCCAGACGCTGGGCTGTGGGGCGGGTGGAAACCGGCCCTCTAGACCACAGCCCCCCGGCCACAGGGCCGAGCAGTTGGACATGTGTTTAATGGCTGCCGAGGAGGGGTGTCCATACATTTAAAAAAATCCACATTTTTGGGGGTGCCTGGCTGGCTCAGTTGGTAGAGCAGTGACTCTTGATCTTGGGGTTGTGAGTTCAAGCCGCACATTGGGTGTGTCGAGATTACTTAAAAACACACACATTTTGGGGGCTACCTGGTGGCTCAGTGGATCGAGTATCCGACTTCGGCTCAGGTCATGATCTCACCGTTTGTGAGCTCGAGCCCCACATCGGGCTCTGTGCTGACAGCTCAGGGCGTGGAGCTGCTTCCAATTCTGTGTCTCTCTCTCTGCTCCTTCTCTGCTCTCTCTCAAACATAAAGATGAAAAAAAATTAAAAACACACACACACATTTTTTTCTAAATGAGAAAAGAAAAATACCATCAGTAAGAATGACTCAAAGAAAGGTAAGTGACGGTAGTAAATAAAGCTGTCACCAGCACCAAAGAGAAAAACACCAAACCCTGAGAAGCTGGTTGGCCAACGGAGGCCAGTGACTCAGAGAAGAGGGACCAGGACCAGGGATAAACAGGGGAAACTGAGGCCCACCCGGGAAGGATGGAGGGTGTGGGCACGGGAGACGGCGCAGGGCCCAGGGGCGAGGGGCGGGGCGTGTGACCCGAGGGTGTGGGGAGACGTCCTGCCCAGGGGGAGGTGGTGCCGGACTCCGACCTCGGGCAGGGCGCGTGGCCCCCTGCAGTCTCACGGCACCTGTGGCGGGACTGACCCGTGTCCCCCGAGTCCACACGTGCGAGCCCTGACCCCCAGTGCGGGTGTGTTTGGAGGCAAGGCTTTCAGGAGATAATTAAGGCCAAGAGAGGTGAGAGCCTGATCCTGAGAAGAAGAGAGGGACCACCGTCTCCTCCCTTCCTGCGAAGCCACAGCCTCGGGGGGGCCGTGAGGACTCTGCTCGGGCCCCAGGCTGTGGTGTCCGCTGCGACGGGACAGCCTCGCCCAGCCGACCCCAACACCCGGAGCGTTTCCACGTCCGTCACTGTGCCGGCCTGCGTCCAGCCCAGTCCCCGGCGGTGGCAGAGCGAGGGGGCTGGGAGCTGGGGGTGGGTGCCTGCCCCCAGGAGTGGGGCAGAGGGCCCCCCCGGGGCAGGGCCAGGGGCAGTGTTTTATTCAAGTCCCGGTTTGGGTGCTTACTAAGCGGCCAGAGGCTGAGGACAGGCCTGCGTATGAGTGAATGGATGAATGAATGAATGGATGAATGGCGGGGGGTTCTCAGGAAGGAGGGCTCTACCCGAGGGGCGCAGAGCTTAGGGAGCCCAGCAGATTTGTCGCCGCACAGAACAGACTACCGGGGCCGGGCGGGGGGACCCTGGTGCAGGAACCAGAGGGTTCTGGGGAAGCCAGACGCCCGAGACTGAGAGCCGGGCCGTGGGAGGCCCCTGCGTGGCTTGGGACAGACGTCCTGCGTAGAGCAGAGATGTGTGTGTGTGGAAGCTTGGCCTCTGCCTCGTGCTCAGGGGGTCTGGGCAGACCACAAGCCACGGGGCAGAATTCGAGTGCCACATCTCCCCTGACCGGCCGTGAGCCAATCGTGTAGCCTGGGCCCCAGGTCCCTGAGGCTGCTGCATGTCCCTTCCTTACCCTGGGCTCCCCTCCAACCCGGCAGGTGGTAAACGCACTGTCGCTTGATACCTGGGTGGGGGGAGAATCCCCTCGCATGCTGTACACTGCCTCCCAGAATGCCTCTATTTTGGTGGCAGGAGGCGCAACATGTAAGTTGTCCTGCATCGTGGAAGGGGACTTCACGTGTCCCCAAGCACCACAGCCCAAATGCCTCAGCCGTGAGTCACGCCCCCGGCAGGCGGGTGTCTTACCAGGTACTTGCACCTTCTGGCCAACAGCCACCGTGCCATGGGTGTGGGGGACGGGCGGGCGCCGCGCAGGACGGCAGGTGCCCACGGGCAAGCCCCCGGTGCCCGTCCTTCCCTGCGGGTGCTGCCTGCCCCGCTTCGCCTCTCTGATGCCATTGGGGAAGAGGGCACTCACCGACCGACAGCCTCGTCCCCAGCGCCCGGGGCGGCTGCCGCGTCGGCACCAAGACCCTGGCCCAGCGTCCGCCGGTGAAGCTACCAAACGCCCGGGGCGTGCGTGGTTTCTGCAGGCCTGCGCTGGGGGGTCCGCGCGTCCCCCGGGGCGGCCACTGCCTCTGATTCAGGCACGGAGTTGGGGGGCACCTCCAGGGGTTTCCCCGAGGCCCTTCCCACCGCGATGGTCCCAGCGTGCTTGGGGCTTCCTCTGGGAAAGCTGGAGGCTCGCTGGTCCCCAACCCTCCCGACCCGGGTCCCGGGGGAGGAGGCCTCAGTCACCCCCTGACAGACAACTGTGCATAGTCCGCAGCGGCAACAATACTTGGTTTTCACCGAGTTAACTTTCCTGTTGTTTCTGTTGACGACAAGTGACATGGGCCTTCCATTTCTGCCACCGCTTCACAGCTTTTGTTTCCAGCCAGGTGTTAACCGAACACCTGATCAAACTGAAAGAGAACATGCAGAGCCAGGAATGGCTGGGGGGGCGCTCAGGGTCAGACTCCCCAGGACCAGCTGCCCTGCTCTCTGCCGCCCCCTGCTGGCCGCGTCCCGGCGCCCTCACCCGGGCTGGTCTGCTGTTCAGGTTTGGGGGTGCAAACGGGCTGCCCACTCTGCACCTGGCGCCGCCTCCATCCACGCCCCCGGGGGTCCAGAGATGAACCGGGGACGCGGCCGTGCCCTCTGAGGGCTCCGGGAGAGGCTAGTGCTTTGTGGGGACAGCAGTGGAGCTGCCCCTGGGCTGGGCTCAGCGCGGAGCCAGTGGGGACCTCGCCCAGGGCACCGGGGCCTCAGCCCAGAGCTGTGCCTGCAGGCGGGCTGTGGAGTGTTGGGACCCAGGACACGCTTCCGCAGGACCGCCTCACCCCCATGCCCTGACCTCTGCACCTCGACCTCAGCTGCATGCCCTGACCTGTGCACCCTGGCTTCCGTGCCCTGACCTCCGCTGCGCGACCTTGATGCTCTGAGCCCCACGCCTGACCCTGGCTCCCTGAGCTGTTAGGACTAAAGCAAGACACCTGCAGTACCTCCTGGTGGCCACACGGGGGCGGGAGGGGCGTGGCCAGCGCTGTGGCAGGTGGCCCCAGGGTCCCCCGACACCTGGGCGGTTTCCCGACACCTGGGCGGTCCGCCGGCCGCACCCTCTCCGTCTTTTAGGTTCAGCCTCCCACACGCCAGGAGCCCAGGGACACCTGTCTGCTCGCCGGGTGCCCCCAGTGCCGGCGACAGTGCCCTTCACCGAAGCGTCTCACTGAGTCGTCTGAGTCCACAGACCAGGGCCCCAGGGGCACACGAGGTAGGTTACTGAGTGCCACCTTCGCACCCGGTTCTTGCCCACACCTGTGGTCTCCGGGCTTGCCGGGCACGTCTGTGCACGTGGCCTCTGCTGTTGCACTGCCCCCCCCCGCCCCCCCAGGAAGGGGTCTGAATCAGGGCCCGGAGGGAAACACCAGAGGCCCCTGCTCCCTGTGCTGCATTTTAAGTCTTGGACTCGGTATTTCCGAGTGGTTTTAATCCCCACCTTGCTTAGCTGCGCCCCGGGGGCTCTGCTGCAGTAGGTGCCGGGGCCGGAGGTCTTGCCCGCCTGCCCCCCGGCCTCGCCTGCCCCCACCTGCCCCTGACCTGCCTGCCCCTCCACCTGCCTGCCCCCCACTCCTGGCCCTCACTGCCTGCCTCCCCCCCCCCGCCTATCCCGTCCCCCCTGCCTGCCTGCCCCCTCCTGGCCCCCCCCGCCCCCCCTGGGTGTTTGCTCTGGCTCCTCATCGTGGATCAAGTTCTCTCCAAGCAGAGCTGCAGTCGGGGGCGCCCTGGTCTGAAGACTCCTCTTTCACTGACCGCGGTGCCTTTGGGGTCCAGCTACCCGCTGTGAACATCCGCTTCGTTGCTTCCTCGTCTCCAGGACGCGCCCCTGTTTGCGTGGCCCAGACTCTTATTCCCTGTGCGAGAGCCTCCTCTGGGCTGCCTGCCCCTGGGATCAAGCACCGGGCAGGACACGGGGCCGCCTGAGCTCACCAAGCACAGCTCCGTGGTGTCCCGGCCAGAGAGGTGGTGCCCAGCGCACTGTGGCCTCTGAACGGCGGCCCCCCAGACCGCCGTGCTCCCTGGTCTCTGGGAGTGACGTGGTAGCAAACTAGGTGACGAGGGTCTGGAGAGAAGTTACTCGGGACTACGCGCTGGGCCCACACGCAGACACAGCCTGGGGACGCAGGGGCTACGTGCATGACTACAGTCTGTCCGTCCGTCCGTCACGAGCCCCAGGCCTCCGCCTCCTGTATTTCAGTCGCTTTGTAGTTTCTGTCTTTTTTAGAGAAGGGCGGGTTAGTGAGGCGAATTCAGTCGCATCCCCCCGTTTTGAGTGTGAACGTGAGGGGTGTTTGGACACACGCACAGCCGTGCAAGACGCCTGCTCCGCGTGCTCGCCAGGGCCGAGGGGGCAGGGCACCTCCGGGTCCCGCCGCCCCCGGGGTCTGGGCGCCACTGCGCCTCTGCCACCGGGGAGCCCGCCCAGCCTCCGCGGGACACCCTCCGGCTCCAGGACGGTCCCCCGCTGAGGCTGTCCCGCTTTCCCGGGGCTCCGTGCCAAGCCCCACGGCAGAGTGGCCTAGAGCGACACAAATGGACCTCTTCACGGGCCTGGGGTTCCCAGGGACAGCCTTTCCCAGCTCCGCCCCCCTGCCTCCCCCCCCTCGCCAGCTTCTCGCGGCCCCGCGTGCCCTGACCCGTGGACACGTCGCTCCTGCGCCTCTGTCTCCTCCTCTCTCCTAGGGACACAGCCATTGCCGTCAGGGCCGCCCTCCGCCAGCCCGACCTTGACCTAGTGTCACCTGCAAAAACCCTGTTTCTTGAATAGGATCATGGTTCAAGCTTCTGGGCGGACGGGGTTTGGAGAGGACACCGTTCCAAACCCAGTGGGTCTGGGAAAAGTGACGGGGAGCCCCTGTGTCCCGTTCCCCAGCAGGCGCGGCCGCGCCACCGGCACCCTTTCCTGAAAGCTCTTCTATGCGGCAGTTGCCTAGAGTTCCACTGCCCCAGTTCCCAGCGGAGGGGTGGCCGGGAGCCTACACGGATGGGCACGTGCGGGGTGGCACACAGCAGGGTGGGACGGGCAAGGGTCTGGGGGGTTGGCACCGCCTCCCAGCGGGCACAGAACCCACATGCGGCCCATGAGACCCCTGTGCCCGCGTCCATGCCGCTCCCTGCAGGCTGGGGCCCTCTGTGCGGTCAGGGTGCCCGGTCTCCCCACACCCGGCATGAGTCACAGCCTGTGGATGTGTTCCCGGATGTGCTGGGTGCCCTCGCCTTCCTTCCTCTCCGCCGGGGCGAGGGAGGGCCGGGCAGACCCCGGGTTGTCACGCTCTCACGCGTCTCTGCTCCTCCTGCCACCTTCCCCCTGCGACAGCTGCCAGTGTTGTGCCCGAATCGCGAGTCCCCCAGAGACCTCCAAGGAGCTGCCACCGATGTAAGAACAAAAGGGTCTTTATCACAAGCTTGAGCAGGGGCTCACCTGTCTACTGGCACAGCAGCAGCCAAGTGAAGCCCCGAACGGTGGGGGGCAGGGTTTTCATGGGGGAAGGGCGGGGGTGTTACCGTGCATGCGTTGTACATAAGCACCAATCAGAATCGTACAGCACCCGTAGTAACGGCATAGTAACAGTTTTGACCATTCAGTATCTGCGAGGCGTCCGTTACATTTGACGGGACCCAATCATAACCTTTGAGAGTTTTAAAATGACCAGTTATGAGGTGGGCTCAGAGGGTCTACGTGGGGCTCCTGCAAGCGTGATCGATTGGCAAGTGTGTACAAAGTAACTACCTGCAGCTCCCAGCCCCGACTCGTCTCCAAGACCACAGGAACGTGACACGTTTATTTTGATGGGCAGATCGGAGGGCGGTCCGAGGGCGGCTGCAGCTGAGCTTTCCTGGGACTGGACTCCGTGCAGCCGGAGGTGGTTTCTAATGAGGGACTTAACTTCAGGCTCCTCACCAGAGGCCACCGCGTCCCCGCCACCCGCCACGGCCGCCGGCCTCCTCCCTCTTGCCTTGAGCCCATCTTCAGACCCTCTTCTTTTTCTAACAGAATTTTGAAAATTAAAGTCGGTTTCCCTTCTTCGTGCACCGCTAGGTTCCCAGGAGTGCCGTGCACATGTCCTCACTTGAGCACTGTCGCCGGTGCGCTACGTGCGTTCCCGCCGACCGCGACGTGGGTACCATCCTACGAGGTGCGCCTGCGGCTGCTGAGGGTGGCTCCTTGAGCCCTGCGCCCTGGGAGTCCTGGCCGCCAGGACGGCACGCGTCCCCCACCGCACCACACCCTCCTGGTGACTTTGCGCGCCCCGCGGGCCCCTGCCCCGCCCTGGCGGGCCTCGGGGATGACTGCGCGCAGACCATCCTGTACACAAGGCCCCCCCGCCAGGCCTGCTGGGGCCCCGGGCCCCCCAGGAAGAGGTGGGAACAGACGCCCTGGGAGAACCTTCCGGAGGGGCCCAGCCAGCTTGCTGAGGCCCCTCCTCCCGCCTCGTATACTAACGGCAACTACAACTTGCAACCGGAGCTTCGTTCTTTTCTCGGTAAAACGAGTGCAGGGAGAGCAAAGCAAGTTACAGCGACACCGAGATCCTATCGCCTGCAGGGGGCGAAAATGGAAAGGCCGAGCGCGCCACGTTCCGGCGAGGCGGGCTCGGTGGGGTCTCGCGGTGGGGCGTCCGCCGGGGACACGTCAGCCAGTAACCCGGGGCAGCGCCGCCACGGGTGGAGACGCTCGTGCCCCGGTCCCCGACCGGGGACACGAACAGCAGGAGGAGGGCAGCCACGGCCGCTCAGCGTCAGGGCCGGGGACTTGCGGACGTCAACCACGTCCAAAGACACGAGAGAAAGAGGCGTATGCGCCTTCATGATTCCGGACCCAAAGTGTGCTGTGCGGGGAGGTCTGCGGGGAAAGACTATAAACAAAGCAACCAAGGCCAGGACTGGGGGGTCTCCAACCAGATGTCCCCAGGGTGAGGTCTTTCCGGGTCCAAGGGAGCCTTGTGTGGGGGTGGGGAGACCTGTGGGGGCCCTGCTCAGGTCCGGCGTCCCTGACCATCTGCCTGCCCCTCCTCACCTCCAGCCTCAGGGCTGTGCGGGCGGAGGAGACGCTGGGGCCGGTGTGGTCCCTGGGGACCTCAGCCTGCATCCAGGCCTTGGGCTCCGGACCCAGCAGGGCCAGGATGACACCAGGTCGGCTCCGGGCTCGGGTCCAGTCCTCCGTGGCCTCACCCACGTGGTCTGGTTGTCTGCTCTCTGGCTGGCACATCACCTCCTGGGGGCAGGGTCTCCAAAACATGAGGTGTGAGTCAGGCGGCTGCGGCTATGACCCAGGCCAGCTGACAAAGGTGACCCACAGCCGCCGGCATCCCGAGTTCAGCATCCAGGCTGTCTGCTCTGGGCGCACGGGCCACCCCCTCCCCCCGCTGAACCTGGGGGGCAGACCTGGTCTAGGGCTCCCCACCGCTTCCTCTCCCGGGCCCCCCAGGCTGGACCTGTGCCCCTCACGAGATCTCCCACACCTGGAGGGGCAGACCCCGAGAAGGCAGGCCCAGGCTCAGAGAGGCTTGGAGATTGGCTCAGGGTCCCACAGCACCGGTTTCTGAGGGTGGGTGAGCACCTCTCCATCCGAGGACACACGTGGCCAGGGCGCTGGAGGCCCCGAGGGGACGAGAGTGGAGTAGAGGCCGACTTCTCGTCCCCCCACCCCCCACCTTGGACGCAGTGCCCGGTGGGGGGAGGGGAGGCCCGGGCTCCGGTCCTGGCAGCCCCTGGGTGGCCACACTGTGTCAATTTGTTTCCATTGTCTGTACTTTTCTGTTTCCTGTTTATGAGACATGATACCGGCCTTCCATTTCTGGAAGTAAGAAAGTGTTCACAATCCCAGGTCTGAACTAAGCACCTGATTGAATTGAAAGAGAACAGGCAGAGCCAGGAACAGGGTGGGGGAGGGCCTGGGGCGCTCAGGGTCAGACTCCCCAGGACCAGCCGCGCTGCTCTCTGCCGCCCCCTGCTGGCCACGTCCTGCGGGCCCTGCGCCCTCACCGGGGCGGGTCTGCTGTTCAGGTTTGGGGGTGCAAACGGCCTGCCCACTCTGCACCGGCGCCGCCTCCATCCACGCCCCCGGGGGTCCAGAGATGAACCGGGGGTGCGGCCGTGCCCTCTGAGGGCTCCTGGAAAGCCTGGTGCTTTGGGGGGACAGCAGTGCAGCGGCCCCTGGGCTGGGCTCAGCGCGGAGCCAGTGGGGACCCCTCAGGGGACCCCGGGGCACCGGGGGCCTCATCCCAGAGCTGTGTCTGCAGGTGGGCTGTGGAGTGTTGGGACCCGGGGACAGATTTCAGCGGGGACGCCAGGACAGGGACAGGTCCTGTGGATGCTAATGGCCCTGCAGATGGAGGGACACACCCCTGCCCCTCCCCTCCGGGGCATCCAGAGGCGGCCGCAAAGGCGAGGGGCAGCACGCGGCAGGCACAACAGTGCGCCACCTGCCTGGGTTTCCTTCGCGCCCTCTTCTCCAGGGGCCCGGGGAGAGGGGGCGGGTAGGGCCACCCGGCGAGCGTAGTGGGAGTGCCAGCCTGGCTGTGGGCATTCGGCCCAGGCGTCCCCCTGAGCAGGTGCGCACCACCGTCCCAGAGGCCCCCGCGGGCCCAGGGGAGCAGGACAGGGCCTTCTCCATCGCGGGGTGCCGCCCTCAAGCCCACAACGCCTCTCCAGCTGGGGCCTGGGGAGACGTGCCTCCCCGCCCGCACCCCTGCGGTGTCTCCCCTGCAGGTGAGTCATGCACCCCTGCCCCGAGGAAGCAAGGCCCGCCTCCCGCAGGCGCAAGCGTCAGAGGCGGCTCCCACTCACCGTCCTTCAGCTGCGGGAGGAGCAGGTCAGCGGCGGCCTCTGGAGGGAGGGACCGTGGGTGCCGGCCGGCCCTCTCCCTCAGTCTCCAAGGGACAGCTGGCCTTGGCCGAGCCCCTTCCCCGTGACGGGGCCGCCCATCGCCTCCCCACCTGGCTCTCGCTCTCACCAACTTCCTGTGTGCGGACTCCACCTGGGAGGAGCGGCCTCCCTGAGCCCCGCAGCACCTGCCCCCCCCCTCGCCCTCCGCAACCTAACGAAGGGCACGTGCACTGGCCCAGTGGTACCAGGGAGCCGGCCAGCGCGCAGCCGTGGCCGTGAGGTGTCGGGTGTGCGAGACGGGGGGAGACAGGGACCGTGGGCCCAAGGTACGGGGCGCGCTCACTAATCCCGCAGAGGCTCTGGGAAAAGCCCAGCGTGATCAGCCAGCGGTCGCGGCGGGCAGGGGTGCCTCGGGCCCAGGAGGGCGAGCAGGCGAGGCCAGCAGAGCTGGCGGCCCCTCGGCACAGGCACAGCCGCTGGCCCCAGCAGGGTCTGCACGCGGGACTTACATCTGTGCGGGAGACGACTGCAGGGCGGCCCACCCCTCGTGCGGCCCCGAGGCCCCGCCCCCCGGGGCGCCGCAGCCACCTCAGCTCCTCACTCGGGAGCCCCGCGCTCTCGGGCCACCCACACTGCCTCTGGGAGGCTCGGGCGGAACGCGCTCCTGGCCTCTCTGGCTCCCACACGCACCCCTGCTCCTTGGCACGTGGCGCCTCCCCCGTCCTTAAGTCGGCTTTGGCGGCGGGTCCGCGGGCCTCTCTGCGTCTCTCCTGCCTCCAGCGCAGGGCCCTGGGCACGCCCGGCACCCCCAGACGACCCGGGAGGCGCCCCCTCTCCAGGCCGCCGCCCGCCGCTCTAATTCCATCCGCACCTTGCGTTCCCCTTTGCCAGGACCTGACCCGTCCACAGGCTTCGGGGATCAGGAGGTGGGCATCTTCGAGACACTGTTACTCTGCCCCCCGCACCCCCCTTTCATAACGCACAGGCCTCTCCCTTACAAGACCCTCCTCCCCTCCCCTCCCATCTCCTCCCCTCCCTTCCTCTCCTTTTTTTTTTTTTTTTAAAATATTTTTATTTATTTCTAGGAGAGAGAGGGAGAGAGAGACAGCGTGAGCAGGGGAGGGGCAGAGAGAGAGGGAGACACAGACTCTGAAACAGGCTCCAGGCTCTGAGCTGGCAGTCAGCACAGAGCCCGACGCGGGGCTCGAACCCACGAACCGCGAGATCCTGACCCAAGCGAAAGTCGGACCTTCACCGACTAAGCCACCCAGGCGCCCCATCCCTTCCTCTCCTAAACACTTGCCTGTAACCCAGGCCAGTCCCCAAGCGCCTGGGTCGTGAGGAAAGCTGTCCCAGAGGAGCTGCGGGGTCTGGTCAACAAGCCCTGCAGGAGCCATGAGAACCTACCCCAGGCAGGCGGTGTAGACCCCCAACCACGGCTGGAGGAGAGCCGGCTGAGTGATTAGAAAACTCTGCCCTGGGATGCGAGAGCCCAGAAGAGGGTGCTAGAAACTAAGCCGAGTTCCCGGTCCAGAGGGCGGCTCGGGGGACGCACCGGTCGCCGAGGCCCTGGGGCTTGTGCGGGGTCTGGGCGTCGTGACACACAGCCTGCGGCTCTCCTCTAACAGCGGCCCGGGAGGCGCTGTCCCCCGACGGGCTCGCTGCGGGCACCAGACCCGGGGCCCACGTGCAGGCTCTGGCTGGTCTCCAGACCGAGGACAGACGTAGTGGGTGGTTGGTGCGAGCCCACGTGGGTTCCCGGGGAAGCCTCGTGGAAGTGTGTGAGCTACACGCTCCGCGCGGTGTCCGTGGCACAGAGGACAGTGTCTGTGAGGATGAGGCCCCCTCCCGGGCCCAGGGCACAGCCTCGTCACTGGCCTTCCTATGGGACGTGTGCCCACGAGCTGGATCTGTGGATCTGAGAGCGGGAGCCGCCCAGGCCGCCATCTCCGCTCTGATCCAGACGGGAACTGGGGCTTCCCATCCCCCACCTGGTCCCAGGGGACATGGCAAGGGGACTTTGGGCAGCTACGGCTGTGCTTGTCTCCTCGGGCTCTTGCACCAAGGCGCCGAGCAGCAAGAGGAGAGGCCCCATCCTGGCAGCACATGTCCGTGTTCTGTGGCCACCACACAAACCGCTACAGGCTGGGGTGCTAAGCGCCACAGGACTTCGTTCTTGGAGCTCGGGAGGCCAGAAGGCGGAAGCCAGGTGTCAGCGGGCTGGCTCCTTCCAGAGGCTCAGAGAGAATCTTCCCAGGCCTCTCCTGGCTCCTGCCCTCAGCGTTCAGGGCCGGGTTCCGAGCTCGGCCTCCGCCATCACACGCTTATCCCGTGCCCACGTCCGGGGCTTCCTCCTCTTCCTGTGAGGACTCAGCCATACCCGAGCGGGCCCCGTGCCCATGACCTCATCCAAGCTTGATTACATCTGCACGGCGTGTTTCCAGAAAGGCCGCCACTCACATCAGGCGTGAGCGCTCCGGCTGCCACCCCGACGGTCCCAGCGAGGACCCGGTGCCGGTCTGTGGCGCCCTGGCAGCGCGGCCCGGGAGGGGCTGTGGCTCCCTGGGCGAGGGCAGGGTGAGGACAGGGGCGAGGTGGGGAGAGGGGCAGATACAGTGGGACTTCGGGTGGGTCTGGGGTCTCCCCGGCCAGTGGGAGCCGCTGGAGGGAAGCCGGAGTGTGCGTCGGCTGGGACGGGGTTCCCTCTGGTCACAGTACTGAGCTGGGGGCGCCCTGCGGGTCGGAGTTTGAGCGCCCTGCTCAAGGAGCCCCCCCCATGGACCCAGTCATTTCCCTGCTCCTTCCCCTGGGGCCCCGCCCTCCACACCCCTGCTCCAAGGCCCCCAACGGGGCAGGGCCAAGAGCTGGGCTTGGGGCTTGATTAGGTCATGGGGGGCTTAGGATGGGACGGGCACCCACAAGAGACCCTGGAGCGCTCCCTGCCCTTCCACCATGGGGGTTACCGGCAGAGGGCCCCTCCCCAGTCCGTGGCCTGGAAGAGCGTCCTCCCCTGAGGCCGCCACCCGGGGACCCTCACGCGGGACTCTTGAGTCTCTAGAACGACATGTGATAAATCCTGCTGTTCAGACGCCGGTCCAGACAGACTGCCACGGGGTTCCCGGACTCTGAAGTCTGTGTCCCCCTTGCACTGCGTGGCCTCAAGACCCCCCGGGCCGCCGGAGAACCGGGTAAGGCCTGGAGGGAGGCGGGAGGCAGGGGACACCCCCCCCAGCCCCACCGAGCGCCGGCTTCCGGGCCCCTCCTCCCCTCAGCTATGCTTGCGTCTCCTCTGCACCCGTGTCCGCTGGCCGGCGGGGGCTCTCGGGGGAACCCAAAGTCACGCGATCACGTGCCCTTCAGCCCCTGAGTCTGAGGCAGTGACCTCTGCCTACCTGCTCACACTGGCCTACAGCCCGCTGAGGGTTGGAGTGTTCCCGTCCCCGCCGGCTGGGGTGGCACTGGGGACGACTGTAGGTATCAGGGAGACTCGCTGGGGAAGGATGGGGGGATGGGGTGGCTGGGCCTTTATAGAGGGTGGCTCACTGCAGGGGCCTTTTGGGGTCCCCAGGGTGGGGTGGGTTGCCATGGTTTTGGACAGGAAGTTTCTGGAACAGGCCTCAGGAATTATACACTTGCCCCGGGCAGGCGGTTCTGATTTAACTCAGACCCCGGCAGTATTCCAGCCGGACTCTGGCCACCATGGTCGGAGGCCACACGGGGTGGTCACGTCACAGTGGAGGGACTTCAGGCTCGCCGAGTCTGGGTGACCCACATGGTGCTGGGCTCCTCTGGGGCCGAGGCGGAGCTTCCCTGGGGGGAAGGCTCGGGGGCCCAGACCCCGGCGAGGGAGCGCTGCGTCCTGGAGCTGGATGGGCATCTGGTCCCTTAGGAGTCGTGAGGCCGTGAGGCCAGGTCCCGGGAGGGAGGACGTGGGCACCTATGGCACCACAGGAGGGGGACGGGCCTCCAGCCCCCCCTGGGATGGGCCGTCCCCAGCGCAGCCCCATCAGCTGCTGGGCTTCTCCCTCCCTGAGGCCCAGGACTCCGTTGGAAGGTGTCCCACCTGGGGCCTGGAGGTGCCTGGGGACCGCGCTTGCCCTGCCTCCTTCTCCGGGAGAGTGTGGCCCCCAGGGCGTGGTGAGGTCCACTCCCTCCCTGCTGTCCAGGGCCTGAGTCCTGGGAGCCGGGACCCCCCTCAGAATCTGGCCCCAGGGACTGGGTGCCTGAGGCTCAGGGCAGGAGGAGACACTGGTGGGCGTCTCAGGGCCGGGTGGTGAGTGGCGGGAGGGAGAGTGCAGAGCTGCCCCTCGCTGAAGCGGGTGCACGTTGGAGCCCCGTGATGATCCCGTGGTCCAAGCCCACAGTCCCTGCCTGGCTGGGCTGTCCTCAAACAAGCCACAGCGGGAGCCCCTCCTGACCCTGAGGCCCTGGGGGGGCGCCCTGGAGTTACAGGCAAAGAGCCCATTGATTGCATCGTGGAGGGCTTGAGTCACGGAGGGGCCCGGAAGGGGGGTGCAGGCCACCACCGTGGGCGGAGGCGCCTGGAGAGACCAGCGGGTGCCCCGAAGGAAGAGGAGCCCTGAGGCTGGGACCCCCCACAGCCCTGGTGGGGGTCGGCCCCAGGGAGGGGCCCGGGTCGGGCTTGCTGACAAGGCACAGCGGGCGTCGGCTGGGCAGGGCCGCCCTTGGCCACCCCGGCGTCCGTCCGCCCTCGCTCTGCTCCCCGATCTGCTCTGCACTCACCGCGCACCCCTGGAGCCGCCTCCCGCGACGTCACGTGACCTGCAGTCCCGCCGGCGCCCACGCGAGGGCAGCCACGTGCTCCCCGGAAAGGGGCGGGGCTGGATAATCGGAGGAACAGGGGCCACGTGGGCCCCGCCCCACCCCCTCCCTCCAACGCCCACCGGAGCGCGTGGACACCCGTGTCCCTGAGTGGACGCCCCTGTGGACTCCAGCCTGGGCCGAGTGGCTCAGCCGGAGTTCTGACCTTTCAGGGACCTTCTAAACATCTGTGCGAGACCTTGTGTGCGGGTGTGTGCACGTGCGGGTGTGTGCACGTGCGAAGCGGCTCACGTGCCTGTGAACGTGTGTGTAAGTGTGCACGTGCGTGTGCATGCATGTAGGCGTGTGTGCGTGCGTGCCTCCGTGAGCATTGTGAAGGCGGCGCCTGTGCCTATGAACGTGTGTGTACATGTGCACATGCGTGTGCACGTGCGTGTGCATGTGTGTATGTGTGTGTACGTACGTGCCTCTGTGAGCATTGTGAAGCTGTGCACGTGCCTATAAACGTGTGTGTACGTGTGCACGTGCATGTGCACGCGTGGGCATGCTTGTTGGCACGTACGTCCCTGCTTCCGTCAGTCACCCTTGAAGACGGGCAGGTGTGCTCAGGGCCACACAGGTGCTGAGCTTCGAGGGATCGCGTGGAGCCCACGCCTCTTTGAGAGCTGCACTTTTAAAAATGTTTTCACACTTGGGGCGCCTGGGTGGCTTAGTCGGTTAAGCGTCCGACTTTTGCTTGGGTCATGATCTCGCGGTTCGTGGGTTCGTGCCCCGCATCGGGCTCTGTGCTGACTGCCAGCTCAGAGCCTGGAGCCTGTTTCAGTCTGTGACTCCCTCTCTCTCTGACCCTCCCCTGCTCATGCTGTCTCTGTCTCTCTCTCCTAGAAATAAATAAAACATTAAAAAAAAATTTTTGATAAAAATGTTTTCACACTCAATCATCAAACGTGTCCCCTGGGGCTCAAACGGGAACTACCCAGACAGGCAGGGGTCTCCTCCCCGATGATGCGTTCACTCCTTGGTTCTGAGGGAGACCCCGCTTGCACACGAGGGCCTTTTTGGGCGCCTCCTGCCCAGAATTGCGGGGTCCGTGGGGTGCTGTTTGAGACCTAACTTGAGAAGAAGTGAAGACGGCGGTCTGGGTCCCCTGAGGCTGCCTCTGGGGTTTCTTGCTCCCTCCCTGTGGGGGTGAGGACCTGGCGGCCACCTGCACACAGCAGCCACTCCCACGACGCGCCTTCCCTGCCCCTGTCCGCGACTCTGTCTCCCCGTCTCCCTCCCCCCATCTATCGGGTCCCCACATGATGCAGGGCTCAGACAGCCCTCCGCTCACGTGCTGTGTTTTGTGCCCCAACCTGCTCCCACCAGGTGGACCCAGAGCACGTGGAGTGACCCGCCACCGTCAGAGGCTCCCGGCTCCTGGGGGCCAGGCTGTCCCCACCTGCCCACTTCCTCTAGAGGAGAGATCAGGGGCTCCAGAGTTGCTGAGATCTGGTGGGGGGAGCATGCTGCCCCCACTCAGACCCCCGTGCTCCCCATTCCCAGATCCCCGGGGCTGAGCCCTGGTCTCCTGACTCGGCCCCCCTCTGCCCTGCAGATGCTGCGGCTGCTGTTCCTGACGCATCTCTGCCTGGGGGGCTCTGGGTCTGTGACCCCTGTAAGTCTAGTCCACCCTGCTCCTGACCCCAGGGCTCCCAGATCCTGCCCTGGGCAAGGAGGTTGGGAATTTGGCCCAGAGCTTCAGGGACCAGAGCAGAATTTGCATGTGGATTCCCATCGCCACGTTCCCAGGGCGTTGGGGACCCCCTTCTTCATACAAGTTTCCCAAGGAGAAGTCCTCTCAGCCACCACGGCCCCTCCCCCTGTGCTGAGCCCCTGGTCCTGCCTTGGGGCCACCCCGGGACCCCCAGGCTCCACTCCGTGCTTCTCCCTGCAGAACCACTTCCCTGCCCCAGCTTGCAGGAGGTGAAGGTGAGGGTCATGGGGAGGTTGATCTGTGACCAGATCTACCGCCTCACCCTCCATCCCAAAGTCACCGAGGGGACCATCAAGGATGACATGCTGTGTGCTGGGAGCCAGAGACAGCGTCCCGGCCACGTGAGACCCGAGGCTCGCCCTGTCCTCTGCCCTTGCTGGCCCGCGAGTGTGGGGCCCGACCGCAGCCTTGCCGCGGGCGCGTGGGCTGGGCAGGTGAGCGCCGTGTCCTCCGCAGGGTGACTCCGGGGGCCCCTGGTGTGCGGCTGGAACCGCACCTGGTTCCAGGTGGGGGTCGTGAGCTGGGGCGACGTCTGTGGTCCTCGCGCCCTCCCTGGGGTGTACACCTGAGTGATGAGCTACGAGCCCTGGATCCACCGGCACGTCCCCCTGGGCCCCGGGGCCTAGCAGGGGCCGCCCCCCGGCTTCCTCTGCACACCTCCGGCCCCTCCCCCACGCAGTCTCCACTTTCCCCACCCGCCTCCCGTCCAAAGCCTCCTTCGGTCCTGGCCTCTTCCTGTCCTCCCTGGGAGGGACGTGGCCCTGGCGTGGCTGCCTGCCGTGTCCGGGCCTGCGTCTTCCTCTGGGGTCTCTGAGTGCTGGCCCTTCAGGCGGATAGAGCCTCGTGCGTGTGCGGGGGGTGGGGGCGGGGGAAGGCCGGCACCCCCCATCTGGTGGCTTCCCCACCCCCCGCTCCCCCTGCCCGCCCCTCCACATCAGGGTGCACCTAGCTCAGGGTGTGGGGCCGGGTGAGGCAGTGGCTTCCTTGGTGGCTCGTGGGGACCAGCGTCCACAGCCGCTTGTAGTGTGGGTCAGGGGTCGGGACACGTGCACGGTGCATTGGCCGGCCAGCGGGGTGGGGTCCCTGGGGTGTCCCTGCTGGGGTTTAACCAGCAGAAGCCGCTGGAGCTGACCCTTGGGGTCCCCTTGGAGTGGAGGAATGGCGGGGCCCTCAGGGGACGCACTGGGAAGGGGCGATCAGGCCTGGTGGTGAGTGTCTGGGCTCAGATCTGAGACTCTCAGTGACCACATGTGTCACAGGTGTGAGCCACCTGGGTCTGTCCCGGCCACAGGTGCTGGGGAGCCGGGCTCAGGCGCTGCCCCCCTCAATCGGTGGGGCTCACTCTGGGGCGCCCCCGTGCATGTTGGTCCCGGATGGAAGATGCCAGCCAGGGTGCCCCTCTGCGCCCGGGGCGGTGGCGTGCCCACTCCCGGGGGGTTGGGGGTGTGGATCTGCAGGGGCCGCGGGCGGGTCAGCGAGGAGGGCGCCCTTCCAGCCCAACATCGACTCCGGAGGTGAAGGGGCACGAGTCCTTGGGGAGGAGCAGTGTGGGTGCTATGGCCGCCCAGCACGCGGACCCCGGCGCTCACTGCCACCCACAGCTCCCCCGGGGCTGCCGTGTCTCCTCTTCCCATGCGGGCCGCCCGTGTGTCCAGGGCTGGCCCAGGCTCTGAGTTCTCCTGGGAAAAGGGGGTCCTTCCCAGACCTCACTTGGCTTGGTTGGCTGTGTGTCCAGCGGCACCTGTGACATTACACCTGGTCACTCAAAGCGTTTGGCGCTGGTGCCCCCCAGAGCCTCCTACGGGGAAGCCTAGGGACTGGGGGTGCCCCTGGTGACGGGAAGCAGCGAGCCGGGCCAGCCTGCGGAGGGGGTGGGGGCCGGGGGAGGGGGAGGCGTGTCCGCACCCCTTCCCTGCAGTTCCCGCCTGGTCTCTGACCCCAGACCCCCACCTTCAGGCCAGGGGAGGCTGCTGCAGACCCCACGGCGAGGAGAAGGAACGGCCACTCCCTGCCCCGACGGGGCACTGGCTTCTCTCCTGGCCCCTGGGCTGCCCGAGCCCGTGTAGCCCCTCAGTGGCTGTGATGGACGGGCAAGGGGCCGGGGCCCGGGTTGGGTGGGGCTCACGGCCACCCCGTGTCTGATTAGCCTGTGTGAACGCTGTGTCCGGGGCGGGGCGGGAGGGCGCCCGGGTGGCCTCTGCAAGGGGACCCCGCGGCGGGTCTGCGAGTCCCTCCCCGTAAAGCCTCGGGGGCATCTCGGTGCGGAGGAGCCTGTGCACACCCACCTACCTTCTCTCTGGTGAGACACCGTGTCACACGACTGTCCGCCACAGAACGGTGGACTGCAAGCGGGTGGACGGCCCAATGTCAGTGTTTGGGGGGTGGTTGTGCCCACGCAGGGCACTTGGAAGGAGTCCCAAGCAGGCGGGTTGCTGGGGACACCCGGCAAGCCCGCCCTGCACCGCGGGGCTCTGATCCACCCACTTCCAAGGCGGTGCCTCGAGCCCTTTCTCTCCATCCCTGGGGTCCCTTCCCGTCCTCAGGCATCGCAGGGCTGCTCGGGTCCTCGGGGAGGGAGAAGACGGACGGCCTCACCCCCACCTGCAAGCCCCCCGTCCTCAGGTGTGTCCTTTTATCCCGAGGAGTAGTGAGGACCCCGAACAGAAGCCTAGTTTGCACATAGCCCTGGTTGTTACCCGCTTTGTGTCTTCTCTGCGTTTCTCACTGTCTCCAGTGACCTGACTCTGCAGCCCAGACTGGGGCAGACCCTCTGCCGGTTCTGTGTGCTGTGTTCTCACCGCCCTGTGACCGGCACGGGGCTGGGCTCAGTACGTGTTTGTTGATTGACTGAAAGACCAATCATCAGCACTGGTCCCGGTAAGGGGACACATGCAGTGTCCTCTGCCAGCTTTACCCCAGGAGGACATTGTCAGGCTTCAGGTGGGGAACGGGCGCTCAGAGGCATCAGGGGCCGCAGTGCCGGCTCAGAACCCAACTAGCGACCCAGAGGTGCTTACCTCAGTGTGGGCACCGGCCAGAGTCAGTCTGACAGAGCCACGTGGAAGGAAGCACGGTCCCATGACAGCATCCTAGGGAGTCCTGATTTGTCATAAGGGCATCCCTCCCCGCCGTTCCTCTCCAGAAGGGTCCGTGTCTCTGCTGGCCCGTGAGCCCTGGGGTGCTTTTGGAAAATCTCATCAGAGCCTGTGAAAAGGCCCATCTGGAATTTGCACAGGGATCGCGTTCAATCTGTAGGTGTTAACGGCTCTGTGACATGCGGGGCCCAGGACCACAGCTCATGTCCCCACCAGTCCGGGCTCCGCAAAAGTACATCCGAGGAGCCCACGTGTGTTCACAGCGGCCTGTTCACAAGGGCTGAAGGCCGGGAGCAGATGGGGCGTCCAGCGACGGGCCACCGGGTCAACGCTGTGCGGTCTGAGCAGGGGACTGTGATTCAGCCTCGAGAAGGGGGGATTCTGCCCCAACACGGATGAAACCCGAGGATGTTGCCCGCATTCCTGTACCTTGGGGGGGGACCCAGGACCATACAGTAGGACAAAGTTCCCTGGAGCCATCAGATCCACGGGCAGGGGAAGCAGGTGGAGGGGCGAGGCGCCGGGGGCCAGAGCATCGGTTTTGCGAGATGAGAAAGTTCCGGAGGTGGATGGTGGGACGTGTGTACATTGTGAATATATTTAAAGCCACAGAACCTTGTGCTTAAAATATTTAAGATACATTTTACGTTATGTATATTGCACCACAATAAAAATATTAGAAAAATCCTAATCATCTAGTATACTTAACCATTTTAGAATTATTTTTTAAGAATTAATTAATTGATTTATAGAGAGAGCTCACGTGAGCAGGGGAGAGGCAGGGAGGGAGAGAGCAAATCCCAAGCAGGCTCCATACTCGGCACAGAGCCCGACACGGGGCTCGATCCCCAGACCCGGGGACCATGACCTGAGCTGCAATCAAGGGTCGGAGGCTCAGCCGACTGAGCCCCCCAGGCGCCCCTCTTTGAGTGTGTCCTTAATTTTGACAAACTCTAACTTGCCCAAAACACTTTTCACCAAATCATGCTATGTGGGGTCTAGCATTTTCCTGCCCTTTCCCCCTCAGCTTCGGCGTCTGTCTTGTAAACCACGTGTGATCTGTGCATGTGTCTGAATATCCAGTCCACCTTCAGAATTCCATTTGTAGCCAGTAAGGTCTGTCCCTCGGGTTAATTACAATCTATTACATTCGCTGACAGGCTCAGACTGGTTCCTACCACATCGGTGGATGATGTTTTGTATCGTTCCACTGCCCCCGCCATTCTTCTCCCTCTCCTCCCTGTCTTCTAGAACAGACGGCCGCTGGAAGATGAGATCGCGTCGGCGCCGCACGCACCTCGTATCTCAGAGCCTCACTTTCCTGATTCCGTTGTGCTGATACATACCATCTAGATTGTTGACTCTGGGTTACTGTGGATACGGCTCCTCTTGGTCTTTGATACCATCTTTTTGAAAAGGATTACGGTAACCTTTATCACGGTACTTGATTTCTTTTGCTGAATATGTATCTTGCAACATTTTCCTTGAAGAGTTTTATCTAAACTGTTGCAAAGAGCATCAAAGGCTTGAGAGGCTGCGTTGCCCTTAAAAGGCGTCTGCTCGCTTCTAAATGACTTTTCTCGCCTTTAATGACACGCAGAATGGTGAGTGCGTGCGCGTGTCTCCATGTGTGCGCACTGACCCGGTCCGGCCCCGGCTTCCTGGTCGGAGTGGGCAGGAGCACACGGCGGTGCCCACCTATCGCCCACGGCTTTCTCCAGGGCCGCCTGACTCACACTGTCACACGGAAATCATCAGACGGGCCCCTGGGGTTCAAATGGGCCCTGGAACTATGCAGGCGGAAGGGTCTCCTCAGGCCCCGTTTGCGCCTTTAGGCTCTGTGTCCGGCCGCACCTGTGGCTGGTCCCCTGGGCACCTGCAGGTTCTGGGCCGAAGGCCTTTTCTGGGGTCTCCCGCCCCTTCTGGGGGCCCCTGCTGAAGGGAGCCAGGGCCGCCCCGATGAGAGTGCCCTCCCTGACCTGCCCCGGGGCTCCCCGCTGCCCCCCACACCATGCTGCCGCATGCCCTGGCCCTGCCTGTGCCCTGGCCCTGCGGTCCACAGCCAGCCTCAGCAGAGAACCAGGCAGCTGTCTCCTGCCCTGAGGTTGGGGCTGGGGGTTCTCGCCCCTTCTCCGGGGCTGTGTGGGCCTCCGTGCATCTCCCCATCTCTGTCGCTCAGCTGTGATGCAGGATGCGCTGGGCCCGGGGCCCAGGGCCACTGCTCCATCGCCTGTGGGTGCCTTGGGGAGTGGCTGAGGCCAGCGCAGCGTGGGAGGGTCTCCGACGCAAGTTTCCCAGCAGCCGGAGGACCGGGGACGCTCCCTCATGTCCCCCCTCTCAGGTGAGCAGGGGAGACACTCTCCATGGAAGAGAAACCAAGCCGGCTGGAAGTTCGAGCCCACTGGGGCACCGTCCACGAGTCGTAGACAGAGTGGTACAATGCCCACGGGAGGGAGCTGCCAGGAATCCATCCATCCTGGTCCTGAGAGGCCGCAGCTCAGCCGCACTGCATGACGGGAGCAGAGGGTGGAGGGTGCCGGCTGCTCGGGGCAAAGCCCCCCAACCCCACCTACGGGGCAGCCTCAGCGCGGAAGTGTGTCTGTCTCCCTCCTGGAGGCTAGAGGGCCGGATCCAGATAGGGCAGGCCCCCTCCTGGGCCCCTCGCCGGGTCCCTCTGGGTCTGTCTGTGTCCTCATTGCCTCTTACAGGACCCAGAGTGGAGTGCAGCCCGTGTGGCCCCATTTTACCTGAATTGCCCGTGTAGAGACCCCGTCTCCAGGTGCAGCCACGCCCGAGGTGCTGGGGGTCAGCCCTTGAACATGTGCATGCGGGGGATACCGCTGGGGCCATGACAGAGGGCTCTCCCAGCAGAAGCCGCAGACCCTCTCAGACACACACGCCTCTCCCCCCACGCCCTTCCAGAACCGTCTGTAGGCCTCAGGCTCCCCTGGAAGGTGGCCCGCGGCTGGTCCACAGGCGGCAGGCTCGCAGGGGCGGTGACTGGGGCCAGGGAAGGGCCCTGGAATGTCACGGCCGTCTTCCCCAGATTCTTCCACAGCCTTCAACTGGGCCCGGCTTGGGCCCTCTGCACCCTCCGCCCCACCCCGTGCGCCCCCGTGTGCCCTGCGCCTGGAGGCTGCGTTCAGGGACACATTGACCACATTGTCCCCTCGGCTCCTGGGATGCTGACATAGTCTTCAGAGAAGCCTGAGTCCCCAAGGTCCCCCGGGCCCTCCGACAGCCGGCCCCCACTCCCGTGTGGCCGAGACCGTCCTGCGGCCTGGATTGGGAGCCCCTGGAGCCCCACTCCCGAGCCTGTGACCGCGAGTCCCCTGGGGCCAGGGCGCAGGTGCTGTTCCCCCAGGCCATCGGCTCCAGGCCTCCACGGCGCATGCCAGCGTCCAGGAGTGACCGGGGCCCAGAGCAGCGCAACCAAGGGCTGAGGGCTGGCAGCAAGGCTGAGGGCAGATGGCTTCAAGTTCATCTAAGCCTCAAGTCAGCGCCCTGAGGCAGCGGCCGGGCGGGGTGGGGGCGTGTCTCACTGTCTCCACACACCAGGTTCACGAGACCGCGTTCTCACGAGGGACCCACTCCCACAGCGCAGCCCGGGGGTCTCCTCGCCGCCCGCCCAGCCTGGCTGTGCCCTGGCACTAGCGGTCCCCCACGGAAGGAGAAGGCCTGTGCAGCCACAGAGCGTCCCCCGGAGGAGGGCTGGTCCGCCCCGGCCACTTCCTGTGTTACTAGGATAAATGGGGGCCGGGAGGGCCGGCCGGGGAAGGGGCCGCCGAGGAGAAAGCTGGCTCTGAGCTCTTCCCTCCAGGCCCCGGAGATGCTGTGGCTGGTGTTTCTGACCCTCCCCTTCCTGGGGGGCTCTGCGCCCGTGACCCCCGGTGAGTCCTGATCCCCTCCAATGTGTTCAGGGCTCCCAGAACTAGCCCAGGGGTGTGGGGACTGTCTCCTTGGGAAACGCTTCCCTGTGCCTTCCTGAGCCCCGGAAGGCCGTTGTCTGGGCCCCTGATGGCCCCTCACCCTGTTCGGCAGAGCCTGGCCTGGGACCAGAGCTGGTGGGCATCGTGGGCGGCTGCGACGTCCCCGCCCGGAAGTATCCGTGGCAGGTCAGCCTGAGGTTCTACAGCATGACGTATTACCTGTGGGAGCACCTGTGCGGGGGCTCCCTCATCCACCCCGAGTGGGTGCTGACCGCTGCCCACTGCGTTGAGCCGTGAGTGGTGACGCCCCATCCCCGCAGCTGGGTGCAGGCGGGGTGGAGGGGGCCGTGTGCAGGGTCCTTCCCCTGGGGGTGGGCTTCCTGGGGGCCCCCACCTCCCCTGAGAAGCCCTCAGCCCTTTCTCCCCCAGGGAGGAGTTGGAGGCTTGTGCCTTCAGGGTCCAGGTCGGGCAGCTGAGACTCTATGACCACGACCAGCTGCACAAGGTGGCGGAGATCATCCGCCACCCCAACTACAACGAGAGCCTGTCTGCCTGGGGGGGCGCGGACATCGCCTTGCTGAGGCTGGAGGCCCCGGTGATGCTCTCCGAGGACGTCAGCCCGGTCTCCCTCCCGCCTGCCTCCCTACGGGTCCCCTCGAGGACGATGTGCTGGGTGACCGGCTGGGGTGGCATTGGGAACAACTGTAGGTATCGGGGAGACTCGCTGGGGAAGGATGGGGGGATGGGGTGGCTGGGCCTTTATAGAGGGTGGCTCACTGCAAGGGCCTTTTGGGGTCCCCAGGGTCGGGCGGGATGCCAGGCTTTTGGACAGGAAGTTTCTGGAACAGGCCTCAGGAATTAGACACTTGCCCTGGGCAGGCGGTTCTGATTTAACTCAGACCCCTGCGGTATCCCAGCTGGACTCTGGCCACCACGGTCGGAGGCCACAAGGGTGGTCACGTCACGGGGGAGGGACTTCAGGCTCGCCGAGTCTGGGTGACCCACATGGCGCTGGGCTCCTCTGTGGCCGAGGCAGAGCTTCCCCAGGGGGGCGTGAGTCCTGCAGACTCGGGGGGCCCCCCCCTGGGGCCTGTCCTCAGGCTCGGGGGCCCAGACCCCGCGAGGGAGCACTGCGTCCTGGAGCTGTATGGGCATCTGGTCCCTTAGGAGTCGTGAGGCCGTGAGGCCAGAGCTCGGGAGGGTGGTCGTGGGCTGTACCTACGGTGGTGGGTGCGGACCAGGGTCGGGACCGGCCGGCACGCGGCGGGAGGAGTGTGTGCGCGGGAAGAAGGGAGCCCTGTTCTCACGCAGCGCCTCCTCGCAGTGCCTCTGCCTCCCCCCCACCGCCTGCAGGAGGTGGAGGTCCCCGTGGTGGGGAACCGGGAATGCAGCCGGCGGTACCGGAACTCTTCGGGCGGCGGCTACGACCTCATCCGCGCTGACATGCTGTGCGCTGGGAGTGAGGGCCGGGACTCCTGCCAGGTGACGCCCCCCGCTGCCCTGGGCCCCTCCTCTGTCCCCTGCTAGCCCGGGGCCACGGGGACGGGAAGCCCGGCTGAGGCCCGTGTCCTCCGCAGGGTGACTCCGGGGGCCCCCTGGTGTGCAGCTGGAATTGCACCTGGTTCCAGGTGGGGGTCGTGAGCTGGGGTGACGCCTGTGGTCATCACGACCTCCCCGGGGTGTACACCCGAGTGACGAGCTACATGCCCTGGATCCGCCGGCACGTCCCCCTGGGCCCCGTGGCCTAGAAGGGACAGACCCCAGGTCCTCTGTCTTGGCAACGCATTTCCCTGCGGGGTGGGGGGGGGAGCAGGGGAGGCTGCCCAGGGGAGTCCAGAGTGGGAAGGAGCCCAGGAATGATGGACAACTGTTTACGGAGCCTCATTAAACGCTGTGGGAAAACCGCCCAAGGCCGCCTCTGTGCTTGACTGTGGTGTGTCTGGGGCTCAGGGGGTGCTGGCCCACCTGCCTGTAGGGGTCCCGGGTGCTGGCATCTTTAGGCTAGGCGGGGAGGAGAGGGGTGGCTCCCGGGGGACCCCGAGTGAATGTCAGGGGGATGGCGCAATGCAAGGCTCTGGATCCGGTGGGAGCCCGTGGGGGGCCCTCCCCCTCCCCTCTGCCCCTGGGGGGTCCTTCCCCTGCCCTCTGCCCCTGGGGGGCCCTTCCCCTGCCCTCTGCCCCTTCCGGACACCCTGATCTCCTGGACTGTGTCAGGCCCCTTCTACAGACCATTTCCCTCCTTTCTGGCACCAGGTTCTTTTCTGGATTTTAAATGTCCCATCTGACAAATCAAAATGTCTCTGGTTCATTCTGATAACGTGTCCTGTAAGCCCAGGTCCCCTCAGGGGCTCCCTGTGGGGATGACGTCCGTCTCTCAGGTTGCCCTGCAAGGACACTTCACCAGGAGAATGGGGGTCCCTTCGGCGCCTCTGGATCTCCCGGCTGGATGGACTTCCCCTTGCCCCACGCGCCTGTCTGCGAGTCCCGAACGCCCAGCCCCGCAGCGTGGAGGCCCCACATCGGGGACGCCCCGGCCACTCCTGTCCTCCCGGGCCCGCTCCGCTCCCGGAGCCGCAGCTCTGCCCTCCACCGCAGCTCTGCCCTCCACCGCCCCCCGGCCAGCCCCCAGCCACCTTAAAAAAGAAACAACATACTAAATAAACATGGAACTGAAAAATTTTAAAGAGCTCAGAGCTTCCGTTTTACTGATTAATTCGTAGCTGACAAACCGGGAAACAAGTGTCTGGAGAAGCCACAGGACATCTGTGTCCACAAACCAGTCAGGGCCTCCTGGGCACCCTCCCTGCACTGGGGACACGGGTGTCGTCCAGAGGACAGCCGCCGGTCGGCTGTAGGACCACGCAGGGAGCAGCCCCACAAGGGGGCCTAGTGCCAGCCCCCCCAGAGGGCGGGGACCCTTCACAGGGTCCCGGCGGGCTGTTGTCCCGTCTCCGCAAAGTGGGTGCGGCCACGTGACCTGGGGACGCCATGGCAGGGACCCAGCTGAGTGGCGGCGGGGAGGCGGAGGGCGGACAAGGGCAGGTCGGCTGTGGTGATGGGGGGTGGGGGGTGGGGACACCCACGGGCTGCATCCTGCCCCCTCATCCCAGGTGTCAGTACCCGCAGGGACCCACCCGGGCTTCCCGGGTCACGGCACCGTCACCCGCGAAACCACCGCCGGGCACAGCCCTGAGCCTGGAGAGCCGTCCCCTGTGCCAGCCCAGGCGGCGTCCTGTCCCGGGAAGAGGGAGGAGGCCTCCCGGCAGGCCGTGCTGGGTCCCCACGAGGTCACCGGCTGGGGTCAGGTTGCCAGAGCTCCTGTGAGCTGCCCGGGGAGCTGGTGGTCCGGGGGGTCCGGCGGGGGGGAGGTGTGGACTCAGGCCGGGGCCTGGAGAACAAGGCCCCCCCTTACTCTTGGGGTCTGTGGTCTGACTGCACTCCCAGGATGGGCCTCACCTGACCCCGGGCCCTCCTGTCGCCCCAGGACGCCCTTTCACCCCTGGGGGGGGCTTGGCCCCTGAACCTGGCCCTGGGCCAGCGACAGTGGGTTCTGGGCAAATGCTGGCATTTGGACCACTGGTGGTGGGGGGGGGGACTGCCCTCAGACTCCCGGCTCCCGCCCCACCCACTTCCTGGGCCTGCAGGATAAAGGGGCTCAGAGGCCCCAGGGGCAGAAGGCAGAGCACCAGGAAGGGTGAGGTCACAGCCCAGACCCCTGCTCTCTCCGTCCCGGATGCGGGGCTCCTGACTCCAGGCCTCCCTTCTCCCCCCGCAGATGCTGTGGCTGCTCTTCCTGACCCTCCCCTGCCTGGGGGGCTCTGTGCCCGTGACCCCCAGTGAGTGCTAGCCCGTGCAGCGCTCCTGGGATCCCGAAACCCATTGAGGACCTCAGGCCTGCCCTGACCTGGGGTGGGACAGGGGGGCTACCTCCATATGCCGATGGGGTGGGAGGCCGTGCTGAGCTCCAGGCAGCAGCCTCTGGCCCCTGCTGGCTCCCCTCTGGGCCTCCCCAGATCCCGGCCTGGGGACTGAGGGTGTCACCGGGGTGCGTGAGGTCCCTGCCGGGAAGTGGCCGTGGCAGGTCAGCCTGAGGGTCCTCAATGAGGAGCGTGACCAGTGGCAGCGTGAGTGCGGGGCTCCCTCGTCCACCCCCAGTGGGTGCTGACCGCGGCCCACTGCCCGGGGCTGCGAGTGACTCCCTGGCCGCCCCCCTGGCAGGGGAGGGGGTGGGAGGGGAGCGCGCAGAGGCGCAGGATGATGGGAGGGGACGGCGTCCTGGGCCAGGAGCCCCTGGGTCCACGCGGCTCTGAGCCCCTGGAAGCGGTTCTGCCGTGGGGTGGGGGGACCGGGTGCCCGTGCCCACCCGGCCTCCTCTCTCCCAGGGACGTGCTGGAGCCACAGAAATACAGGCTCCAGGTCGGGCAGCTGAGACTCTGTGACCACGACCGGCTGCACAAGGTGGCCGAGATCATCCGCCACCCCAAGTTCAACGGGAGCCTGTGTGGCCGGGGGGCTGGGCCTCGCCGTGCTGCGGCTGGAGGCCCCGGGGCTGCTCCCCGAGCACGTGGGCCCTGCCAGCTTTGCTCCCGACTCGCTGGTGCCCAGCCCCGGAGCCTAGTGCTGGGGGGCCGGCTGGGGCACCTTTGGGTCCCACGGTAAGATTGGGGGACCTGGATGAAGGTCAAGGGAGAGGACGTGGGGCGCTGGGGGGACCGCACGGCCCACGGCCTCAGTTGTGGGGGGGGCGTGCCCGTCACAGGTGAGCCGGCCCGACTGCTGGCTGCCCACCCCGGCCCGGCCTCGCGAGGCCTCTTAGAAGGTTCTGTTGAGACTCGGACAGCAGCCCAGGAGCGCGGGGTCGCTTCTGCTTGCGGCTGGGAAGCCGGTGGCTCGGGACTCGTTCTCCGGGGGGGGGCTGTGCTTTCCGGGGAGGACAGGTCCCCTCACTGCCCCTCCCTGCCCGTTTACTCAGGCTGTTTGCCCACCGGGGATTACGATGGGGAAACTGAGGCCGGGGTGATGGCGGCCCCGCGCTCAGATCACGGGCGGCCGTGGCAGGGGCTCCCCCCCGGCCTGGCTGGTGTCACTGGCTGGGGGGGCCTGTAGGGTGAGAGCGAAGGTGTGGCTTCCTCCGGCACCGCCACGTATGGTGACCGCCAGACGCGCCAGGGAACCGTGTGGCTCCGGACACCAAAGATCCCTCAAAGCCCCTTCCGGCCCTTTCTGGGGTCCTTTCTGGGGCCCCCAGGCCTGGTGTGGCATCTCGGCCTCTTGGTCGTTAGTAAAGTCTTTAAAAACCCCACCGCGTGACCGTCCGTCACGACAGGGACCCTCGCGTGGCCTGCCTGTGTCTGCGCGGCCTTTCTCCAGCATATCCAAGCCTGGCCTCTGGTTTCATAGGGGGGCTTTCGGAGACACTGCCCTGAACCGGCCGCGACTCCCATCCTTTTCCCATCAAAGCAAGGGCAGGCCTGTGAGAGTCTGAGGGGCGCGGCCCGGGCGGGGGTCACCCGGCTCCCGAGCCCCTGGACGCTCCCGCAGCCCCTCCCGCAGCCCCGCCAGCCCCGGGCCGCCCCCTGCAGGAGGCGGAGGTCCCCATCGTGGGGAACCAGGATTGCGAGAAGATCTACAGCCAGGGCTCCCCTGCTGGAGGCCGAGGCGGGGTCATCGAGGAGGACGTGCTGTGTGCAGGGCGGAGGGGGAGGGGCTCCCGCCAGGTGAGACCCGGGCCCCGCCCCTGCCTTCCCCTTCAGGGCTCAGGGGCATTGCCCTGGGGCCACCGAGCGCCCTGCGGCCGATTGACCTGTGAGCACCCCTTGCAGGGTGACGCCGGGGCCCCCTGGTCTGTCACTGGCTGGACATGTGGATCCAAGTGGGAGTGCTGAGCTGGGGCGTGGCCTCTGGGCACACCGACTCTCCTGCCGTCTACACCCGGGTGATGACCTACTCGTCCCGGATCGACCAGCATGTTTCCCTGTGGCCTTCACGGGCCTGTGTGGGCCGAGGAGCCAGCCACCCCTGCCACCGCCTCTGCTCGGCACCCCCGGCTCCCGCGTGGCCTGGCCCCTCGGTGCCCTGTCCGTCTCTGACTTGGGGGCCCCAGAGGCAGAGGAGGGGCTGGGAAGCTGGCGTCGTGGGCAGGCTGGGTAAGAAGTGTGGGGCCCGTGCCGCCGCCCCCCTCTCTGCTGTCCTAGTAACCCGTGTGCAAAGCCGCCTCCAGGATGTCTGCGTGTCCTTGACCGCCGTGGGGGGTACTTCCTGGTGGAGGTTCCAAGGCTCTGGAGGCTTCGGGGACAGGCTGGACCAGGTGCATCCGCTGGCAGGGCGCGCGGCTGAGCCGGGGAGGTCCTGCGGTCACTGCCTTGACCTGGGTGGGATCTGTTTCCAGGAGGCTGCATTCTAGACTCTTCCAGCGGCTCGGCCGCCCTCCCCAGCCTTCCCCCTCAGTCCCCAAGGATGAGACCAGTGTCCCCTCCCAGCACCCCTCCCACTGCACCATCGAACGCAGCCTCTCCCGGGGGCCAGACACCACGAAAAGTGAGAGGTGATCCTGCGCCGGCATCTGTCCTTCCTGCAACAGCGCGGGTTCACTCCAGCTGCCCTAGGACAGCCTGGGCCACTGTCTGCCGCCGTGGGGCCCGGGGAGCCCGCCGGCCACGTGGGGCCGTGGACACGTCACTAAGAGTGAATTACGTGAAAACTCATGTCCTCAGTCTCACAAGCAACATGCACCAGACAGTCGGCACAGAGACACGGTCCCTTGTTCTGGAAAGTTCCACTGGGCAGTACTGTTTGAATTTTAGAAAGTTAACCATAGCCAATAGGGTCCAGAGGCGGAGGTGGGGCCTCTCTGGCTGGGTCCCTGCCCAGCTCCTGAGAACACAGGCCCAGTGTCTGCTCTGTCCTTCCAACACCTGCCTCCTCACCTCCTCCACCTCACAGGGTCCTCAGTCCCTTCCACCCGTGGATGCTGCTCCTTTCTCCCTTACACTAAGAAGAAGAGACAAGACATGGAAACTTCCCTGAACAAGTGTGTGGTTAGGAACAGAGGAGTCTGGGACCAAGTCTCAGTTCTGTTTCATTAAACTGTTACCAACGCAAAATAGAAGTGACCATTGATTTCTTGGGTGTGAGTATGGCTGGGGGGTGGCCCAGTGACCCTGGGACTTCCCGATGGGGGTCCATTTGCTCTGAGAGTTGGGTTGGAGAAATTGTTGCTCCAGGCCAGGCACTGAATGGTGGTGGTGGTGGGGGAGAAGGATGGATGGATTGGCAAGAGGGAGGGAGGATATTCCACTCTTGGGGCCCCTGGTCTCAGCCCACCCTTTGCTATAGGGCCACCCTCATCTCAAAATTCCAACCATCTATCATCCATCCACCTACCCACTCACCCATCCATCTACGCTTCCATCCATACACTCCTCAATCAATCCATCCATCCACATATCCATCCATCATCCATCCATCCATCATCCATCCATCCACACTCACCCATCTGTCCATCTTGGAACGCTACGTGGCAGATCCTACATGACACCTGCCTTCCTCAGTCTTCCAGTCTGCCAGGAGACCAGCTTTTAAACAAATAATGAGCACAGGGTGCTGCATATAAGTGACACCCCAGAGGCAGACGTGGTGGCTGCGCTAAGGAGGACCTGAGCAGGCCTTGCGCAGGTGTTAGGGAAGTGCTCCAAGGACGAGGCGCTTGACTGGCTCTCCCAGGACAGGAAGGTGTCCTTTGGTGGACACGGTACGGAGGCTCCCTGCGGGCAAGCGCAGGAGGCCAGGAGCCGGTCCAGCTTCCCGGCCCGTGTGCACGTGGGTGCCTCGCGGGGGCGGCACCTGTGGGGCAGGCACATGGGTGGAGGGGACACAGGTGCCTAACAAGAAATGCCGTAAACGTCAGTGGAGCCGGTTTGTGGATGCCTTTCAACCCAAACGCCAGCTCAGAGTCACCTCAAGGGCTTGGTCAGGGGCGGGTGGCTACGTCTCCCCGGTCCCCAGCCTGACTTGTGAGGATACTCCTGAGTGTGGCCTCTCTCAGGCTGCCGGCCGGGGGGCCAGGGGGGCATTGGGCAGCCTGCTTCTTCCTCTCGCAGCCATCCCAAGGGGACGGCCACACAGGAGGCCAAGGGGACCCCTGAACACCCCCGAAGGGCTGGTTTACACCACTTGCTGGGAAGGAAAGGCACGTGGAGAAGGTTGGGCATGGAGGGCCCTTCTCGCTGACCCCACGAGTGAGGCGGAGAGGACCCCATTCCTCCCTAGAGTCTCCCCCGCCCAACAGGACATCTGTGTCACAAGCAGGGTGAGAGCCGGAGGGGCCCACGTGTCCCCGACAGGAGAGGGGACACAGAGGGAGGGGGCCAGGGGTTCTGGGGACAGGATAGAGCCCGGGGCCGCGCCGAGCTCCCGGTAAGAGGAAGGTGAGGGCAGGATGCTGGGGTTCCGCGGCGCAGGCTGGGCAAACGGCACCCCCATCCGTGGTCTAACAGGCCCTTTGGCAGCGTTGCCATAAAATCTGGACCCAGCGGGCGGGGGAGGAGAGGAGGTGGGGCGGGGGGTGCCGTGGCGGCAGCACTGAGTGAGCGTCCGGCAGGGGCCCACGCGGGGCCCAAGGTCCTGGGGCCGGGACAGGGGCGTCTCCTGGAGGCCTTCATCCGAGTCACAGCTACCCGCTGGCTGTCTCCTGGCCCTTCCCAGCCTGGGGACATTTGTGGCCACACTGACCACGCGTCTCCCGTCTTGTCACAGCCTCCTGTCTGCTCACAGGGACATGGGTGGCTGCGACCTGCCCCTCTGCCCTGGGCTTCGACGCGCCAGCCTGCGGCCCCGGGCCTGTCGGGGGCCATCCCTGCCCACAGCCCCGCTGCCTGTGGGCCCCTCCGTCGGCGCCCTCCTGCCTGCTGAGTCCCCTGCCCGTCCCTCCTCCCTGGGCCCCGGGCGCCTCTGCCAGCCTTGCAGCCGTGCCTGCCCAGCGCCTGTGCTCGCCAGCGCCGGCCCTCGGGCTCCCCGGGCTTCCTGCGAAACGGGCCGCACCCCAGCCGCCTGTCCGGGGGCCCCCAGGGTCCTGGGCCGTTTCCGGAGAAGGACCCTCAGGCGCCTCCCCCTGGCTTCAGGCCAGGGCTGGGCAAGGAGGCTGGAAGCCCCACCGTCCGTGCGCAGATGGCGGCCTCGGGCCCCGTTTCAGTCCCAGGCTGGCGTCCCTGCCCCGGCGCCTCCCAGGACGGCCCTGGCCAGTCCCTGCGGTGCTGGGCTGGAAGGGCCAGGCCTCTGCAGCAGGAAGGGGCATAGCGTCCCCTCAGCGGCTATAGCGAACAGCACGAGGCCGCGGCTCCGTGCCGCGCAGCAAGCTGCCCGTCGCCAGATGCCCGGCAGTCTGGCTTTCCTGGGGAGGCCCCCGGGCCGGGACCTCAGCGCCTCCGTCAGCGCCCCCCGGGAATGGAGGTGGCGTCTGCCCTCTGAGCCCTTTCTCGGTCGCCGAGTATTAGAAAACAGGCACGGGCCGCGTTGCTCTTTTAGACGTGTTTATCCTCCCGTCAAGAGGCGGCACAGACCCTCCTACCTGCGGAGATTTAAAAGACACTCCAGAGAACCCTCGGGTCAGAGAAGCGTCCTAAGGGAGAGTATGAGCCACTGAGGACCAACCACGGGAAGACGGCGCCTGCCGATTCTGCGGGGATAGATGGGGAAAGCGTCCGCAGGCGGATAACCCGGCCGCCCAGCATGCGACGTCCCCGCGAGGGGGTGAGACAGCCGAGAGCAGAGGAGGCCCTAAGAAAGCGTAAAGGACAGAATAAAAAGACAAGGTAACCGAAAGAGTACAGTAAAGGGTGATTCAGAGTAAGTGAAAGAGGGGCGCCTGGGGGGCTCCGTTGGTTAAGCGTCTGACTTCAGCTCAGGGTCATGATCTCACGGTTCATGGGTTCAAGCCCCGCACCGGGCTCCGTGCTGACATCGGGGAGCCTGCTTGGGATTCTCTCTCTCCTCTCTCTCTGCCCCTCCCCTGCTCTCAAAAATAAATAAAAACTTTAAAAAGAGATAGAGAGCTTGAACAGATGCGTAATCACTGAAGAATTTCATGTGGGCCGTTGAAAATCGACTCAGACGTAAAGTACAAATTAAAACACCAGCCTTGCGTGGTTTCTCGGGAGATTCACACTAAATCTCGCAGGGCCACACAGTTCCCACTGGACATGCCCTTCCAGGGAATAGAAGATGGAGGAAAGATCCGTAACGAGTTTTGTAAGATGACTATAACCTGGAGTACACACAGAATAAAGGAGATTTCCAGGCCAAATTCAGTTACGAACATTGATTAAAAAACCAATATAAAACATCATAATCTGATGCCCACAGTGTATTTTAAAAATTGCAATAAAACCGACGAGCGCCTCAACCAGGATGGCTTAACACCTGAAAAATCTACCACACTTTACCACAGGAACCGAGTGGAGACAGACGAGCCACCTCGTAATCTACAGATAAGCAAAACGCATGGGATTCTCTTCGTTGAGAAATTCAACCACCGTTTGTGATAAAACTCTTACCAAACTTGGGCCCGGGGGACTCGGTCCGTTCGATAACAGGGAACCTCGCCAGCAGTCGTGACCATTGCTGTCGTGGCGCGGGCTCCTTGGGAGCCTCCCGGGTGCCTCTGAAACCGGCCCCCACGTGCGGAGGGCAGGGGAGACGGAAGAAAGAGGCCACTCCAGCTGGGGGCAGGGTTCGTAAGCAACAGGCCTTACCTACAGGACTCGTTCCGGGCCGCGGCCCCGCACCTGCACCCGCCGCCTGAGCTTAAAGGTTGATGTGGGGAGAGGCCCTACCTGGGCCCAGCTGTGCACCCTGGGCAGGTGTCGAAAGCATCACGTCACTGCCTCAGGGCTGTGTCCCAGGAGCAGCCCCTGGGAGTCACGAGGCAAGTGGAGCCCACATCCCAAGGCCGGGGGAGGGGGCGAGGCGCCTCCCGCTGCCCAGATCCAGCTCACGGGTCAACGGGTGGTCACGTCATGTCCCCAGCAGCAGCCCGCGTGCACAGCCGTCAGACACCTGTTTCCCTCTCCGCCATGGTGACCTCAGCTCTGCCTCTCCCTGCACGGATTTGCACGTTCGCACACGGAACCACATGCTCTGCGGCCTCCTGAGAGGCTGAGTTCGCTGAGCCCCGGGCTCGCGATGAACACCCCCCCTTACAAAGCTCCTCGTGGAGATGCTTTCTGTGGCCCCGGCCTCTGTGGTTCCGGGGGGCTCGTTGTGGGTCCCCGCCACCCGCCTGGCGGTCTCTGCCCCTCTGTGCCCTGGCGTTGGGCCCAGGAGCACAGAGTGAGACAGGCGGTGGCCACCCCTCACGGGCACCAGGAGGACACGCACGCACAGCCGCCGTCCCTTAACTCGAGCTCCCTCCCGGCAAGAGACGTGGGGGCGCCTCACCTCGCCTGCAGCCCCCTGCCTCCCGGCAAGTTCCAGGGTCCCTTCCGGCTGGAAACTCATTTCCGGCGGGGAGCGCACCTGCCGGCCACGGACGCCTTATTTGAACACAACGATGACGGGTGCTGACATCGGATGCTGCGCCTGTGCTACTTTCCGGGGCTGCAGGTCTGCGTGCTCACAGCGCAGGTGACCCTCTGGGGGTCTGGGGCCGGGAGTGGGACTGCAGGAAGGCTCCCTCCTGGGCGTCCGGGGCTCACAGCCGTCCCCCTCCACCCCTGTCTCCACCTGGCCAGCTCCCGTCCTGTGCCCCCCTGTCCCAACCCCCCACCTCCTTTGTCTTTTACGACTGCCCGTCACAGGACATAGGGTCCACCCTACATCCAACACGATCTCATCTCAAGATCCTCAAATCAATTACATCTGCAAAGACTCAGTTTCCAGTAAGGTCACGTTCCCAGGTTCCCAGGGGTCGGATGTGGACACTGTTCAGCCACCATCCTGCTATGTGGCCCCAGGGTGGTTTATCGTTCTCCTTCAGTCATATGACCTCTGGGAGCCCTTCCAGCCAGGACACTGAGCTGTCCGACTTCCCCAGCCTTGTCCGGTGGAAACGCCCAATGTCACATCCAAATCCAGGTAGGCGCAGAGTGAAGATAAAAGAGGGATCAGGCTCCTCCCATCCCACGAAGACCAATATCACAGCCTCTGCACAGAACCAGCTCAGACCACCCCATCCCAGAACTCACCTGTGCCCCGGGCGCCTCCTGCCGTCCCAGGTGCCCAGGTGTCCAGGTGCCCAGGTGCCCAGGTGTCCAGGTGCCCAGGTGCCCAGGTGCCCAGGTGTCCAGGTGTCCAGATGTCCAGATGTCCAGGTGCCCAGGTGTCCAGGTGCCCAGGTGTCCAGGTGTCCCAGGCATCCAGGTGCCAGCGGGTGAACAGGCCGGGCACCGAGCTGCTGTGACGGTGGTCGGGCCACTGCTTATGCGCCCGCCGAGGAGAGCCGAGCGCCAGGCCCCTCCTGGACCTGCGGGACCAGCCACTGGCACGGCCCAGCCTGGGCACGGGACCTGAGGGCTGACGGGGCTGCCCGGCACGTCGGGAGTGGGGGCTCCCTGGCCTCCGCGCTGGAAGAGCCCCGTAGTCTGCACCGGAACGTGTCTGCACTCATGCGGCCGCCCCGGCCGAGACAGGCCAGCCTGGCCAGGTGCCCAGTTGGCCTTCCCCGGAGCAACCTCGGGCCCAGACGGGGGATGCACGTCGCCAGAGGTGGGGCCGGGGCCCTGACCACCACTCCGGTCACAGCAGGGGCTTGGCACCGTGCCATTCCGGGCGGGGGGGTGTCTGACCAGACCCCACCCGCTTCCTTCAAAAGAAAGATAAAGGGACTCCCAGGAAGGGCCGGGAGGAGGGCTGTGGTCCATCCATCCATGGTGAGGACACTGGAGGCTGGCTTTCCAGACCCTGGGGTCTTGCCCGGGTCCCCTCACCCTCTTCTCTCTCCCCTGCAGATGCTGTGGCTGCTGTTGCTGACCCTCCCCTGCCTGGGGGCGTCTGTGCCCAAACTCCCAGGTGAGTCTTAGCAGTGCTGTCCCAGCCCCGCCCCCGGTGGCCGACCCCCTGACCTATGTGAGGACGGCCCAGAGAGCACCTGGGGTGCTCCCCTGACCCTCGCACCCTGTTCCCCCAGCACCTGCCCCCGAGAGGGAGTTGGTGGGCATCGTGGGGGGCCACAGCTCCCCCAGGGCAAGTGGCCGTGGCAGGTGAGCCTGAGGGTCTACGTTTATCACTGGGCCTCCTGGGTGCACATCTGCGGGGGCTCCCTCATCCACCCCCAGTGGGTGCTGACCGCCGCCCACTGCATCTCCCGGTGAGTCACGCTGTGGACCCCCCCACCCCACTGGGTGAAGGGGCGGGGAGGCGGCAGAAGCAGAGACTGGGGCTCCCCGGGGTATGGACTCGGGGGCAGGGAACGGCCCTGACCGAGCGGGGCCTGGGGTCCGCCTCCTCCAGGAAAGACACCGACCCGTCAGCCTACCAGATCCACGCTGGGAACGTGTACCTGTACGGGGGTGAGGCGCTGGTCAACGTGAGCCGCGTCGGCGTCCACCCCGACTCCATCTCTGCCTTCCTGGGATTTGACCTGGCGCTGCTGAAGCTGGCCAGCCCCCCGAGGAAGCCGGCCACCCTGCCCCTGCAGCCCCTGGAGTTCAGGCCAGAGGGCGAGTGCTGGCTGTCGGGCTGGGGCAGGGGCTTCTACTTTGGTGAGAATGCTTGCAGTGGGGGCTGGAGGGGAGCAGACAAATTCCAGACCCTTCCTGCCGTCTGGGTCTGGGTCAGGCCGCGGTGGATGGTTCAGGAGTCAGGAATACACGGGGAAGAAGGGAGCCCCTTTCACAGCCACCCGTTTCCCAGGGCAGGCGGGCATGTGGCCGCATGGTTTTGTGTGAATGAACCGGACCCGACAGTCAGCCCGGTGCCTGGACCCAAACCTGCGCCTCTCAGCCCTCTCTCGAGGTTTGGGTCGGCAACAGAGGACCTGGGTGCCTGGCGCATCAGTGTCCTGGGGCCACAGCAAAGACCACCAACAGGGTGACTTAAAACGACAGAAAGGAGTTCTCCCACAGTCTGGGGGCCAGAGTCCGAAACTCTGTCGGCACGGATGGATCCTTCCAGAAGCCTCAGCAGGGGAGCCCTCCTTGCCTCCGCCCACTTCCAGTTTATCCTCAGCTGCGGCCACTTCCCTCTGGTCTCGTCCCCTGCCTCCTCTGGGTCTCAGGTCCCCCTGCCTGTCCTTGCGTGGGGACGCCAGCCGTTGGACTTGGGGCCCACCCTGCATCCAGTCTGACGCCATCTTAACGTGATTGCGTCTGCAAAGACTGTTTCCACATGAGGTCATATTCTGAAGGTCGGGGTGAGCATGAACTTTTTGGGGGACACTCTTCAACCCACTGTGTGTTTATGGAATCTGAGCCCATTCGTTACGGCAGGAGGAGCCCGCAGAGGTGGCCTGGGCTCACTCGCCCCAAGGACCCACGGGCAGCAGGCGAGGGCTGGCCGGGACAGGTGACGGGGCCCTGGGCACGCAGTCTGGGCTCCTCCCTGAGCGCCCAGCACTGGTGATGTGGGCGGTGGCAGCGTCAAGTGGTCTATGGCACAGGGTGGGGGGGGACAGGCCCCTCCTCCTCCTGACCCTCCATTCTGTCCCAGACCCGCTGCACCCCCCCCACCGCCTGCAGCACGTGCAAATCCCCCTGGAAGAGGAGGGGGCCTGCGAGCAGAGTTACAGAAGGTTCCTGCACACCAGAGCCAACAGGCGGGCCATCCCGGGGGACGTGCTGTGTGCCGGGACCCTGGGCCGTGGCCCCTGCATGGTGAGGCGCCCGGCCGGCCCAGCGCAGCTCTCCACCTGACCTCGCCCCAGCCGCCTGTGACCTGTGACTGCCCCCTCTCCCCACAGGGGGATTCCGGGGGCCCCCTGGTGTGCAAGAAGAAAGGGACCTGGGTCCAGGTGGGCGTGGTCAGCTGGGGCACCGGCTACTCCATGTTCGAGCTGCCTGCCGTCTTCACAAACGTGCAGAGCCACGTGGACTGGATCCGGCAGCAGCTGCGGAGGCGCCGGTGACCCCCAGCCGCGGCCAGGCTGCAGGGCAGCGGGGGACGGCGCCTCCCCCGCCACACCCCACCCCAGAGCCCCGCGGACGTCCCTCCCCTCCCTGCGCTCCGGCCCCTGTCCTGCCCCTCCCGCCGCGCCACCCTGCCCGCCATGGGGACGTGCAGGGCGGAGGCCCCCATGGGCTGGGGTGCTTGTCTCATTAAACTGTCTCGGTAAAGAGGCTGGTGGTCCGAGTGGTCTTTGAGGCAGGTGCAGCTGCAGAGCGGGCCGGCCTGCCTCTCTTGCTTGGGATCCCAGAGTGCTGGGGAGGGGGCTCGGGGAGGTGGAGGCTGGGGTCGGACGCTCCCCGTAATCCCGGGCCGCCATCGCCTACCCCGTCCAGGCTGTAGCGCACTCGGTCACTAAAGGAGGCTGTTTGCAAGTTTGCAGGCAGCAGACTCACCCTTGGGATTTCATTCACTCATCGAACGGATGTCGGTGGGCGCAGGGCAGTCGGCTCTGCCTTCCTCCATCCCGGGGTCTGGAGGGGAGGTAGATGTGCAGCAAGGGTTTGAAATGCAGCAAGGACGGCCATGTGGCCCCATAAACACGTCCGGTGGTGACGGACTTGGGGACACAATAGCGTGCGAGGGGGGTGGGACCAGAGTGGAGATGCTCGCGCTCGCCAAGGGTGAAACAGTGGCAAGAAAAAGAGCAGACTTGTAACGAGCTCGGTCCAAGGCAGGAGACGGGGGGCTGGGGGGGAATGAAGAGCTCCCTGTTGAGGCAGAAAGTGGCTCAAGGACAAAAGCCCCCCCCCCCCAGTGTCTCCCCAGCCTGGGTCTGCCTGGGTTCGTCCCTGGGAACCCGGTTTAAAACACAAAGTAAGACACAGAGAAAACGATTCTCTGCGTCCAGCGAGTCTCCAAATGCTTGCAACCAGCCAGGGGGTGAGCCTGCTGGGTTCCCGACGGTGTGCGGGCGTGGCCGCCTCCCTCCTGCCCGCCACACCGTGGAAAGCGTCACGTTTAGGAAGACGACACTCACAGCGGCCACGGTCCCGAAGGGCAACGGGGAGAAGTGTAGTGGGGGTGGGGGAGGTCTTCACATGAGGAGTTAGAGTGTGTAACACAGGTCGTAAGAGGCGGCCCGGTAATGAGAGGGAACGTCGGACGTGCAGGGATGAGGAAAACCCTCAGGGACCGGCGAGAACCCCCCCAATTCTCCCCCGTGTCATCAGGGGTTCCACGGAGGTCAAGAGCTGGACCTGAGGCCTGGAGAGGGCACATGGCCATGACCCAGACATGTGAAGAGGAAGACCCGGAGGGGCTGTTAAAAAGCTGAAATAACGGGAACGGGGGTGGACACAGGGAACGGGCACGCGCCTGACCCGGCACCCGGAGGGTTGTGCGTCCGTGGGAGGCGGCCCCGCGGCTGGAGGCCACGGGACCTCGAACGTGTGCTGCTGCCGGGGTGCGTGGCCCCCCCTGTTCCACATATGAGGGAGCCTCCCGGATCCCTGAGCCGGCCCCCCTCCCCAGAGGTCCATGGCCATGTGCAGCCACCTCCGGACACCAAGTGCTGCCAGGGGCCAGGGGGGAGCTCCACCCCGGCCCCGCCTGCGTTCTGGCTCACGCGGGTTACTGAGTACACACGCTGTACAAACTCAGCCAGTGCAGCCAACTTTGAGCACAAGGTATCTACAGACAGGCTTTGTCTTTTTTCTCTTTTAATTACCAAGTATTGCTTTAAATCCCAGATCGAACCCTCACTCCACCTCATCAGCTGGTTAAGCCTCAGTGTCTTGGGCTGGGAAATGGGGACAGGAGCTGTGTCTTTGCTGTGGTTCAGTGAGTTGGTGGATGGGAGGAGTCTGAATAGATGGAAGACCTGGACAAGTCAGATAATGGGTGGGCGGAGGGGGGATGGGTGGGCGGAGGGAGGGGGAGGGGCGGAGGGAGGGGGAGGGGCGGAGGGAGGGGGAGGGAGGGATGGACAGATCACAGATGCTCAGTTGGAGTGTCACGTTGGACTCAGCCCCCCCGACTGAGTGTGTTTGTTGATAATTAACTGGGACAAAACCCATCATTCTTCTCCCAGCAAATAACTGGAAACCACTGTAAATGTCTGTCCATGGAGAACTGATTAAGTAAGTTACCCTAGATCCACACAATCGAATACAGCGTGTCGTTAGAAGTGATGCCCGTGAGCAGATGGCTGGGGGTCACGGGCATCGTGGCGTGGCCCCTCCTGCCAACACGGCCCTGTGTGTGGGAGTGACTGTGGGCGGCCACAGTGGCTACTGCCAGCAGGGGATTATCGAGAATTTCTTTTTTTTTTTTTAATATTTTTATTTATTTCTAGGAGAGAGAGAGACAGCGTGAGGAGGGGAGGGTCAGAGAGAGAGGGAGTCACAGACTGAAACAGGCTCCAGGCTCTGAGCTGGCAGTCAGCACAGAGCCCGACGCGGGGCTTGAACCCACGAACCGCGAGGTCATGACCTAAGCGAAAGTCGGACGCTTAACCGACTAAGCCACCCAGGCGCCCCAAGAATTTCTATTTTCTAATTCCTTTTTGTGGTCTGAGTCTTTTACATTGTTTTCATAATTTAAAAAAAAAAAAGTTACTCTGGTTGGAGGAAAATGAAGTTTCCTTGCTCACCAGCAGCCTGGCTCGCCGGCAGGGCCTGGAAGACACGGGGTGCTGAGGGCCCCCCTCCCCTGCCCCCCAGCTTCCCTCTGGGACACCGGAGCCTTCTGCCCAACGAAGGGCTTTTGCAACTGGCCTGGGCAGCCACATCCTTGACCTATAACAGTAACCCTGAACCGGGCATCTCGGCCACAGTCCTGGACTTGACTCTCCGGCCTCATCCTGACTGTTACGTGGCCCCCGGCCGCACAGCCCCCAGCCCTGCTCCGATCCCATCGGTGGGGGTCGGGTCCCGACCCTGTCAGCGCAGCCAGGGGGCCTGCCCCACGCCGGCTGCTTCGCAGCTGAAGCCAAGACGGCCTGGAGTGAGGGGCTGGGGCCGCTGTCCTCGAGATACGGGGCCCGGTCCTCGTGACCGGCTCAGAAAGCCGCACGCTTGAGCTCACTGGCGCCCCTGGGTCCCTCCTCGTGCTGAGGTGGCTGTCCCCGGGGCGGGCACCGGGCCGGTGCGGGAGGGGCGAGGCGGGCAGCTCTGTCCTCTCCGGGGGGGGCTCTAGCGGGGAGGTGCCCCCCCCCCCCCAGGACTCTCTTCCAGGCCATCTTCCCCGCAGGGACCCACGTTCTCCGGCCTCCCTTCCCAGATGCTGGAGGCCATGCTTTCTCTTACGGGCTGTGGGCGTCCGGCCTCGCGGACTGGGCCGCTTGCGCTCCTGTCTGCCACTGCCCATCCCCCACTCACGCTCTGCTGTGCTTAGCGTGGGGCTCCCCCAGACCGCGGGCTCAGGGTTCTGCACCCCGGCACGCCTCCTGGGGCCCCCTGGGGTCCCTGTGGCCTGGACGGGCAGGGCTGGGCCGGGCCATCTGGCTCAGGGTCCTTACTGAGGACCTCTGTCCTGTCCCCACTTGGAGGTGGCTCCAGGTCAAGGTGTGCCGGCCCCCCGGTCACTCCCCCAGGTTCGTGGGGCATGGTGGCCCCGAGCCACTCTGAGTCACTGTCACCGTTGACCTCAGAGATGCTCTGAGCTTGGACCTTGGGGGGTGGGGGGCTCTGACGAGGGCTCAGGACGGTGAGACACGCTCCCGACAAGGAATAGGGCAGGGCAGGTGGAGGCGGGTTTGTCCACCCAGGACGGGGGCACCAGGCTGGAGGCGGGGGCAGGGGCCCTGTCCCCCCGTGCGGGGGCCCCCCCACGGCCCTGGAGGAAGCTCTACCTGCCCTGACGGCCAGGCCAGCGCGGGGGAAGAGACGTGTCTGCACGGGCCGAAAGCGGGGCCGGGTGGGTGGAGAACACGGTGGGCTCGGGGGCCTCTGGTGCTCAGATGAGGAGGCGGCGGAGTCAGCTGGGGGGGCAGTGCAGGGCCCCCGTCTCCCGGGTGTGTGATGGGGAATCGCCCCCCCCCCCCGCTGATGCTCTGTGGCCCCTCCTGGAGGAACAAAGGCCTCCCTCCTTCCGGAGGTGCCCGAAGTAGGAACGGTGGCTGGGGCGGGGGTGTCCTGGGATCTGGGAGCCGGCCCACCCGGGGAGAGGAGGCCTGCCTAGTGTGTCGCCAGGTGCCCGAGGCCTAGGGGCCTGTGCTCAGCGCTGGGGGTGAGGAGGGGTGCCCGCCTGGCCTCCGGGGGTGTGGGAGGCTGCCCTGGGGCGCGGGCGCGTCGGTGAGCACCCTCATGGCGGCCCTGCTGTGTGGAGACAGTGGCGAGGCAGCCCGTCCACGTGGCTCAGGGTGGCTGAGTCTCGGGGGGGTGGGGGGGCGGCGCACCCAGGCGGCAGCCCCCACTGGGCTCAGCCTGACACCCAACTGCCTTTTTTCCCCTGTCCCCCTCTCCCAGTGGAGGGCTGAGCAAGCCTCTGGCCCACTTCCTGTGGCCAAAAGATAAACAGACTCGGGGGACGCCCAGAGCAGAGACCCACGGAGCCTATCAAGGCAGGGGCGCTGTCCCCTCCCAGGCAGCTGCGGAGGCTCCTGGCCCTCCGACCCCAAGCTGTCCCTCTGTGTTCCCCCCTCTTGCAGATGCTGTGGCTGTTGCTTTCGATCCTCTTCTTCTCGGGGACCTGCTTCGCCGGGACCCCAGGTGAGTCCTGAGCCCCTGGAAGCGCCCCCTTCCCAGAGGCTCCCACAACCTCATCTCTAGTCCCAGTCCCTGGGGGCTCGGGGCTGCCCGGCCGGCCGTGCACCTGGGGAAGGTCTATGTGGGGACCCCGAAGCCCGGCCTCCCTCCCCCCATGTTGCTCTCCGGCCTCCACCCCTGAGAACGAGCTCGTGGGCATCATCGGGGGCCACAGCCCCCCCCCCCCCCCGGGCAGGTGGCCGTGGCAGGTGAGCCTGAGGCTCTACGTTTATCACTGGGCCTCCTGGGCGCACATCTGCGGGGGCTCCCTCATCCACCCCCAGTGGGTGCTGACCAGGGAGTCGCGCTGCTGCCCAGCTTGGGGCCGGGGCGGGGCGGGGGTGGGGGGTTCTGCCTTGAACTGCCAAGCCCCTCCCCCCGGTCCGGAGGGGGCCGCCCTCGGAGGACCCGCCTGTCTGGCTTCTTCCCGACCCCAGGAAAGACGCCGACCCGTCAGCCTACTGCATCCACGCCGGGGACGTGTGTCTGTACAGGGGGGCGTCCGCTGCTGAGCGAGACCCGCGTCATTGTGCTCCCCGACTACGTCGGCGCCAGTCCGGGCGGGGACGTCCCCTGCTCCGGCGTCACGCCCTGTGGAGGGCACTGCTAGCACCAAGCCAGTCGGGCTCCCGCCGGCCCCGCTCCAGGTCACCCCAGGGCAGGAGCGCCGGGTGACCGGCGGGGTGCCGTCAGGATGCGCCGCGTGTATGGGCTGGGGTTGGGAGGGACTCTGGGCGGGCGGGGCATTTCCCGAGTGTGGCCCTTGGAGAGGTCTCCGCGGGTGGGTGGCTGCAGGCTCTGGAAAGGAATCGCCCTCCGACACCCTCCCCCGCCCCGATCTACTCCAATGGGGACACCTCCCTGACAGCAAAACTGAGCTCGGGACCCAAATACTGTGATGAGGAAACGCATATTCTTATTTTTTTTCCAACGTAAAAGAAGATAATTGGTGGGGGGGACAGAAACCCTCCCCTCCCCCCTCCCATTTTCTTTCGGGTCCTTCCAGCTAAAGGCAGAATCCATTGTCCGTCTTAGGAATGTAGAGGTAGGTGGGGCGCCCTGCACCCTGGGGCCCCCACGGCTGTGTTCCGGGGCCGCGCCCCCGCCGCCGGTCACGTCTCTCCCCCAGAGTCGCTGCCACCACCCTACCGCTTGCAGCAGGTGAGGGTGTGTGTGGTGGGGAGCGGCGTGTGTGATCAGCAGCACCACGACGCCTCCAGGGGCCGCAGGATCATCCAGGACGACGTGCTGTGTGCGGGCAGCAGGGCCGGGCCTCCTGCTACCTGCGTCCTCGCCCAGCCGCCGCCCGGGCTCAGGCCTCCCTCCCCTCCCCCAGGGCGACTCCGGAGGGCCCCTGGTCTGCAAGGCGAGGGGTGCTTGGCACCTGGTGGGAGTGGTCAGCTGGGGCTGTGGCTGCGCCCTGCGTGACATCCCCGGCCAGCCCGGAGGAGTGACACCTGCCTCCCCCCGCACCTGCTGCTTCAGCCGCGGGCGCCCGGTCCCTGGCCCGGGCCCCCCCTTGGCTTCTGGCCTCCGCAGGGCGCGGCACTTCCCTGACTGCTGGGGGAAGGGCAGGGAGATGCTAGCGAGGGGGTGAGAGACCCCTGGGCAGAGGGTGCCTCACTGTGCTGTCTCGGTCAGATTAAAGAGCTTGAGGAAGAATCAGAGTGTGGCCAGTCTTTGTAGAGTGGGCTGACCACAGGCAACGTGGCTTTCCGTGGCAGTGTGTCGCCAAGCCCTGATGTGCAGAGGGCTGCGCTGGGGCTGGGGCCCTTCAGGCTTGGAAAGGGAGAGTGAGGACTTGGTGGCGGCTCCACTCGGGCCACAGCCCCTAGCTCTGCCCTCGTGCACACACAGGCCACCATGTGGCGCTGCGGGCAGTTCCAAAGGGGATTTATCCGGTCCCAGGATTAAATCGACCCACTCACCCGTCCATCCACCCACTGATCCATCTGTCCATCCGTCCATCCATCCATCCCTTTATCCTTCTTTCCACCCATCTGTCCATCCAACTTCCCTTGGGAGGCAAGGTCCGGTCTCTGAATTAACCAGCTGCCATGCAAAAGTGACTCAGATATGACGCAAATATGTCTTCCCCTCTAGGGAGGTGTTTGCTCCTGTGGGTACCATTCGCGTGAGAGCCTTCCCTGACCCTGCAGGGCACCCTCCGTGGCTGCATATGAGCTCCTAGTGCTGGGCACCAGCCATGAAGAGGGAATCAGGGAGCTGCCTCAATAGAGCTGATGCTCTGACCCCAGGGAGGGAAGGGTGAGGATGCAGCAGGGCTCGAGGGGGGACGAGGGGGTCAGCCCAGCCGCGCTGGAGCAGCCTCCCGGGAGGCGCCCAGAATATGCAGAGGCTCCCTTACACCCCCCCAGCCACACGCTGGGTCTCCACCAGGCACAGCCAGGTGAAGCAGGAGGCCACGTGCCCCAGGGCCGTGATGTCTGTGCACTGCAGGGCCAGGTGGAGATGAGTGCCCCCCACCTCCAGGAAGCCCTCCCTGGTTCCCGTGGGGCACGCTGGCTCGTCTCCTCTGTCCCTCAGGTCTTTCGGGCTCCTCAGGAGGGCCCCAGCTCGAGGCCCAGAGTGAGCCAGGAGACGGCTCAGGCCCTCGTGACTCGTGCCTGTGCCAGCCCACGCTGCCCAAAGTCCCCACCCCCACCCCGGGGTCCCGAGGTCCCGTGGTCCTCACCACAGATCAGATGGGCACAGCCCCAGCTGCCCAGCTCAGAGCGGGCCCTTCCCAACCGTCCCCTGTGTGGCCAGGGCCGGATGACAGAGCCGATTAGGGGCCCTGGGAGGGGGCTGGCCTTGGCTGTGCCCGCCCCCGGCTTGAGACAGGACCTCTGAACACCATCTGTGTGCTCCCCCCATGCCTCTGGACCCTGTGTCATTTCTGCACCCACTGGACAGGAGAGCAAACTGAGGCACGGGGAGAGGTGTCCTGTCCCTCGGTGCCTCCCTCCCCTGGCCCTGGGGATGCCCTTCCAGCCCGTGGGGTCTCTGGTCACCCAGTGAACGTAGGTCATCTGGGCCCGTGTGGTGGCCTCCTCAAGGGGACCCCTCCTCCTTGCCCCCACCCCCACACTAGCCGCTGACTTGGCTCTGGCTGCCTTCGCCCCTGACCTTTCCTGGTCTCGCCTGTGTGGGTATGGTTTTCAGGGACACGGGGACACACTCGACCCCCCACCCCACTGCCCTGCGTCCCCTCCCCCACCCGAGGTCCACTTCATCTCTGGTCTGCAGCTCTGGGCTGGAAGGAGCCTAATCCTGTCTTTCCACCCTCACCCTTTGCCCTCTGAGCCTTTTCTCGTGAAACGTCCCTCCCTCCACACCTCATCCAGCCCAAGGCCTATACAGGCCTCAGAAAGTTCTACAAGTCATCACCCCAACAGTGGACAGTGATGACCCCTGGGTGGGATGAGGGAAGGAGGAAGGAGGGAGAATTTCTTTCTTTCTTTCTTTCTTTTTTTTAATCTTAACATGTCCATATCCGTCAAGGGCTTCCAGGCGGTGCGAACATTTGTCATAAAAACAACTTCTGGGTAGAGAGGAAGAAGGTGCAGCCTCTCTTCCCCCCTGTGACGAGGTTTCACATCAGCCGCGGCTGGGGGGGCGTCTGAATGTGAAGAGAGAGCGGGCCGGGTCTCCCGTGCTTTGGGGGTGCACTCCCCATGCCCCCCTGCCCTCTAGCTTTGCCGGCCCCGCCCTTGAGGGCTTGGACCCGCACCAGCGAAAGCTCCCACCTCGTTCTTCCACAGCCTCCCTCCATGTGAGAATAGTTCTAGAAGGATCAGAGGCCACACTCGTGCACGCGCGTGTTAATAACAATGAAATCTTCAGTGTACAAGCAGAAACACCTCCGACTGTAAAAAGCAAACAAAAGAGTTTGCAGCAACTGTGAAAAGCAAAGTGTTAATGCGCTCATTTAGTTGAAAGTCTCCGAATGATGGCTGCCCGGGGAAGCTCCTGGCTCCGCTAGAAACAAGATGAGTGCGTGTTGCACGTGGAGACAGCAGGAGGCTATTTGCTGAGGATGTAGTGGTGCCCGCCTGGCTGAGTCAGTGGGGTGTGCGACTCTTAACCTCAGGGTCATGAGTTCGAGCCCCATGTTGGGCACGGAGCCTACTTAAAAAAAAAAAACATTGAAACTTGAGCGTCTATTGGGATTTTCCTCCATAATGTAGTTGTATTATGTCTTCTTAAGAAAATAAAGTTTCTTTATTTCTTTTGAGAGAGAGAGAGGAGAGACAGCACGGGGGACGGGGGGAGCAGAGAGACAGACAGAGAGAGAATCCTAAGCAGGCTCAGCACCATCAGTGCAGAGCCCGACGCGGGGCTTGAACCCACTAACCGTGAGATCATGACCTGAGCGGAAATCAAGAGAGGGACATAACCGACTGAGCTCCCCGGGCGCCCCTGTATTGTCTTCTGATCACATGTTTATGGATTACTTATCATGTATTACACATTGTAACACTTGGCTCCCGATGTATTCTGTCTCACATGGAACAGGAGAACAGGGACCCCGTTCCCAGTAAGGCAGGGGCGTGTAGCCAGGGGGCACGTGGGGGACTCTGCCCGAACAGCCTACGGGGGCTCTGCTGACGGCCATGGCCGGCTGCGGGGAGTGAGGTGGGGAGTGAGGGGGTTTGCACAGAAGTACGCTGATGGGCCCAGGAGAAGGTTTGGTCGAGCAAACATTCCTTGTTGGTCATTGATGGAGGGAGCACGGGGGTCTAGGATTCCCGGGAGGAGAAGGGGGAGCGGCCTTTCTAGAAGGAAGGAGGTATCACCACCTGCTCCAGGGTGCAATTTCAAACACAGACGCCGCCCCAGAAGCCCAGACGGCAACGGCAGTCTTGTGTGCGCCGAGGCAGTTGGGGGGCCCGGGTGCATCCCTAAGATGAACCGGGACCATGGTGGGGCAGGCGGCCTGTCTCCCCGGCGGGGGCACCATATTCTCCACACAGGCAGTGCTCAGCCCCGTTAGAGTCCCCAAGACACCAGGTAACACCTCCACCAGACGCCACTGCCCACACGTGAGACCAGGATGAAGTGTGATGGCCATTCTCCTGGCGCCTGGCTGGGGGGGGGGGGCTCGAGGGGACAAGCCCTTTGGAGGAGAGCCTGGCCTTGTCTGGCGTGGAGGGAGTGCAGACCCCCGACCTCGGCCGCCTCTCGTTGGCACGTGCTGCAGACCCTTGGGCCACAGCCACCCGGTGCTCAGACCCCAAAAGGGGGCTCCCCAAGGCCCCTGTAGCAGCCTGGACGGCAGGCGCCGGCAGGGGTGAGTGCAGCTGTGAGAGGTGGGCGTGTGCAGGGAAAGGCGAGGCTCGGGGGGTGTCACACAGGGGGAGGAGGGGATGGGGGTGTGGGAGATGTGCACTATCTCAACCCATCTCGGGGCCCGGGGGTCCCTAGAAGCATCTTTTCAGTGGTCAGAGTCAGAGACCGGAGGTCAGGGGACAGAACCCTGAATCTGGAGAGGAACGGGGCTGAGCCCGCGGCCGCGCGGGAGCCATCCAGGGACAAGCGGGCCCCAGAGCCAGGCGGTGTCCGGGCCGGGCCTCCAGAGGCCGTGAGGCGGGGAGGTGGGCTGGGGGCCCCGGGGAGCGGGAGGAGGTGGCTGAGGGACAGGCGGGGAGGAGCCAGTGGCCAAGGGGAGGCCTATGTGCCATGTGAGTGTCGCTTCCGTCTGCCCGCCCCTCTGCGATGGCACTCGGGTTCCCTCTATAGCCAGGCAGCACGTAGGCAGAGCTGCTCGGGCACCCCGGGGTGGGCCCTGTGGGGGCCCCGAGGTCGTTTCCTCACGCGACGGGCCCCGGCAGCCCAGCCCTGGAAGGGAGGACGTGGAGAGGTGGGGGGGCACTTGGTAAGTGTCAGTGCCCCCCGGGCGCCTCCCCGCTCCTCTGAAGGTGGTCCGTAGACACAGAGCGGACACAGCACCACCACCCCTGGGTGCAGTCCACACCCCAGATGGGCCGAGGCAGGCGCCTCATCCATCCAGAGCCGACGAAGCCGGGCCCCCTGGGGGCGGCCTGTCCTCTGCTCGGCTGCACGCCCGCCCTTGGGGCCTGTGGGCAACCACACGGGCGCCTGGGCGTGGGGACACGTCGCATGAGGACCTTCATCTGAGTCATCCTCTTCCTTCACTCCGGATTGGAGGACGGAGCCCCCCCGCCCTGACCCCATCCTGGCCTAGAAGATAAATGGGGAGGGAGAGGGGGCTGTGCCGATAGCAGCAGGGGTTAGCCAAGGTAAGCCCCCCCGCCCCCGGCCCTGACATCTGGGGTCACTGTGGCACGGAGCTAAGGAGCCCCTGACCCAGAGCGTCGAGACCCCAGACCCCCAGGCCTGGACCGGAATTCAGTCCCAGGGTGCCCCCACGTCACCTGGACCCCGTACCTCACAGGCCCCGGCCTGGCCCAGCCCCACCCCTGCAGCCACTCTTCCACTGCTCTTTTCTATCACCACCTACCTACCTACCTACCTACCTACCTACCTACCTACCGCCTATTTTGAGAGGCGGGAGGGAGAGAACACAGGCGGGGGCGGGGCAGAGAGACGGGATTCCAAGCAGGCTGCCCACCGTTAGTGCAGAGCCTGACGTGGGGGCTCGAACGCATGAACTGTTGAGGCCCTGGCCTGAGCCGAAATCGAGCCCCCCAGCCGCCCCGGCTTGCTCCTGGCAGATGCCGGATGTGCTGGTGCTGGCGCTGCCTCTCCTGCTGAGCCTGGTCCACGCGGCCCCCGGTGAGTCCTGGTGCGGCCTGCCCTGGCCCTGCCCGCCCACCCCGCGTGCCCTGCGATGGTTGGGGGTGGGTTCCGAGAAGCCCAGGGCTGTGAGCCGGGGGCCGGGCTGCGTGTGGTCCTGAAGGCACTTCCCGCCCCAGCTTCAGGCCCCACCCTGGAGCGAGCGGGCATCGTGGGGGGACGGGAGGCCCCTGCGAGCAGGTGGCCCTGGCAGGTGAGCCTGAGACGCAGCCAGGGGTACTGGATGCACTTTTGTGGGGGCTCCCTCATCCACCCCCAGTGGGTGCTGACTGCGGCGCACTGCGTGGAGCGGTGAGTTGCAGAGGGGCCCGGCCAGGGGTGGGTGAGGCGGGGTTGGAGGGGTGGAGGTGGGGGGACAGGGAGTCTGGAAGGGTGGGTGGTGGGTGGGAGGGGACAAGAGTCTGGCAGCGGTGGGGGGGCGGGGGCTGGGTGCGGGCAAAAGCCTGTCCGGGTAGGGTTAGGGGTGCGGTGGGCGGGGGTCTGGCGGGGGTGGGGGAGGGGCGGGAGGGAGCGGGGGTCTGGCCTGGGGAGAGGTAATGGGGGTGGGCCCGGCAGCAGCGCCCCCTCTCCCCAGGGACGTGGTGGAGCCCAGGGGCCCAGCAGCAGCGCCCCCTCTCCCCAGGGACGTGGCGGACCCCACGACGATCCAGGTGCAGCTGCGGGAGCAGCACCTGTACTACCACGACGCCCTGCTGCCTGTGAACCGGGTCATCGCGCACCCCCACTACTACCACGTGCAGAACGGGGCGGACATCGCCCTGCTGGAGCTCGAGGACCCTGTGAACATCTCCGACCACGTGCAGCCGGTCACGCTGCCCCCCGCCTCAGAGACCTTCCCCACGGGGACGCCATGCTGGGTGACGGGCTGGGGTGACATCCGAAGTGGAAGTGAGCATGGGGGTGGCTGGGGGCAGGCTCGTGGCGGTGCGTTGGCCCCTTCTGACGCCACTCCCCCGGCCGCCCCCAGCACCCCTCCCGCCCCCGTACCCCCTGAAGCAGGTGAAGGTCCCCATTGTGGAGAACAGCGTTTGTGACATGCAGTACCACCTCGGCCTCAACACGGGGGACAGCGTGCAGATCGTCCGTGCCGACATGCTGTGTGCTGGGAACAGCAAGAAGGATTCCTGCCAGGTGGGCCCGCACGCCCCCCCCCCCCGCCCCGTCCTGCCTCACGAGCCACCGCTGACCCTCCCTCCCCCCCAGGGCGACTCTGGAGGCCCCCTGGTCTGTAAGGTGAGGGGCACCTGGCTGCAGGCGGGCGTGGTCAGCTGGGGCGACGGCTGCGCTGAGGCCAACCGGCCAGGCATCTACACCCGGGTCACCCACTACCTGGACTGGATCCGCCAGTATGTCCCGGAAGAACCCTGAGTCCAGCCCCCGGAGCTGCCAGCCCTCTGCTGTCCCCCCAGAGCGCTGCGTCCTTCCCGGGCGGCGTCCCTCCTCCCACACCTCTGCGCCCTGCTGGGGACCAGTCCGTGGGTGCTAATCCTCATTAAAGTGCATGGAGAGCAGACGTGGTTGTCCGTGGCTCGGGCTGTGGGCGGGGGTCACCGAGGGAGAGGGAAGGGGGTCCAGGGCACGGCCGGGTGCAGCTGCTGTCCCTGTGGGGTCCCGGGCCCTGCCCAGCCCCTGGCACCAGGGCCACTTCTGGGCCCGCTGGCCCATCTCTAAGGAGGGTGACATCATGCCCTTGGGACAGAGAAAGCAACCAGGACGACTGAAAGGATGTTTCTAGGGACCCCAGGCCCCTCAACGGGTTGAGATGGCGCACGTCCCCCCACCCCCCGTCCCCTCCTCCCCCGTGTGACACCCCCCGAGCCTGCACACGCCCACCTCTCACGGCCATACTCACCCCTGCCGGTGCCTGCCGTCCAGGCTGCTACAGGGGCCTTGGGGTGACCCCTTTCGGGGTCTGAGCACCGGGTGGCTGTGGCCCGAGGGTCTGCGGCACGTGCCAACGACAGGCTGCCGAGGTCGGGGGTCTGCACTCCCTCCACGCCAGACAAGGCCACGTGGGTCCCACACCCCCACGAGCAGCAACGGGAGGGCAGCCGGCTGACCCCACCCCGCAGTCCCCGGTGCTGGGCTCGGTGCTGGCGCCACGTCAAGGTTTCGGATCTTCAGGAGTTTAGATGAGGAGGGTCCCGTGGATGGCTGGAGGCCTCGGCCTCGGCACGGGGGGCGGAAGAGCGGCCCCCCCTGCAACGCCGGACAGGGTCCGGGGGCCCCACTGCTGGATGTTCTAGTTACTGTGCCCCGTCCCCGGTCTGGGCACCCGGGTGTTACCGTCACAGCTCACGTCAGCGCGCCGGCTCGTTCCTGGGTGGAGGGCTTCCCAGGAGACGGCTGCTCGGTGCTCAGGCCCCCGCCCCGCCCGCCCTGCCCCTGCGGCCCTGCCGGGAAGTCTCTTGAGCACACTGTTCCTGTCCTCTGCCAACTGAGCGATTCGAGATGCAGACTGTTGACTCGTCTCCCGGTCCTTCTATGAGGTAGGTGTGAAGCTTTGCCTCTGAGCCTGCCCTCCCGGGCCTCTGCTTTCCTGCTCAGACACAGCGAGTGCACCAACACACAGAGAATGACGTCACCACCGACCTTCGGGGAGTATTCTGGGCTCTTCGGGCCGGAAAGAGCTTTCTAGACCAACATTCACCTCCCTCCTCCCAGGTGCCAGGTGCAAACAGACACATGTAATCTACAAAGTCTCTGTCCTTCGCAGGTGAGATTCCGGAATGACCCACCGGGTTCCTTCTCCAGCCCCACCTGACCCCTGCAGCCTGCAGAGGGTGGCGCACGGAGGGGTGCAGGGGGTGGGGGTGCCGGGGGCAGAGGGGGCTCCAGCCCTCCCACCGCGCTGGCAGGGGCCCTCCCAGAGGGGCCACTATGTTCACTGGGCGACAGGAGACGCCAGCAGGCGGAGGGCATCCCGTGGCCAGAGAAGGGAGCCACCTGGGACAGGACACCGCTCCCTGCGCCCGTTTGCTCTCCTGTCAAATGGGGGCAGAAACGGCTCCGTGTCACAGAGACGTCAGGAGGCTCCAAGCCTGGTGTCCAGACTTCCTTTCCTGACAGAGTCGGGTCCCTGGGGAGGCTGCGGGCTCTGCAGGGAACCATGTGAGGGGTTACGGGTGGGGAGAGGGGACCAGGCTGCTGGAGCCAGGATAGGCGAGGGCCCTCAAGTCCTGCCTGGTGGGACCCGGGGGTGGTGCCCGGGTGTGTCCAGACGGGCCCCTGTCCCCTGCACTGGGTGACATCAGGCTTCCCGGGCCTGACCCTGCCGCCCACCCCAGCCAGGCTGATGGGCAGGTCGCCCCTTCCTGAGGCTCACGCTCGGGGCGTGTGGCCACAGTGGGTTCAACATAGTCCCCAACACATAGCTGGTGTTACTGTCCTCATTCATCATCTGGACAAACGACAAATGTGTCTTCTGAGCCAAGTCTGGGCCCCGAGAAGCCACATCCTGCTAGATAATCAGGCAAACCCCTCATGCCTCAGTTTCCCCACATCTAAGGGGCTTGCTGACCTGGAAGGTCTCAGAGGGACCCTCCTGCCTAGCGTGTGATTTGGAGCTGGGCCGGGAGCCGGGGGCGGGCACAGCCAAGGCCAGCCCCCTCCCAGGGCCCCTAATCGGCTCTGTCATCCGGCCCTGGCCACACAGGGGACGGTTGGGAAGGGCTCGCTCTGAGCTGGGCAGCTGGGGCTGTGCCCATCTGATCTGTGGTGAGGACCACGGGACCTCGGGACCCCGGGGTGGGGGTGGGGACTTCGGGCAGCGTGGGCTGGCACAGGCACGAGTCACGAGGGCCTGAGCCGTCTCCTGGCTCACTCTGGGCCTCGAGCTGGGGCCCTCCTGAGGAGCCCGAAAGACCTGGGGGACAGAGGAGACGAGCCAGCGTGCCCCACGGGAACCAGGGAGGGCTTCCTGGAGGTGGGGGGCACTCATCTCCACCCGGCCCTGCTGTGGTCTGTGGAGCCCAGAGCCGGCCGCTGGGTGCCAGGGGACAGCAGCCATGGGGGACAAACGGTGGGGACAGCCGTAGCTCCTGGTGCACAGAGGGAACCGGAGGGGCCTGCCCGTGGAGGCTGCCCCTCGGCTCCCCTCCCTCCCGCCGGCACAGCAGGTGAACGGGCCCTCCCTGCCCCACCCCAGGCCCGGCACAGGCGAGGCTCAGGGCAGCCCCCGCCCCTGCACTGCATAGACATCACGGCCCTGGCCCCAGGGAGGCTGAGCCCCCGAGAAATGGGGGTGAAGCAAGGAGTGACTGAACCAAGAGGGAGACCCTGAGGCCCCTCACTGTGAGCCCCCATGTGTCCTCTACCCACTGGGCTCAGGGTCAGAGAGCTGAGGTGTGACTGGGGCCCAGACCCAGTGCTGTCCACCGGGGCCCTGGCAAACAGGCTCTGGCCTCCGCCAGGTGGAGCCCCCCACCGCCCAGAGCACCTGGAGGCGGCTGTGGTGGGTGGGCCACGGTGGGTCCCCCATGTGCCTCGTGGAAGGAGGGGCCTGGACCTCGCCCTGATGCCGGTCTGCACTGGGCTCGGCCACCAGCATGGCCACGGCTGTCACGCACAAGGCTCTCAAGGGACCCCAAGTCCTGCCGTGTCCTGGCCCATCTGCACCCGGGCCAGCAGTTCACCAGAGATGACAAAGGTCAGGGCCAGAGTCTTCAGGGCAGGGAGAGGGCGGAGTGGGCCCCGACTCTGCCCCTCAGCACCCGTCCTTGCTGGGAGCCCTGGCAAACACTTGCTAAGTTTCCCCAGAGTGTGAATGGTCGTGCGTGGACTTGGCTCCTATCCTGAGCCTGACTCCTTCCAGAACCAGAGGGGACAGGCGGGGCCTCCCAGGAGACCCCATGGCCGTCCCTGGACCATCACCCAGCCCTGTTCTGGGTGAGACAATGGGCCCGCCACCCTCCTCTGACGGCGGTAATCCAACACGTTTCTTAAATAAGTTAATATTTATTCCCCTTGGTTTTGCCCACCACCCCCTCCCTCTTCCCCTAAGAAGCCAAATTTCCTGTAACGGATTATTGCAACATTTAACCTGAATTTATAAAAGAAACGTCCGTGAACCGCAGGGGCTCTGCCGCACCCTCCCAGCCCGGGCGGGGCCACCAGCAGAGGCGCAGAGGCGCCGGCTTATTGCGTGGACCCCACTCCCTGGGGATGCGGGCGTTTCCGGAACGTCCCCAACACAGAATGGTGGGCAGTGGGCCTCGGAGCGGAGGGGGCGAGGCGCGGGACAAACAGGTGAGGACTCAGGCTGTGAGCAACAGTGACGCGTGACCGTGGTGGCCTTGGGGACCAAGCTGCCACCCAACCCACCAGGGCACGGGTGGCCCCGAGCATGTGTTCCCTAGAGAAGTGAGTGGGCGTGAGAATGGCGCTCTGCCGGGCAGCCTCTGACTTCCTCTTTTTGGTCGTTTTCTGGTCTCTGTCCCAGGGACGCAGCGGTCACGAGGAGACTGCTGACCAGGCCTCGGACCGCCCTGGCGAAGCTGGGAAAACCCAAACCTGAGTGCACGGGCCGGGGGCTCCCACGCCGTCGGCCACCCCGTTCTGCGCCGCCCAGACGCGGCGTCTGCCTCCCTCTCCCCGGGCGGACGGCCTCCCGGCTCCTCTGCCTCGGCGGGGCCCAAGCCTGGGTCTGCGCACAGCCCTGCCTGGGGCCGCCACCCTGCTGGGGGCACCCCAACCCCAGTGCTAAAACCTGTGTGGCACTGTGCCCTCAGCTACACAGGCTTGTCTACACGGTCACCCAGGCTGGGGGTGGCTGGGGGGGACCCCGCTCTCTTTGGGGGGCTCTGGAGAACTTTGAGGTGCAGCCCTCGCCCCTTCTCCGGGGGGTCACTGGAGGGCACGGAGGGCTCTGTTTTGTGGGGTTCAGGAGGCACTGCGGCCCCCGAAAAGGAAGCTCTGGGTTCAGGGGCCACACTGTGGCCACCGTCCAAAAACAGGTCTCCGCCAGGGCCCCCCACGTCCAGTGGCTCGAAGGCGAAGCTGGGGACAGTCAGATGCTCCCCACGGCAGGACGCCTGTGCGCGCCGCTCCCCCTTGGCAGCAGGGTCCGCCCCCACCACCTCGGAGGGTTCTAGGGAGTCCCTGTGAGGCGTGGCCTCACAGGAAGGGGTTCTCCGCCTCAGAGTGCTGCTGCCCTCCGCTGCCGCAGGGGGCCGCGCCGTGCCCTCCTCCTCTGCGGGGGGGTCTACCGAGATGCAGGGGGGGCTCATCTTCTTCTTCCTGCGGGCCCCCGAGGCGGTCTCTGCCTCCGGGGCTCGAGCCTTCACCTCCCTGGCCTCCGGGCGGCCATCCCCTCCTCCCTGCTCCCCCGACAGCCGCCTCTGCTCATCCGCCGGGCCTGGCTGCTCCAGGAAGCCCCGTGCATCGACGCCGTAGAACTCGTGCGGGTCGGGCTCCGCGCCTGCGGCTCCTCGCGCATCAGGGGAGCCCGAGGGGCTTCTGGCCGAGCTGGTGATGTGGCTGACCTCCTCGTCGGTGGGGTCTGGGGCCTCAGCCTCCTCCCCTCCGGGGGCTGGCGGCCTGCTGGACACGCAGCGCTGCCCAAAAGCGTGCTTGCGGGTGCGGACGCTGGCGGGCCGTGGGGAACGGGGTGGGGACCGTATGGAGGCCCCCAGGGACACTTGCCTCACGGGGGTCTTCCCGCCAGGCTCCCCCCAGCCTGCGCCACCATCCCTGGGGCCGTCAATCTGCCCTTCCACGGAGCTGCTGTGCACGGCCTCCTGCAAGCATACGGCGTCGGGTGAGGAAGGAAGCCGGGCAGGACCTAGGCAGCAGCCAGGGACGCAGGAGACCCACCCCCCAGACCAGAGTGGACCGGGGCTCCCCAGGGCCAGCGGACACACTGTCCCCCGGCCATGACGAACACATCACAGGTGCACACCACCGCACCGCTCATGCTGGGGGTACCGTGAGGACAGAGGACTAAGGACCCGAACTCCTGTGGCCTGGGAGGCCCCGCTGGGCACAGAGCCCCACCCTGCACAGCACCAGCGGGGCCTGAAAACCCACACACAGGATACGAGGCAGGGAGAGGGTCTGGGGCCACGACGGGTGCAGAGACGTCCGAGGGTACAGGTGAGGCTTGCAGGTGCTGCACGGGACGGGACTAAGGCTACGGCCTGAGCAGACGTGGCTCCTGGGCCCTGCGTGTTGTCACAGGCTGCAGGGACATGCCCCCCTCCCCCCCCCCGGCTGTCCCTGACACTCATCTTTCAAATGGGAGGGGACCACGGTGGCGCCCCCAGGCCTTGGTGGCGGGACTCGGGAGTTTCTCCTACCTGTCTGCAGAGCAGTCGGCTGAGGCTGGGGGAGCGGGCTGTGCCCCGAGGAGACAGGGCACAGAGGGCATCGCTGTCCCTGGCCGGGGACAGTGTGGCAGAGGGAACCCGGAGGGCGGTGCAGGACTCCACGGGCAGAGAGCGCGAGGAGGTGGCCGGGCCTAGGGCAGGGAGGGGAGAACCCTGCAGCCCCGGCCACCGAACCGGAGGCCCCGCCCCGCCCGCCGCCCGCCGCTCCAGGGGCCTCACCCGCGCAGGTTTCAGCGTCCGCTTCGTGCAGCGGGCGGGCGTGCGGGGCAGAGGCGGGCGCCACGGGCCGGAACATGTAGCTGTCGTTGGGCAGGGACAGCATCCGGGACACAGACACCTTGCGCACGACCAGGAGGCTGGCGGCGTCGGGGCCCCGCGGGGCCGCGGGGGGGCGGGCGGGGGGGCCCCACGCCACCTCCGGCTCCAGCTCCGCGTCCAGCTCGGCGTCCTCGCGGGCCTCCTTGTTGCTCTCCTCCAGGTGCTTCATGAGCACGGCCACCACCACGTTAACCAGCACGAACTGCGCCACCAGCACGAAGGTGACGAAGTAGATGGGGGAGATGGCCGGCAGGTAGGTGAGGCAGTGCTTGTCCTCGCGCGCGCACTCCCGCAGCGTGTCCTGCGGGCCAGAGCAGGCGGCTGCGGCGGGGCCGCCCCACCCCCCACGCCCCCCACGCCCCCCTTCCCCACGGGGCGGCTCTGGCCGGTACCTTCATGATACCGTTCCAGTTGTCCCCCGTGGACACGCGGAACAGCGTGAGGAAAGCCATGCCGAAGTTGGAGAAGGTGGCGTGCCGGCTCAGGCCCTCGCAGGGGTTGTCGTCACTGCACTCTGCCGGGGAGACCCTCGCCAGGTCAGCCCGCGTGCTCCTCGGGGGGTGGGGGGCCGTGCACACACCCGGGGCCCTGAGGCCACACAGGACCCACCAAGGGCCCCGCCCCCCCCGGGAGAAAGTCGCGCTCTCTTGGGGAAAAAGACTGAGGCACAGCTTGGGCGCTGGCAGGGGGCGCTGACCTCTGGGGGGGCCATGGAGGTGGTCAGGGCCGCATGGAGCCCCGCCCTCACTCTCCAGGCCGGGGGCTCCGCCGATGCGCAGGCCAAGCCCCCTGCGGCAGCCGCTTCTGGCTGAGCCCCAGCAGAGGGCGCCCGTGCTCCCCAGGCCGGACTCTCAGGTCGGCCCGCCCTCCGCCCCAGTGGGAGGGAGGCACCCCGAATGCTGGGCTGGTGTCTGGGGCACCCGCTGCTGAGTCCCAGGAGGCCCTCTGGGCAGACCCTGAGCTGTGACAGCCACCTCGGCCACCTTATAGACAAGTCCACACTGGTGGCTCCCGGAAGCCACTAAGCATTCCGTGACAGCAGGTGGTCGTGAGGAGATCTCACAGGGACTGGGCTGTCCTGGAAAGTCGCCACCTTCTCCCTGCCCGGACTGGCCACAGCCTCAGGCCTGGGGAGTGGGAGGGAATCTGTGGTGACCTTAGGAAGGACACGTGGCAGTGCGTACCCCAGGGACTACAAGAAGCTCAGGGAGACCAGTGTGGGTGTCTTCCTCACGCTCACGTGTGGCCCTGTCCCCCTGGCTGGGGCATGAACACGTGTCATGCGGGCGTGTCCGTGGATGCACGTGTTGCGGGGCGGCCGCCGGCCGAGGACACAGACGTGGCAGGGGGCGTGTGGCCTGGCGTCTACTGGGCGGGCACCCCAGTGCCCCAGGGCCGCGTGCGCGTGGGCAAGGCTGTGCACACTCACCGAGCCTCCCAAACAGCTCCACCCCCAGGGCAGCATAGATAAAAAACAGGAGCATGAAAAGTAGGCCGAGGTTCCCTACCTACACGAAGAGAGAAGCAGAATGAGGTCAGGGGCAGCCTCAGCCCCCACCCGCCGGGCACTCGGCGCCCCACCTCGCCGCCCTCACCCACATTCCCAGCCCGCTCCCGAGGCCGCCTCGGAGCCCCACTCTCCACCTGTCCCCCCAGGCCCCGGAGCCCTGTGGGCCCCAGGGGCTCCGGTGCGGACACCCAAGGCCCCTCTGCCAGCACCCCCACCCCTGTCCCTCCTCAGTTCGGTTCCTCAAAGCCCCCCTGCACCCCGGACCCTACCACCCCCTGCTCCTCTGTTTCTCAGAGCCCCAGACCGCCTCCAGCCTCAGGGACCCCATCGGGGACCAGCTATGGAGTCCGAGGGCATCGCTGCCCCCTGCACAGCCCTTGCACACGCTGCATTCGGTGGGGCGCCTGGTGTCAAGTGTCCCCCGCACCCCTCCTCTCTAGCACCCATCCCTCTGACTCCTCCAGCCCTCCCCCATCACTCCCACAGGCCCAGGCTTCAGGGGCCGCAGAGGGGATGGGAGGGGGCTGCCCGAAGGTGGGGGGTGTGTATGGTGTGCAGATGGCTGGAGAGGTGGTGTGTGGGGGGAGGCGGTGGCTACACAGGGGTGCGCCGGGCTGGCAGGCAGGCAGCGGGCTGGGAGGGCTGGAGATGGACATAAGGACACAGGGGTGGACGGACAGCTGGGCGGCTGGTGGGAGAGGCGGAGGTACGGACGGAAGGACACAGGTGGACGGACGCCCTGGGTGCGGTCCCCTGGACTCAGACACGCCCTCCGGGCCACACCCTCTGCCCACCGCGTCCAGAATTGGACTGGGGGAGGGCGGCCTGGTGTCCAGTCTTTCCCAGAGAGCACACAGCCCTCCTCTCCGCCAGCATGCTGGGGTCATTCCCCGCACACGCGGGGCAGTTACCGTGGCTTCCGCACGACTGATGACCGCGTTAGTGAATGAATCGCAATGAGTGAGGCCCGCCCCGCATCTTGCGCTCTTGGGGACGGCTGTAACGCCCACCTCAGGGCAGAGAGGCGGACCTGGGCCCGGGTCGAGGAGCTGCTGACCTACCTGGGGCAGGGCTTGAACCACCGTGTCCAGCAGGGCCCGCATGCCAGTGGCCATCTTGAGCAGCTTCAGCACTAGGGCCGGGAGCCGAGCATCAGTGGGGGGGGAGGGGGTGGGGCCCGGGCCGTCCCACCCTCCCTTGCTGCCAGAGACTCGGGGCCGCCCCCATCCCTTAGGCTCCCCGGCACCCCCGCACCGGGCCCGGCGGACGCTGCAGGGTGAGCTGAGGAAGGACGCCGGGCCTGGGCCGTGGAGGCCACAAGCAGGGGTCCCCGGGCAGGACAGGCGGGCGGCCTACCGCGGGCGATGCGCAGCACGCGCATGATGCGGATGATGGTGGGGTTGATGGGCAGGGCGGCGTTCATCTCAATCTCCTCCAGCGTGATGCCCATGATGGACAGCAGCACGATGGCCAGGTCCAGCTGGTTCCACCTGCGGGGGCGGGGGTGCTCAGGGCCTCCTTCCTGCACCCCGGGGGGTCCCGCACCGCTACCCAGCAGGGCCGCCTTCGCGGGCCTCAGGCCGGGACCATGGGACCCGCCCCACACACCTGTCCTTGAAGAACCTCCGGAACCCAAAGGCCACCAGCTTGAGCACGGCCTCGAAGACGAAGACGATGGTGAACACGTAGTTGCAGTACTTGAGGGCCTCGTCCAGCGACTGGGAACACAGCGTCAGGCTGGCGGGCAGCCGTGGGGGCTGTGCGCCAGCTCCCCCCTCCCCGTTCTCCGCAGACCTGCAGCCACCAGCCCTTGGACGCAGGGCAGTGCCAGGTCTGGGCAGTGTGGACAGCCTCCGGGCAGAGGGCGCCGGCCCCTCCCGAGTCCAGACTTCAGCCCGGCCTCAAGTGGACCCCTATCCACAGCCCTGGACGTGGCCACGCCACATCCAGAGTGGCTTCAAGGAAAGCCTCATAGATGCAGGGTGGAAGGCTCTGTTATTCCGGTCCCTTCCTCTGAGGGAGGAAGGAGGATGTCTCTTCTTTAATGAAATGATAGGGACGCAGACCTGACCAGAGCGAGAGAATAAAGCCGACCACCTTCCCCTGCCCGTCTCCTGCCCAGCTGGTGCCTGGGCAGCCAGCACCGCCGGGGCAGGGCCCTCCACGTTTGCACACGGCACCATGGAGGTAGCGGGGAGGGACCCCCAGGGCAGATGGCCTTGGGAGTTTCAACCGGTTTTTAAAAAAAGGAACAAGGGGCGCCTGGGGGCTCAGTCAGTTAAGTGTCTGACTTCAGCTCAGGTCATGATCTCACGGTTCGTGGGTTCAAGCCCCGTGTCGGGCTCTGTGCTGACAGCTCAGAGCCTGGAGCCTGTTTCAGATTCTGTGTCTCCCTCTCTCTCTGACCCTCCCCTGCTCACACTGTCAGTCTGTCTCTCTCAGAAATAAATAAAACATTAAAAAAAATAAAATAAAAAGGAGCAAAAGGACGCTGTGCTCAAACCCCAGCTCCCCACACCCCCACAGCCCTGCGCCCCCAGTGAGAGCGTGGGAGAGGACCCCTGCACCCCGCACCACAGCTCCCCACACCCCTTCACCTTGCACCCCCTCGAGGGCTTGGGAGAGGCCCCCGCACCCCCTCACCCCTGCACCCCCGCGAGGGCTTGGGAGAGGCCGCCGACCGGGAGCCCCCAGCCCTGGTGCTGACCGGGTCCACCCCGCTGAGAGTCAGACCCCAGCAAGGGTCCTCCTGGGGCTTGCGTCCCGCCGCTGGCCTCGGAGGTGGGGGTGGGGGGAGCGGGGGTCTCCGGGCACCGAGCCCCACCTTGGGCTGGTTGTAGTGTTCCATGGACATGGTGATGACGTTGACCCCGATGATGAAGGTGATGAAGAGATCGAGGTAGTGGCTGGTGCACAGCGAGTGGATGGAGCGGCGGGTAGGCGAGTAGTCCGCGTAGTAGGGCCGGCGCTGGGCTTCTGCAGGGAGAGGGCAGCTGTGAGCTAGGGCGGGGGCTGCCTGTGCCCTGGTGGCACCGAGACGGCCCTGGTCGCCTGCCGGGAGGCTGTGGTTGTGTGGCCGCTGGGGGAGGGCCCTCGGCTCAGACATGGGGGTTTGCACGAGCCTGGGGGAGAGAGTTTCTCCCCAGAAAAGGGGTTCCGTTTTAGGTAAGAGATGGTCCCCTGTGGATCCAGCTCCTGCTGCCGGAGGCCCAGGAGGGCCTGGATCTCAGGAGCAGGTGGCCCATCTGATCGGGGGCGCCGACCCCAGGGCAGGGCCTAGGAGCGGGCCTGGTAGCAGAGACCCCACCTGGCCCTGCACGGGGGCCCTGCTTAGTCCCCACCCTGCCAGGGGCTCCCAAGCCGGGCTCCGTGGCTGGCTCTCTGGGGCTGACGAACACCAGTGCAAACGCCCTCACGAAGCCTGAGCAGACAAGGGCCTTCCTGGGGGGCAGGGCCAGTCTGTCCCCAACCCCAGCTGCTGCAGGGTGGGCGGCACCAGACCCCCTTCCCCCGCTCCATCTCTCATTCTGGGCATGTGCTGGTCCCGGCCACCAGACCCAGAGTCCCTCCCCTCCTTGTCCTCCAAGGAGCCAGTGGCCACTGCCTGTTGTCTGGGCTCTGCCGGACCTCTAGTCCATCTGAGGTTGACGGCCATGACCTGGGGGGTCCCCCAACAGTTCTGTCTGCACTAACCCCTTCAGGGCTTATCAGCATTGGCTGAGCACTAAGTGAGGACATGACCCCCCCCGCCCCCCCCGCATACAGGAACACTTCTGGGCCACAGAGCCCTGCAGAGCCTGTGGCCGGCGTGGCAAGAGCTACGGCTGCCCGAGCCGGATGGCCGAGGGCCTGGGAGAGCAGGGGCTGATGGGAGCCGACCCTCCCTGGGACCCTCATGCTCCCTGGGCCAGCGTGCAGTCACTAGAGAGCCTGGCTCAGCTCACAAAGCCAAAGATGCAAACGGCTGGTCGGGTCAGGCCAGTGCCGGGGACGAGGAGCAGCCACAGCCTGGCAGGCGCCCCACAATGCCGCAGAGCTCCAGCCATGCAGGCAGCCGGGGGGAGGGACGCACCCAAGCTTGGAGGCAGCAACACGGACACCAGGCACGTGAGCCAGCAGCAGATCCTCCCTCCCACTGATGCCTGGCGCCCACCCCCAGCCATGCCGGACCCACCCTGCAACGGACCCCAGCAGGCCCGGCACCAGCCTGCCACGTCCACATGTCCCCATGGCAGCGACACAGCAATGGAAGCCAGGCCAGGCCACAGCCTGTGCGGCGGCCGGCCCAAGCGGGGGGCTAAGACATGCAGGGCAGGGGCAGATACCTGGGCTGGGGAAGGTGCCTGGAAAGACAAGGAGATGGTCTGAGCTGCCCTCGGGGGGTGGGGCATGAACACTCCACACGGGGCGGGGCGGGTGGAGACACTCAGCAGGTCCCCTCCTGCAAGAAGCCCTCCTTGCTCCCAAGCTGGCTGGGATGTCCCTAAGACCCTGACTCTGATGGCTTTGCTTGCTCTTCCCCCGGGGGGAGGACCTACCCTGCGGTGATGGGCGCTGGAAACTGGGGCTTTCATTCATGTCCCGGGCCACTTGGGAGGAGACCCCGCCTCCTGTCCCTGGCGCCCTCCCCTGTCCTGGCCCCTCCTCAGGAGGCCCAGCCCCCCGTGTAGGCCCAGGCGAGGCAGGGGACTCTGGTCCTACGTGGAGAAGCGGCAGCCAGGGCGCCCGCTGCACCCGCGTGGGAGGGAGACCCGGCCAGAGCCGTCACCCAGTCCCATAGGCGCGGGGCTCCTGAGGGTGGAAGGGCGGGCCCACCGTGCCGCCACCGCAGCGCCACCGCAGCGCCTTACTCCTGCGCTTCCGCTCCAGGCGCCGCTGCCGCTTCTCCTCCCGCCGGCGCGCCTCCTCGGCCTCCTGGTGCTGCCGGCACTTGTGGAAGTTCTCCACCACGACGCCCACGAACATGTTGAGCACGAAAAAGCTGACGATGAGCAGGAAGGAGATGAAGTAGAGCAGCATCCATGGGTTGTGGTTGGGCACCGGCTGCGGCACACAAGTAACATGTGGGTCCGAGGGGAAAGGACTCTCCGGGAAAGCTCCCGACCCAACACGGCTGCAAACACTGAGGCCAAAGACAGCCTCTGGGGTCAGGCTCCCTGAGATGACCTGAAGAAACTCAGAAGGGCATCCCGGGAGGCCAGGGCTGCCCCCCGCACCTGCTGGTCTATGCCCACGGCGTCCAGCCCGTCATACATGATGTTCACCCAGCCATCCTTGGAGGAGAGCACGAACAGCGACATCAGCGCCTGCGGACCGGAGCAAGGGTGGTCACCACAGGCCTGCCTCCCCCCCGGAGACGTCCCAGGGACCACACGGCCCCTGCTGACGGCCTCCTGCTCCCACACCTGACCATGACCCTGCTGTCCCCGAGTTTCCATTGTTCACAGGAGGGTGAGGTCAGCCTGCACCCCATCCACGCAACCCATCCCCACCCTGTGCCGACCCTCCCCCAGCCCGCCCCACCCACCTGGCCCAGGTTGTCGAAGTTGTACTTCCGCCGCACCCAGCGGTAGTGCGCAGCCCTGCACTCGGCCTTGGTGGAGATGTTCCTGGTATCGGCGCCTTCGCAGTAATAAAACTTCCCCTTGAAGAGCTGACCAGGGCGTGGGGGGTCACCCGGAGGGCCCCGCCCTCCTTGCTCCCAAGCTGGCTGGGACCTCCCTAAGACCCGGTCTGACTCGACGGCTTTGCTCGCTCTTCCCACGGGGGTGGACCCATGAATCCACCAGACCCACCCCGCATGACCCTCCCAGGGCAGCGTGCTGCTGCTGACCACAGACCACTGTCCCACGGCCCGGACACCCATGGGCAAGCAAGGTGCACACCTGCACCCCCAGGATGCCAAAGATGATGAAGAAGGCACAGCAGATGAGGACAATGTTCCCGATTGGCCTGAGTGACGATATCAGAGTCTCCACCACCAGCTTGAGGCCCGGAGCTCGGCTGATGACCCTGGACACAGAGCAGAGGCCCATCCCTGGTCCCAGCCCCCAACCCCCATCCCGCGTCCCTCCCCTCCCACCCTCCTCCCGGACCCCAGGCCCCGCCCCCTTCCCTGACTCTGGCCCACCCTTCCCTCTTCCTTCCCTCCCTCCTCCCGGACCCCAGGCCCCGCCCCTCAATGGCTCCTCCGCCGCCTGGCGGGCCCCGCCCCGCCCCGCCCCGCCCCGCCTACCTCAGAGGCCGCAGCGTCCTCAGCAGGCGCAGCACACGCAGGATGCCCAGGATCTTGGCGCCACCGGCGGAGGCCAGGGCTACGATGATGTCGACCAAGGATACCAGGACCAGCAGCCCGTCCAGCACATTCCAGCTGCTCTGCAGGTAGGCGTGGTCGCCGGAGACCAGGCCCAGGGCCACCACCTGGGAGGTGCAGAGGAGGAGGAGCCCAGGTGGGGAGCACATTCGACTGCGGGTGGAGCAAGTACAGAAACCGGACAGTGCTGGGCCCGCTGGTACCTTCACCATCATTTCAGCCACAAAAATCGCCGTGAAGATGTAGTTGGAGACGCTGAGGAAGGCACGCTCCTGCAAGGACAGGGTGGTGAGAGAGGCCAGCCATGCCCCCACCCCACGCCCCACCCCCAGGACCAGAAGGGCGCCTCACGGTGCTGCCGGGGTCGATGTCAGGCCTCTCCAGGGCGATGGTGATGCAGTTGAGGAAGATGAAGACCAGGACGATGTGATCGAACATCTTGTGAGCGATGATCTTCTGGCAGGAGACCCGGAACCTGGGAGGTTGGGCGAGTGAGGCGGCCTGACCCACTCCAGGGACGACAGCCTGGCCTCTGCCGCCCCAGAGAAGGCAGCCCCGGGGAGCAAGAGACCCCAAGGCCCAGGGACGCTCACACGTGAGGGGGAGCGCAGGGACCCAGGGGGCAGAGTCAGCCCCAAGGCGGCCTGCACGCCCCCACCCATGCACCCCTCACCTGTTCTGCGGGGAGAAGAGGTACAGGGCCCAGGCCTCGCGGCTCCGACACCACGCGGGCTTGTAGGGCTCCAGCACCTTGCGTAGACGCATGCAGCAGCTCTGGGGATGGAGGAAACAGGTCCTCAGGGCCCCCCAGCCTGGTCCCCTGCTGGGCTCTCCCACACTCCAGGCCCGCCTCATCCTCAGGCCCAGCCCCACCCTTCTGTCTCTGGGGTCTCAGCTGTGCCAGCCTCATCCCCCAACCTAGACACTGAGAGACCCCCGCTAGGAGTCCATGGGGACCCCTCCCCAGCTGGCCCTCAACCTGCGGATCTGCACTGAGAAAGGGAATCGCCTCGCTGAGAAGGTGGCCCTGTCCTCTGCCTCTGAGGCACTCCCTGCCAACGGCTGACCTGTTCAGGGCTCAGAACCACCCCTCAACCGGATGCAGGGTCGACTCTGGGGCCAACCTGCTCCAAAGCGCCGGGGGGGGGAGGGGGTTGAGGCCAGCTCACCAGCACCGAGGGCTGCTCAGCCTATCCTGCTCCCCCCCCACTTCTCTTGGGGCACCAGGAGACCCCACGAATGATGAGCCCTGAGTCCCTGCCCCGGGCTCTGCCTTGGGGAACAAACACACGACAGGAGGGAGGCGTGGGGGGCGGCCCTCACTCACATCCTCCATGTCGTCGTCAAACTCGGCCGAGTCCTCCTTGTGGCTGTCGATGCGCAGGAAGAACTCCCTGGGCAAGGCCAGCGCCTGCCCGTTGCAGTCAGGGAGCTTGGCGGGCGGCAGCGCGGCTGGCCGCGGGGGCCGAAGGTCCAGCGCGCTGCGGTGGCCCAGGGACTCGGCGCGCCGCAGGGGGACGGTGCGCGACCCCGGCGAGGCCCCCGCCCCTGGCCTGCCGTCCTCTGCCTCCTCGTCCGTGCTCCCCTTGCCCTCCCCGGACAGCAGCGACTCACGCTCCCCGCACTGGCTCCGGCGCTTCAGGCTCGGTGCGCGGCCCAGGCTGTTCCAGCTCGAGCGCCGGCTACTCCAGGCGCTGTTGGGGCCCCAGGGGCCACAGGGCGAGCTTCGGAGGCTGGACTGTGCAGGGAGAAGTGAGAAGTGAGCAGGGCCAGCCCCCACCCTCCCAGACCTCCAGGGCCCTGGGGAGCTGGCCACGGGGGCCTTTCCTGACCAGCTGCGTTACTAACACCGGAGGTGGCATCTGCACGTGGGTCACCTCCTACGATGCGCAGACAACCCTACCAGCGAGCAGGCAGCGATGCTGCATTTTCAATGGTCTGCCTGTGGCACAAAGCCCGTCAACAAACAGCCTGAGACAGCCAGTGAATGTTGGAGTGCCGAGCTGGGGCCGGGCTGGGGCAGAGCTGGGGCTGGGCTGGGGCTGGGGCTGGGGCAGGGCTGGGGCTGGGGCTGGGGCTGGGGCTGGG
>NW_024080917.1:1591563-1637147 GCF_003009895.1 Hyaena hyaena
GGGCTGGGGCTGGGCTGGGGCAGAGCTGGGGCTGGGGCTGGGCTGGGGCTGGGGCTGGGCTGGGGCTGGGCTGGGGCTGGGCTGGGGCAGAGCTGGGGCTGGGCTGGGGCAGAGCTGGGGCTGGGCTGGGGCTGGGGCAGGGCTGCGGCTAAGCTGGGGCTGGGGCAGGGCTGGGGTTGGGGCCGGGCTGGGGCCGGGCTGGGGCCGGGCTGGGGCGGAGCTGGGGCAGGGCAGGGGCCGGGCTGGGGCAGAGCTGGGCTGTGACTCGGCAGCTGGGGCTGTTCTGGGCTGGAGAGCAGGTGCAGGTGTTTATGGAGGAGCCTGGGAGCGGCGCTGGGCCAGGCGTCCGCAGACACTGCTGGCGCTGCTGGGTGGAGCCCCACAGCAGCTCCTAACTGGCCACGACGGACTTGTAAAGACAAGCGGCGCTGCTGTCTCAGAAGGGACAGGAGCTTTACCTCTGCTGCCTCACCCTCCCCGGTGCCGCTCACTTCCACCTGCCGGGGCCAGCGCTACACTGCCTGTCCCCGTCCCTCGGTCCCCAGCAGCCAGGCTGGACAAATCAGCTTGCTACACTGCTCGGCTGAGCGCCTCTCGGTGACCGACACGCCACGTCCTGTCTTCCTGCTCTGCCTCCACGTTCCTCCGTGTACACGGCCCCGCCCACGCCCCGCCTCTCCCACTCTGCCCACCCTCCCAGCCTTCTGGAAGCAGGGGTGGGCTGCGTCGGCGGGGGCGGCGTTTCCTGGGTTTGGATGGGGAGCCCCCGCCCGGCTTCTGTCATGTGTCACCTCTCTGCTGTCCCTTTCATCTGCCCTTCTGATGTGTCCTCTGGGCTCTGCCAACTTTCATCTTTCACTTCAACTGGGGAGATAAACTTCCTGCCCACCGCCCCGCTGGAGAGGAAGGGATCGCCACGCACTCCCACGGCTGCTCTACTTAAGCTCTGGCTCCGTAGACGAACGGAACGCTTGTCTCCTCCACTCAGGGACGGGGACCTGGGGGTGTGACTGGGTGCGTGTGGGACCCTCACTCCTAGCTGGGAAAGGCCCCAAGGACCGGGTGGGTGAAGCCCGGAGCTGCCCTGGGGCTGGGGTGAGGGAGGGTCCCTACCAGTGACTTCTGGTCGCCCAGCTGGGGGTCCACAGAGCTGCTGCTGCCACGCCTCGCCTCCAGGAGGCCAGGGGCCGTGTCCAGGTGTGGGGAGCTCTTGGGGGTGGGCATGGGTGTGGCCGCCGTGCGCATGATGAGGGGAGGGGGCAGGCTGCCTCGGCCCTCCAGGTGCCCGTTGGGGGTCACTGCCAGCGAGTACATCTTCATCTCTGCAGGGAGGAAGAAAGAGGTTTACACCTGCACGGCTTTCAGGAAGGGAACATGACCCCAGAACTTGGCCACAGGAGCCCGTGCTGTGCCAGGATGGGGTGGACGCCGCCTGCTCCACCCCCCGGTGCAAACGCGCACCTGTGGCCCGGGCATCTGGGGACTTGTCAAAGTCCCCCTCCAAGTGGGTGGAGATTTTGTCCTCGTCTGTGTCGGATCTGTTGGCGTCACCCTGTGCCCACAAGCAGAAGACACACATGAGGCTCCCCTGGGACGGCAGACGTGTATCAAGCACCCCATGCAGAGCCCCCGCCCCTCCCCCTCCACGGGGAGGGCGGGGCCGGCGTGGAGGCAGGCGTGGCAGGGAGGGCTCAGCCTTGAGCTTACTGCAGGGCAAGTGTGGTGGCTGAAAGAAACTCTCAGGGTCTGTCTGGGCGGAACCCCCGCCCCTCACCTCTGCCTGGAAGCCCTCCACCAGGATGGCCACCAGCAGGTTGAAGAGCACGTAGTTGCCGAAGGTCATCAGCGCCACGAAGTAGAGGGCGGCCCAGGAGGAGGTGGAGGCCATGCCGTTGTAGAGGACGACGTTCCAGTCCTCCTGGGTGAGGATCTGCGGAGCGGGGCCGGTCGGGCTGACGTGCGGGGAGCCCTGGGGGCGGCTTCACCGCGCCGGCCGCACAGGCCCGGGCACGCGCCGGGGCCGCCTGAGCAGGGCAGGGTTCTCCCGGGGACTGCCGCTCCCGTCCGGGGTGCCCGCCTGCCCCAGCTGTACCTGGAACACGGTGACGATGGCCCACAGCAGGGAGTCAAAGTTCTTCCTGTCAGGGACGGTGTCTCCGGTGTCTGTCGTCAGGCTGAACTTGCAGCCAAACAGGTGCATGCCCAGGATGCTGAAGGCAGGACAGGGGCGCAGGGAGGCGGGCGGCAGGGGAAGTGCCTCGAGGTCACCCCTGCACCCAGGAGCCGCCCTTCCATGCCTTCCCTACCAGCCTGATCCCCAATTTTCTGCCCATGAGACCTCCCTCCTGGTGCCCATGGCCCAGCCAACTCCATCCTACGGGCGGGAAGATGAAGGCTGCAGCGGGAGGGACTCGGGGTGGGGGGGTTGCCTCACTCAGCCTGCCTGGGCCGTCCTCTGCCCCGGCCTATCCCTGAGGCTTGACCCCAGGCCAGGCTGGCACAAGTGGGTGCTCGGCACATACCAGCTGAAGGCTGCCCCCACTCCTTCCCTGCTCTCTTGGGGCCCAGTCCCTGATCCATTCATTTGGAGGCCGGGCCCATCCCCCACCCGGCTGTGAGCCTGCAGAGCGGAGCCCAGCCCGGGGACCCGCATGCCCTCCCAGCACACGGAGGGCACCAGCCAGTGAGGTCTGAACAGAGGATCAGCGTCGGGGCCTCTGCAGACTCAGCGCAGAGCAGTGGGAGAGCTGTGGGGGGCGTGCGTCTCGCGCTCCGGGCCCCGACCCCGCAGCCCCGCGCAGGGAGGATGGCCCCCGGGCAGCCAGCCCACCTGAAGATGAAGATGAAGAGCATGAGCAGCATGCAGAAAGTGGCCACATTGTCCATGGTCTTCATGAGCACCACCAGCTGGCGCCGCAGCGCGGGCATGAAGCGCACCAGCTTGAGCACCCGCAGCAGCCGGAAGGTCCGCAGCACCGACAGGCCGCCGTCCGCCTGCCCGACGATCTCCCAGACGCTGCGGGCCAGGCCGTGGGTCAGGAAGGACTTGCGCCTGGACCTCGGTCCCGGCACCTGCCACACCCCGGCCCCTCCTCTTCCCAAAGCAGGAACACCAGCCCAGGAGCCCAGCCCACCCTGAGAGGGGCTCGGCTCTATCAAGGTGCCCAAGGTCCCCGGGGTTGCCATCTAATTAGCTGCTGTCTCTGGTGGCTGCCGGCCCCCAGAAACTGCTGGAACTTGGGCTCTGGCCTGGTCAGAAACTTCTCCATCTGGGGCCCTTTCCCCATCCTGTACCTCTCCCAGTGAGCTCTGCCTAACCCCATCTGCTCCTGCTCAACTCTATCCCTGCTGGGGGGTCCCCTTGAATTCCAAAGGCCCTGCTTCCTCCTGGGGGAGACAGGTACCCCCAGATTCTCCCGTTCCTTCCCGTGTTGATGCTGCTGCAGGAAATCCCCCAGAGGAAAGCTGGCCTTCTTTGCAGGCGCTGAGCCCTGAGTGGACTCCAGCCAGGAGGCTGAAGGACCTCTGAGTGCTTATATTGTTCCCGTAGGGAACAGGTCCACCACGTCCTAGAAACATCCGTCTGAAAGTGGTGGACTGTGTGCAGCTGGCAGTGCCAGCAGGGAGGGACCTGGTCCCAGGGAGGGGACCCTGCCCACAATATCCCTACTCTGTAGCCTGCCAAAAATACTGCCAGCAAGCCCTCTCCCTCTGACTGGGGCTCTGCTCTCAGGGCGGGGAGGGGTGGGGGTGCGGTCCTAGGCCTCCGTGGCCAGGCGGAAGACGGGGGACCACCTGATGACCACGATGATGCCGTCGAAGATGTTGTAGGGGTTCCGGATGTAGCCCAGTGGGCCGCAGGCCAGCAGCTTAAGCACCATCTCCAGGGCGAACACGCTGGTGAACACGATGTTGCTGATCTCCAGGGCGTTGGTCAGCTCGTCGGGCTGCGGGCAAGGGGGAGGCCGTCACGCCCCACCCACGGCTCCCATCCGTCCTTGGCCGGAGGGCTCACGGCCCCCAGGAGTCTGATCGGGGTTCAACAACACTGAGGCAGCAGCGTGGAAGCAACCCAACTGGCTGCCGTGGGGAAGAAGCGGATCCCGGCCTGACTGGCCCTCCCAACCTGACCACCAGCGTGTCTGCGACGGGGGCAAGTGCAGGCCATGGGACCGTGGGTGGGGGCATCAGCTCAGGGCGGGCGTGGGGGGAGCACAGGGTGCCGCCTCAGGTCGGCTTCCCCGGCCTCTGGGGGCCTGGTGTACCCCTTCTTGCTGGCAGAAGGTTCCAGAGATTCTTCTTAATGGGGACCTACTGACTCCCGTGTGTGTGCCTGCACTAACGTTTGAACTTCCATACGTGTGAGCACACCTGTGCACTCACCCTGTGAGCTGCTCACGTGCACACACACCACACGTGTCTACACACGTGCTCCCATCTGCCCAGTAAGCCTTGCACATGTGTCCACGTGCACTCGTGTGCACACACACGTGACCACACACAAACCTGCACGGACGTGCCACGTGCACATGTCCACGTGTGCAGAGGCTCTACCAGGTTGTCCCCTGGAGCCTGATCACGTCCCTGTCTAGGCTCCACCCCCACACAGGGCCTGCGGAGAGCCGCCGCCACCACTCGGGTCTCCCCTGAATCGCTCCAGAATGAAAGAAGCCACGAAAACTACTGGAAAAGCCCGAAGAACGGGACGCAGGGAACTCCATTCGATCACCACAAACGACCCAGCCTGGTCCTGAGAGAGGGCGCCTTCTCCCGGCCAGACCTGGCCGCTGCCCTTCCTGCTGGGACCCCAGTCCAGGGCAGGGGCCGAGGAGGGCTGCCACGGCTGCCGGGGACCAGACGCAGCCCCAGAGGGCCATCTCACACTTCGGCCTTCTGTGGCCACCACGAGCACCCCAGCAGGCACGGCCAGGGGTACTGGCTCATGTAAGGGGAGCCCCGATCTGCCAGAGCTGAGCCCATCCTCAGGAGAGCCGCGGGGTGGCCTGGCGAGTGCCGCAGCCCCTGCTGCCTCTAGGTCCGTGGTGGTCTCTTCGGACCCCACATTGGGAGAACCTCCACATGGGGAGCACGGTGTCTGTGCTCCCTTGATGGGGACCCCACCCCAAAAAGAGACATGAGCGTTTATCAATTGACTGACAACTTCCCCCCACAGCAGCCGACCGCCAGCACGGCCGCTATCCCTGGCCCCCACGCCCACCCTCGGGGTTCCCACAGGGGTCAGGACAGCAGCCCCGGCCCCGCCCCCGCCCCCAGGGGGCCCGCTGCCACCTGCCTGCTCGTGGTACTCGACGCCCATGCTCAGCGTGTTGGTGAGGATGGCCACCATGATGCCGCGGTTGAAGTACTTGCTGTCCACGATGCGGCGCAGTTTGCCGCTGAAGGCGGCCCAGACGCGGCCCAGCCCGCCCTGCTCGCCCGGGGCCGCCCGCCGCTGTGCCCGCTGCCGCGCGCCGCTCTGGCCTGGCGCGTCCGCCGCCGTGGGGGGCTGCATGGGGTCACGGCGGTCCCCGTGCCGCACGTCCTGCGTGAACTCGTAGACCCCGTTGCCTTCCGAGCCTCCGCTCTCAGAGCCGCTGAGCTCGAAGTCAGGGTCCTCCAGCGCGCTGGCACAGTACGGGCAGTTCTTCAGCTCACAGGTCAGCGTGCCCGCCTGGGGGCTGGGCAGGGGGCAGGGCACGCTCAGGCCCGACAGGCGGCTGGGGGCCCGGCCCAGTCCTGCAGGGGGAAGGACACGGGCAGGGTCAGGCCCGTCCCCCGCTACCACAGGCGCCCAAGCCACACCCCGGCAGAGGCTTCTGCGGAGTCTGTGCACATGCACGCACCCCCTGCGAAGGCCCTGAGGTCTGCAGGGGACCCGGTGTCCCTCCAACTGCCTATGTGAGGTGGGTGAAGCTGAGCCCCAGCGGGGAGGGACCCCGAGTGTGTCAGGGAACATTGCCGGGCCCTCAGGGGCTCTGTGATCCCCCCATCCCTCCCCTGTCCCAGCACCCCTGCCTAGAAGGGGGCCCCCCACTCCTCCGAAGTGGTCAGTCGCGAACACGGGCAGATGCTCTCTCCTGGGGCCACGTGGGGCAAAAAAGGACTCAGGCCTGGGGGTTTGACAGGTTTTGTCAGCCCCGAATTCTCATACCCCCCTGGGCGGATGCTCGTGTGGCACTTGCACTGAGGCTGCGTGGGGCTTGCTTAGACCAAGTGCCCTCCCGCCGCCGGCCGTGTCACAGCCTGGGGTGCTCAGGGCCTCCCCGGAGAGCATGCAGTGGGGAAGAAGTCCCGAGTCCTGCCTCCTCTAGGCTCACCGGGCCTGGGGCCCACCTGCTTCCCAGAGGCTGGGGCTGGGGTCCTCACCGTGTTCCCCGACCAAATGCTGGATCTTCTCATAGGGATCGGGGCCCCTCAGGCTCAGGGGGCTGTGCTCTCCGGCGCCCGGAGGCCCGCTGGCCCGTTTCCCCTTGGGCCCGAGGCCGGTGCCGCCTCTGCTGCCGCCCACCGACGAAGGCAGGATGGTGGGGTAGTTCATGGCCCCCAGCCCCGTGGCCAGCTTGAGGCCAGCGGCGGCAGCGGCCGCAGTGTGCGCCACCCGGGCCCTCTCCTGCGGCCCCTCCACATGGCAGTCCGCGTGGTACACGCTGTGCACCGACTCGGCGTCGGGGGGCCCACGGCCTGGGGAGGGCGGCGAGGGCAGTGCTCCGGCCCGCACCAGCCTGCTGTCCCCGGGGCCGGGCTCGGGGCCGGGCCGGCGAGGGCTGCCGTGGCTGAAGTGGTAGTGGTGGTGGTGGTGGTGGTGGTGGTGGTAGACCAGGTGGTGGACGGAGGCCGCGTGCCTCCCCGCCCGCCGGGGCCGGCGCCCGGGGCCCTGGCCGTGCAGGGCGCCGCTGGGGTCCACCTTCTTGCGCCAGCGGCTCTGCCAGCGGGCGTACAGGCGCAGGCCGCGCCGCTTGACCTTGCGGCAAACGTGGCCCACGTACTTGAGCAGCTCCTCGTAGCAGCTGCCGGGCTCCGAGAAGCTGGCCAGCGTGCTGTCGTTGGACAGGTAGCGCGCGCGCTGCTCCCGCATGAGCTGGTTCTCGCGCTGCTTGGTCTCCGAGAACTGCGTGGCGATCACCACCAGGCACAGGTTGATCATGAAGAAGGAGCCCACCTGCAGCAGGTGGGCGGCGATGAGCCTCCTGTGGCCCGGCCGCCGACCCAGGCCACGGGGGAAGAGGCCACGGGGCGTCAGGGTCAGGCGGGGCAGCAACGGGGGCAGCGGCAGCTTGCGCACAAGAGACGGGGTCCCCGTGGGAGACACGAGAGAGCTACTGCACTGTTCTGAGGGCGAGGACCCCGCTGCAAGCGTGGCTGGTGGGGGCGCCCCAGGACAGGTGGGGTCCTTGCTGAGGCGATGCCGAGCCACAGCCCCTGCCACAGGCGGCACGGGATACGTGGCCCCTGCCCACCTGCAGAGCTCATCTTCAGACGGGTGGAGGACACGGTGGCTGGCGGGGTGGATGGAGCCTTCCATCATCTGCATGGCTCACCCCCTTCCCTGCTCGCGTCTGTCCCCAACAAGACCTTGAGTGTGGCCACCCCCCCACCTCTCCAGGGCGGGCCTTTCCAAACCCCTCAGCTTCACTTTCTCCGTGGCAGGGTCACCACCAATGCCCCTCTCTGCTCACGCCTGTGCTCAGAAACCAGGCAGGACATCGGCCTGTCTCTGTTCACACAGGGCCCTCGCACACCCTGCGCCGGACGCCACGGCTGTGCCTGGCGGGGCACCTACGCTGCAGCGAGGCACGCCTCTGGGGCCGCCTGCTCTGTGGAGAGTTGTGTCTGGAGGCCGTGAACACCGTGGAGGGCCGTTACCCCAAGACATGGTCTGGACTCTTCTGCAGCCTGCAGACAGGACTTGGCCATGACAGGGCCCGAGGCCACCCGGAGGTGGGCTTTCACCCCCAGCCACCCCCGGCTAGGAGCTGGACAGAAGCCCCTGCCCCACCACGGGCAGCCCTGGGTCTCTGCTGCGCTGGCCCACCGTGCAGCTCGCCTGGTGCGGGGCCCCCGGGAGAGTCAGCAGAGGCTGGGACGGCGCGGCCCTGGGGGCACAACGGCAGCCACTGACGGGGAAGTTCAGGGTCTGAAGTCAGCTGTCACGACGCAAGGGCACCCCCACCCACTAACGCTGGTGCGCACAGACACCCCGCCCGGCCCCCAGGACGCGCCCCGTCGCCCGCACTCACGATGATGAGCAAGATGAAGTAGATGAAGTTGTAGAAGGAGTGGGCGTCCATGACGTAGTACATTATGTCCACCCAGCCCTCCAGCGTGATCACCTGGGGGGGGCAGGCGGCTGGACACACGCACGGCCCTGGGAGGGTGGCAGGGGCCTCCTCGCCTGCGTCCCCTCGGGGGCCGCCGCGGGGCCAGTGGGGCAGGTGAACCACCCCCAGAGCTGCTCAATGGGGCAACCGAGGCCAGGCTCCTCCGTCGCGGAGCCGGGGCCCACCTGGAAAATGGCGATCCAGGCGTAGCCGATGTTGTCGAAATTGATGGCGCCATTGTGGGGGTTGGAACCGCCCGAGCGGCACACGTTGTAGTACTGGTTCCAGTTGATGCAGGCGTTGCGGCCCGCGCCAGCCACGCCCTCAGCCTGCGGCTGCCCGTACGCCTCCCAGCCCAGCGTGCACTCCACGCGCAGCTCACGGCGGCTGGGGATGTGCGAGCACTTCTGCATGCCGTTGTCCCGGCGCGAGGAGCAGATGAAGGGGTTGTCCTCCCCCTCCTCCGTCTGGTAGTAGGGCCGCAGGAAGGTGAGGTTGTTGTTCCTGCGGGCAGGCGGGGGGCAGAGAGAGGTGGAGACACACGCACACACACACAAAAACACAACAGGTAAAGACGAAGACAGTGAGAGAAACAAGCACACTGAAACACTGAAACGCAGGCAAATTAATAGAAAAACAAAACCACACATAAAAATAAAGAAACCAGAACCCCAACTAGAAGTAGTCTAGAAAGGACGGGTTCCTAAAATTGAAGGCTGGAGAGGAAGAAGCCTTCTGGGGGTGGAGCATCTGGGTGCAGAGCTGGAGAGAGAAAGGCCTCGGGGGGCGGAGCATCAGGTGCTGGACCAGAGGCGGAGGAGCCTGCTGGGGGCCCTGCATTGCCCTGGACTGGGGGGGGAGGAGCCTGCTGGGGGCGGGGCACTGCCCGGGCTGGGGGAGGAGCCTGCTGGGGGCGGGGCACTGCTCCGGGCTCGGGGAGGAGCCTGCTGGGGGCGGGGCACTGCCCGGGCTGGGGGAGGAGCCTGCTGGGGGCGGGGCACTGCCCGGGCTGGGGGAGGAGCCTGCTGGGGGCGGGGCACTGCTCCGGGCTCTGGGAGGAGCCCGCTGGGGGCAGATGGTCAGAAGCGGGGGCTGGAAGGGGAGGAGGCTGCTGGGGGCGCGGGCCACGCACCTGGCAAAGGTGCTGTCTAGGAAGCAGCGGTTGCGAAGCAGGCCAGCCCAGAGCTGCACGCCCACGATTCCGAAGATGAAGAAGACAAAGAAACACAGCAGCAGGACGTTCCCGAGCATGGGCAGCGTGTCCAGCAGCAGCGTGACCAGGATCCGCATGCCTGCAGGTGGTGGAGAAACCGGTCGGCACGGCGGTGCCCACCCGCTGTTCACACACGAGTGTCACGACTCTGGGTGGGGGAGACTCGCACCGGGTCCCTACACGGTCAGCAGGCAGTGACGGTGACACTCGTGGATCCAACCTGCACAAAGGACAGCAGGGCTGTGGGCCTGGGTCACTAGACTGGCAGCCCTCCCCCCCCCCCATGACTGCCAGAGCCCAGGGCCCAGCAGCTCAGGCTTCGGCTGCCTCCAGCGCTCAGGAGCCTGGGGTCTTGCAATGGGGGCAGGGCTCAGAGCGGTTCTTTCGTGCTCTGTGGGAACCACCGGACTAGGGCCCTGCACTGGAGGGACGAGGGTGGGGGCGGGGGCGCATGGACCCCCAGGGCACGTGGTGGCTTTTCCAGAGACAGTTCTGAAGCCCTTGTTGCCTGGGTGCTGGGGGCTGTGAGAGAGCAAATTAGTTCAGTCACCCCAGTCCTATGTACCCTCCACTTACCTGCATCCCCCAGATCTCAACAGGGAGAAGACAAGCAAGAGCCGGGGCTAAGGCAGAGAACAGCACTCTGGGCCAGGGGTGGGGGAGGGGGCAGGTGCTGAGGCTTTGGAGCCGCACCTGTGAAGTGGCCGATGGCAGAACGGGCCCCTGGAGTCACAGGGGTCGACCCACAGCCACGAACGGCTCTGAAGTTTCAGAAGTGGCAGAGAGGAAGATTCGTGAGGGACACAGCCAGATATAAACTGGCTCAAAGAGTCACATATGTGATCCAGGGATCAGAGTGGACCCCAGGAAGCCAGTGAGATGCAACTCTGCCCAGGGTAAGTGTGCTGTTTGGGACAGGGGAATGTCCCCAGAGAGAGGCCAGGCAGCCGGGAGGCAATTCTGGCCACTGCAGGCATTTAGCCTGAGAAGTGAATATCTGCAGAAATATCACTGCTCTCAAAGGTGGGCCTGCGTGAGCAGACCGAGTGTGTGGGGGTGCCAGGCACCGAGCTGAGAGCCACACACATCAGCTCACCTCACACGGCCACTAGTGTCCTGCTGTTACAGTTGGGGAAACTGAGGCTCAGAGAGGCTCAGTAATTTTCCCAGGCTCACACAGCATGTGGACTCTACCTGACCCCTGACAGAGCCCGGTGGGCAGGCGGAAGAGAGGCCCGGGGTCCCCCAGCACAGCACAACTCCATACCTGCTCTCTGGTGCTGCTGATGGGCCCCGGGGCAGGGGGTACTTGTCCCTAAAGGTGTGCGGCTTCTTCGGGGGGAGGACAGGCCTGGGGGCTGAGGCCTACCAGCTGGAGAGGCTGTGCGCACACGGTATGTGCAGACCCACACGCACACATGTACAGACACACCTTACATGGTACCATGGACACTGCCCTCCTACCCAGAAGAGTAACAGCTGAATTCAGACACAGCATTGAATGCTCTGAAGACGGAAAAATCCCAAACCATCTCTGTGTCAGGACAGGGCACTTTTTAAACAAGCAGCCACGTGACTTCCCGGAAGCTTCTCTATGCTTCCCTGAAGCACCAGATCTCTCTGGCAGAGACAGGACCTGAGAGTAGTCACCGGCACGCGCCAGACGATGAGGTCATCAGGTCTGTGCAACCCCAGGAAAACCCCAAATGTCGTGCAGATGGGGCGTCTGAGGCCCAGAGTGTCCGGTCATCCCGATGCACTGTGGGGACAGGACCCCCACACTCGGCCTGTCACACCCCAACGTGGTCCAGCGTGGCTGACCTCCCCCGAAGGGGCAAATCCTCAGGGCCTCCCTCCCCCAGGGCCAGGGTCTGTGCTGGGCCCAGAGAGTCCAGAAGCAGGCCACGTGACCTCCCGTTCTGTGCTCTGGGGGGCCCTTGAGAGCTCTCAGGAAGGCTGGAAGGACCCCCAGGACTGTCCCACGGAGGCGTCACTTACTGGGCACACGGTTGATGGCACGGAGGGGCCGTAGCACACGCACTGTCCGGATGGCGGAGAGGCTCACGTTGTGTCCGTCCAGGGAGTACTCCATCATGCTGGGGGAGGGGCAGCGGGAGAGAGAGGCTCGGGGGCGCCCAGGGGCGGACGTGAGCACACTCCTTCTCCAGGGCGTCCGCCAGCTGAGGCCAGGAGGCCCAGGGCGGTGACCACACGTTGGAGGCCTGGTCCCTGAGCCGTGCACCGAGCCTCCCTGAGTCACCACGGGGGCCCCTTACCACTCAGACCGTTTGCCTGTCCCCACTGCCAGCACAGGGGGCCCCAGGAGCCGCGTCCCCTTCCCTGGCAGAGGGCACCCCCATCCCCTTTGCTGGTGAGCCCCTGGGGCTTCCAGCCAGGCTCAGTCAGGCACTGGTGCCACCACAGGGGCAGCCCTGACTTTGGGGCCACAGGGTCCGTACCCCGCCATGACGATAAAGAAATCCAGCCTGTTCCACGTGTCACCCAGGTAGCACTTCTGCCCGAACAGCCCCAGGGCGATCATCTTGATGATCATCTCCACCGCGAAGAAGGCAAAGATGAAGTCGTCGAAGGCCTGGCGGGAGGCGGGGCCTCAGAGGCGGGGCCTGAGAGGCAGTGCTGCTCGCCCTTCACCCAGGGGCTGCCATGGCCAGCAGGCTGCCCACCCCGGGCCCACCTCCAGGATGCTGCAGCGCTCCGACTGGCACTCGACGTCCTCGCAGGGCCGGAACATGCCCAGGGTCACGCAGTTGAGCATGATGACCAGCATGCTGACGTGCTCGAACCACGTGCGGCGGGCGGCGGAGTTAAGGGTCAACGCAGGAGGCTGAGACGCGGCCGCGGGGGCGCAGGCCAGGGAGTGGGACACCCCTGCGGTCACCACGGTGCCTACAGGCCCCGTCACCTGCGGAGCCCTCAACGGCCGCTGCGCCCACCCCATCCCCGGCACTGGCCACCACGTGCAGCGACCACATCATTCCCACGTGGGAATGTCCCTCTGGACAAGCTGCCACCCCCTTGGGTGTGGACGATGGCCATGGCCCCTCTGCCAGGCTCCCCCCTCGCAGGCCAGTCACTCGGTGCCCAGCCCAGACACCAGCAGACGCACACGAACCACGAGGGGCCCGCGCTAACCCCCACGTGATTCCAGCAGGCGCGGGTGCCCCGCCCACAGCAGCTGGGATGAGGGACAGGAGCTTTAGCTCAGCTCAGCGACCGGCGCGGAGGACCCGCATCCTGTGCGCCTGGATGGGCGGAGCCAGGGAGGACACCCCTAGCTGCCCGCGGTGACCGGCCACTCCGACCGTGTCCTGCTGGCAGGAGAGCGACCCGGTGGGGAGAGGGCCTCGGGAGCCAGGTCAGCAGTGAGTGCTACGTCCCCACGTACTCTGCACCTCGGCCACCCCGCGGGGTCCCTGGTTTGGGAGCCAGAGCCCACCCTGACCTGTGAGAACTCCCGGACATTCCAAGAGCAGCCACCAGGTGGCGCTGGGGCCCCACGCAGGCTGCACAGTGGCCTGGTCCAGGGTAGCTGTCTCTGTGAAGGGGGTGCACTGCCACCCCCACCCCTGCTGCATCTCCAGGAACTCAGGGAGCCGTGTGTCAGGGATGGGGGGAGGGCCAGGTAGCATGGGGGGCTGGGGCTCCACACAAACCCTGCGTTTGCACGCATGTAAGTCCGCATGGCCGGGAGGGCTCGGGGGCACTCTGTGCACCCCACATGTCATCCCCACGGCATGAATCCCTGGACCCAGCCCCGCCTCTGAGGTAGGCTTTCTGTGGGGCTGCCCAGGCCGGAGAGCAAGGACAGAAGGGCAGTGGCCCCGGTCTCCAGAATCTGGGTCACAGGGGGGATAAGACCCGGGGAGCTGAATGGGGTCAGAGACACGGGGCATGAAGGAGGCTCCTCTGCAGGGGCTGGAAGCAGCCCGTCCCCTCCGGTCTCCCCCAGCCTCCAGGGCAGGGGCAGGGGCGGGGGCCCACAGTGCAGAGCGCTGCGTGGTGCCAGGCCACCAGTGTAATTACGCTCCCACCGAGAGCGCCATAATTACAGTTAATGGGTTCAGCAGTAACAAGTGTCTGCTGTGCTCTCGCTGCGGAAAAACAGAAGTCAGCTCCCTGCTAAGGCAGCGCCCTGGCCCCGAGGCCCCACGAGGGGTGGGCCTGCCCACGTGCCAGCTCAGGTCCTGGCCGGGAAGGACGGCCGACACCCTGTGGGGCGGGGGTCGAGACAGCCAGGTTAACGGCGGTGCCCAATACTCAGGCGCACCTGCTGCATCTGCGCACCCTGGGGACCCCCGCAGACTGGGCCCCCCGCTCTGTCACGGGGTGCGGAGGCTGCGCATGGCCGCTGGTCCTGTCTCCACCACTCAGGCCACTCTCCTGGCCTCCGCACCCCTCTGTCCCCCAGCTGCTGCAGTGAGGGGGGCTTAAGTGTGGACAGGACATCTCTGCGTGTCACGGGGATGGGGCTTCACCCAGTGAGTGGCACAGAATGGCTGGGCAGACCTGCCCGCGAGGAGACAAAGCCCCACATCCCCACGAGGCACGGCAGGCGGGCAGGAGGCTGCGGCGGGCACTGGTCGGATGGTGTGAGGGAGCGCACCCCACGCCTCCCGGACCCGGGTAGGCCCTGGGTCTGGGTCCTGAAGGTGCTGCCCCCCCCACCCGGCAGGGAGGCAGCGTCCACCAGCCTGGGCCCCCCCGGCGTGCAGTCACCCGGTGCAGGTGGGGGCTGTCTGCTCTTCGGAACCTGGAAGCCCCTCTCTGTCCCAGCATGCCGGGCTCTCCCAGGCTGGGCTGCTCCCCCCCACCCCCGCCGCGTCCGACAGACGCCCTGCCCCAGCGGCAGGCTCCCTAGCCCAGGTGAGCCGTGGCCGCCCTGCTTTGCTCCCCACCAGCATCACGCACCCCCACCCGGGACTCCTGTTTCTCCGCCGCCTGATCTCCCCAGGCTCGCGCCCGTGCTCACTCACACCCCCCTGAGGCCTCCTGCAGGGACGCGCAAACCAGGGAGGGCGTCCTCAGCCAGGAGGCGCCCTTTCCCGTCGGGTCACGAACGTGCCTGCCGGCCCAGAAGAAACCCTCCAGCTACCCTCCACCCCTCACCAGCAGGGCCACAGCCACTCCCACCAGGCTGGCCCCTGGGACAGAGGCCAGGCAGGGACGGAAGGGGCAGGTACAGGCATCGCCTGGCCTGGGGGATTCTCGCAGGGGACCCGATGTAGACCCCGGAGCTGGTGTCAGGCAAAGCGGAGGATGTCCACCCTCAACAGTGGGGCAGGGCGTCTAAGCTCTGGGCTCCACTGGGCCAGGACGCAGGAGACCGTTGAGGTCAGGAGCTGGGAAGGGCCCTCACTCCCCAAGAGAAGCCGCAAACCAGGCCCCCAAGAACTTGAAAAGACAGCCTGCTTGGGGCCCCTGAGCTGGAGTCCTACCTCCCCAGTTCCTACCAGACTGCTGGCAAGCCATGCCCACCCACCAGCTTCAGGCTCTTCCTGCCAGCGCCCGTCCTGTGGGCCCAGGCCTGCCTGCCCCGCCCAGGAGGCGTGTCCTGGGGGCTCAAGACCCCTCGGGCAGGAGTCTGGGTGCCCAGCCAGGAGGGCATGAGCACAGGTTCATCCAAGCAGTGGGGACACTATCGGGGTGGGGGGAGGCTGGGATAACCAAGCCGGGCAGCATGGCTCCAGCAACTGGAAAGTTCTCCATCCTTTGCTGAGACTGGAAACCGCGGGCCCTTCGGGGGTTACTGTGCTGATAATACAGCCTCTACAGCTTCTCTCCCCCCCCCCCAACACACACCTGGGAGGGAAGAGAGACCCCAGGGACCTTGCCTCGGCCTGTGTAAAGGTGCACACGTGTGTGTGTGTGGTCCTCACAAGAAGCACAGGTCCTGTGAACCGCCAGGAAGCTCCCCAGAGACAGGGGTCACAGGGCTGAATCAGCCCCCCCTCCCCCCGCACAAGCAAGGCCACCTTCCTCCCCCGTCACACCTTAGCAGGCAGCTGAGGACAGGCAGCGCCAACCGTTTACCCACCCAGAGCCCAGTGACTTCCGGAGACTTAATTACACAGATGGATTTTCTGGATTTTAATTAAAAATCCTTTAGGTTTTGAACCAACTTCTACAAACTAGAGTCAATTTCCACCGTGGGTCCAAGGAAGCCAAGCCGATGTGCGGCCAGGAGAAGGTGGCCCTCTAGTACAGGGAAGGGCCATGGCGCTGCCCGGGCCTGGCCACAGAGCGGCCTGTGGACCTGAGTCCAAAGCTCAGTGAGAAGGTCTCTCCCACAGGACCCCAGAGCCAGCGAGGCTCTGTGCGGCCGCGAGCCCTCTGACCTACCCTCTAGGACCGCTTTGGCCCCAGGGCCTTGGCCGGGCCTGCCCCACCCCTTGGGCAGGCTGGGGGCTCTCACGGCCTCCCTCAGGGCTGGACACCCCATCAGTGGTGGAGGCAAGGGTCCTGTCGGGAGACCCCTGGGGCGCCATGCCCACCCTGTGGACCCCACACTCCTCAGAGCCCTTCCAGCATATTCCGCCCAGCGTGGCCTGACGCCAGCCTTTCCCACCTCCTCCCTCCCCTTCAGGGCTCTGCTGAACCAACGCGGCACCACCTTCCCACTTCCAGCAGCCACAGCCGTGGCCGGCCCCCTACCCCGGCGGGTGTGGAGGGGGCACAGTCCTGCCCCGAGGCTGTCGGTGCCAGGCTCACGGCCTCTGAGCGCGCGGCTGCAGCGCGCCCCGCACACGGCCCAGTGCCAGGCCGGCGGCCGCTGTCCGTGGTGCTGAAGCGGCCCTGCCCCGGGCGCTCGGGCTCAGCCCCCCACCGGAGCGCCAACGGGGACCCTGGCAGTCTGTGACCCTGCCTCTTCCCAGGGACAGTGGCTTCCAGGGTCCTGGAACGAGGTGGGGGTCCCTGCAGAGGCCTGCAGTGTGCCCAAAGGGTGGTCCTGGACCCCCGAGCCAAAGCCTCATTGTTAACATGAAGCGCCCCATGGCCACCCAGCGCTGCTGGCCACCCAGACCCACGGCGTGGGCCATTTCTACCCCCGCTCGCCTCTAAGCCAGAGGAGCGGGGCCTGACCCTGACACCACCCCGCGTGCCCCTCCCCCTCTCTGAGTCTCCGCTTCCCCACCCACCCGACAGGAGTGCGGCAGCTGGGCCTCCGGGGCTGAGGGGTTGTGGGAGCACCCTGCAGGCCCCATGCCCACCCCTCCCGCACCTGACAAGGCCATTCACTCCCCTGGCGGGCCCCAGGCACGGGGAGGGAGGGGACGTCGTGTCTTCAGCAGAGGGACAGCGACAGGGCATCTGGATACCCCTCACTGAGAGACACGCACCAACGGGGAACACAGCAGCCGAGCGGCCCCCATGCGGGGCATGTGGGGACCAGGCCCTGATCCCGCAGGCGGGGCTCCCGGAGGGGCTGTCAGGAGATCACGCGGATAGAGCTGCAAAGCTCTGTCTCCGGAAGATGAGAACGCCCCGAGCAGGCCGCCCCTCCCACCACCCTCTGGAGCAATCTGCTCAGCCAGCTAAGCTCCATTAGACCAAATCCACAACAGCTTGGCGTGAGTGCCCTCGTGTCAGGGGGGGAGGGGCAGCAAGGCAGGAGCAGTGGGAAGGAGGGGGCCCAGGGCAGGTCCCCCGTCTCCCTGCCGTCCGTCTCCGTACCCCCAGCAGCCACCCCCACAGCCGAGAGGTGGCCTTGGGCCATTCGGGTCTGCCCGTGGAGAGTGCCCAGCCCAGACCCCCACTCGGGGCCCTCAGGGACCAGCCTCAGACCCCGACGGGGCTTGCAGTCTTCCTGGGTAATGTAGACACGTGGCCTGGACAGGCAGATGGGGTGCAGGGATCAGCTCAGCCAGTCCAGGGGCTCCACAGGCATGCACACCCACCCCCCGACACAGAGCAGCCGACAGAGGCCCTGAACGCTGGGCCAAGCGCCCCCGCCCAGTGGCCTGCCGATGGGCAAGCCCTTCCCTGCCTTGGGGGAGGCGGTGTGGGGCCTTCCGTGCTGCTGTGCGCCCGGGGCCTGCTGCCCCGCCCCCCGCCCCCCAGCTTTCATTCTCCTGAGCATTCAACCTTGCTCTTCCAATTTGCTCGAGGAGACAAGCGTATGTTTATTCATGGGGGAGAAAGCCCATCCTACAGGGGAAAACAATTCCGGGCCACTGAGGAGTAGACGTCTACTGTACCCCACGCGGCTGAGTGGGCGGCTGCAGACAGAACAGCTGCGGGGCCGGAAGAGACACCCCACGCAGCCCCGAGCCCGCCGCAGACCAGTCCCGGGGGCCCCGTGGGCAGCAGGGGAGACCCCAAGAACCGGCCTTCCCTGAGCCCGGCCCCTCCCGGGCCCTCGCCCACACGGCCACCGAGAGCCGGGCAGTTTCTGGGGACCCGCGAGGCTGCCCCAAGGTTCGTGCAGCGGCCCCGCGAGCCAGGAAGCACCACCTGGGGGCCCCAAACATCAGAACGTCTTCACCGACAGGGCGCGAGGCTGCCGCGGGGCCTGAGCCGACAGAGGGCGACGGTTCATGAGAACGGCCCCAGCGTGGAGGCTCGCTGCTCCAGGACGTGGCTTGACACACGTGGATGAGAAGCCCCCGTGGGGAGGGAGTGAGATGGGGTCCACGCTGGGGCCGACAAGACTAGCAGGAGGAGAGGCCACTTTCGCTGCCCACCCCCCGCCCCCACCCCCACCCCCTGGGCCCTCTGGGTCCGAGACGTCCTGTGTGATTATGCATCTTACGTGTTCTTACCTGAGACTCATTCATGTCGGGGCTTATCCCCGGTCCCCTCCCTGCAGCCCCCGTTCCTCCACACCATTTGTGGACACCACCTCCAGGGAGCCCTCCAGGCAGGGCGGGCAAGATGGACAAGGGCTGAGCCGGTGGCAGGGCCTTCCGGAGACAGCCAGTTCCACGTGGAGCGCAGACGGTGGCTGGCAGCACCACGGACCCTGGGTGGGTGCAGCTCCCACCCAGGCGCAGCCCCCAGCCCCTCAAACCCTCAGGTCCCCGCACAGCTCGCTCTGATGGACGCGCATGTGCTCACCGCAGCCCACTGCAGCCCGAAGGAGGAAACAACCCAAACGTCCACTAATGCACACGTGGATAAACAAGACGTGGCCCATCCACGCAGCGACACACCCATCAGCTGTGAAGAGGAACGGAACCCCAACACCTGCTACAACGTGGGTGAACATCGCGCACGGGGCGCTCGGGGACAGAACCGACGGAAGAGGAAGACAGCTGTGGGACCCGGCTCTAGGATGTGTCCGGAACCGGCAGATGGGGAGAGATCGTGGACTAGTGGGTGCCAGGGGCCGGGGCGGAGGGGGGCAGAGAGTGAGAGCTAATGTGGACGGGTTCCCTGGGCAGTGATGGAATGTTCTGGAACTAGGCAGAGCGGGAGGCTGCACCGCACAGCTCATACAATGAACTCCCCGGGACGTGTGCGCTTCACCTGGGGGGGTCTGGGATCCTCGTCGACCACTCCATCTTGCTGGGCTGCTGGAGCCCCAACCTGTCCTTGCTGTCCCTCAACTCACAGGCGAGACTCAGGCCCGGGACCTGGGCCCCCCTCCCTGCAGCGCACAGCCACCCCCAGCACTCCAGGGTCCTTCTGGTGGCTTCCCATCGTAGGTCCAGCTGCCTTCAGGGACAGCGTCCAACGACGGCTCCCGGAGGGCAGAGCAGGGTGACGGGATCGGGGGCACCCAGGCCCCTCGGATGCCTTCAAAGGCAGAGTGGGAGCTCCAAGTAGGGGACCGCGAGGCAAGGCCACTTGCTATCCGCCCCGGGCTGGTAGCCCAGGGAACCCCCTTGACCCTCAGACCCAGTCTGGCCCCACCCTGGCCCCGGCCCCACAGCACAGGGCCTCAGCAGGTCCACACCCGTGCGCCTGCTAACGCAGCCCTAAGCCTGTGGGGACTCGCTCCGGCCGAGGGAGCCTCAGGCAGGGCCTGCTCCCTGGTCTTGGGGCCACACTGGGACCCTGCCCTCTGAGCGGTCCGCTCTCCTGGGACTGACTCCATCGTGAGGCACGGAAGGCCCCCTTGGGGGCCTCGCCTACACCCCCTGGCGTGGGCCGTTGTCCGTGTCCCTGCCGCCAGCCTCGACCTCGTGGTGGGCGGGTTCCCAGAGGTCCTAGCGCTTCTGCCCCAGCCTGGGGGGGTCGGGCACCCCCGGAAAGAAGAGTGCACGTGCACCTTCCTGGCCCCGTTATTCCACAAGCGCTCCTGCTTAATTCACTGGCGATGGAATGAACCGACTCAGGGTTCAGCCGCGGCAACGGGGCCCGGGCAGCGGCACGGAGCAGGGATGCGGGGGGGGCCACACACGTGCTTGCACACGCCGGGCCCCGGGGAGCACCTCAGCAGAGCGGGGCTCAGCTGCTCAGACCCCTGCTCCGCAGGCCTGGCCAGCCCACCCCGCCCCCAGGCCTGACCCCTGCGGTGAGCGATGAAGCCGGTGTGGCCGAGACCAGCGGTGGACCCACCCTGGTGCTCTGGACAAAGCCAGCTACCCGGCACCCGCCACCATGCCAGCGGGCGGTGCCCATGGGGCCCCGGTCGCAGGGCCTTATGCCGCCTACGCCCGGGGCCGCACGGGCACGGGCCCAGGGTCACCGGGGGCCTCTCAGGAGGGGGAGCAGCCAGCCGCTCCAGACCTCACCACCAAGGAAGTTTCTCTCCTGCCTGAGGTTGTTGCCATGACAACAGGCTGCTGAGAAGGTAAGGAGGGGGCTCGGGGAAGGGACCCCCCCAGCTCACTCCCCGTAACAGCCCCAGGCTCAGCTGCCCCTCCCACCACAGGGTTTTCAGTGGGGGGTGGGGAGGAGCAGGGTTCCGCAGATCCTGTTAGTTCCTGGGAAGAAGGGGAGGCCGGGAGGGTCCCGGCGGTCCAGGCCGGCTGCCCGCAGGCAGACTACTTCGGAGGCAGGAACGCAGCGCCCCCCGGCCTGTGCCCACCCCGCGCGTCCCCTCTGCAGAGGGAAGGGCCCTGGGTCCCCGTGGCCAGCTCCCATCCACCCGACCTGCGGGGACACGGGACTGCTGCCCCCGCCAGCCACGTGTGGCCCGGGAACCACGGTCGGCCCGCCCATTAAGAACTCCCTGGACGTGGCTCACCTGGCGCCTTGGCGACAACTCCGCCGCAGCCACAGTGGGGTGCGTGGTACCCATTCCCCCACCCTGACACGGCACTGCCAACCTCTGGCCGCCTGTGGCCCCAGCCCCCCCCGCTGCTTCCCCTCTGTCCCCGTCCCCTCACCCACGGCCTAGGCCTGCGTGACTCATGCTCACTGGGCCCCGGCTGGGGTGGGGAGCCAGGAGAGCTGGCCAAACATGGAGCTGTTTGTTCTCGGCCAGCGGCTCAGGGTCACGCGGGGGGAGTTCGGGGGGCCGGGCTGTTCCTGGGAGAGCGCCTCCCCTGGGAAGCTGGGAGGCTGCGGGCCCCCCCCCATCGGGGCTGGCCGCCCACCCTGTGATAGGAGCTCATCACCCCACCACTGCACACCTCTGGCCACTGGAATGTTCATTCTCCACTCTGAGAGCTTCTCCCTGTGCCGCTGGCCCCGGACACTTCCGGAGCTGTGCTCTGGGACTCCGCAGGAAGCCAGCTCTGACCCCGACTTACGACAAGACAAACCCCACTTCCCAAACTCCTGGGCACCCCTGCCCCCAGGAAGTCCCGGGCTGATGTCCCGGGCTGGGGCCCGTGTCCTGGTCAGCAGAGCCCAGTGCCTGATATGTCGTTCTGGGCAGCTGGCTGCAGTGACGCCCCTCCTGCTGGCGTAACTTCCGAGCTCATCTGGGCAGCGTGCTGTCCTTGCCCTGGCGGCATCCACGCCCATCTGCCGCAGGGGCAGCCCCCTCGACCCCGGCCGCATTGGGCCCAGGCACCCAGACCCTGGCAACAGTGAACCTGTGGCCGTGGGGTGCCCATGCACTGAGCACTGGACACCCGAGTCTGGGCACGTGTGTTCCCACCCGGGTGTGTGTACTCCATTCCTGTGTGCTGTGCGCACCCCACACACATGAATCTAAGCTCACGCAGCCAGACATGACACACGCATTCACACTCATGCACATATCTTCAAGGAGCTCACTTTGCCAGGAGGGGATTGGAGGCTGGCTTTCTCCGGAAGGAAGAGCCCCCAACCCCAGGCAAAAGGAAACACTCATTTACACAGACATCATGGAGCCCGAACACATGCCCACAGCTCCCTCTAATTGTGCACAATTTTAAAGACCATGCTAATTAGGAAAAGCGCTAATGTCTCTGCTTAGCTCTTAATAAAGAGCTTGATTTCGGGTTTTTTCAAAGCATAATTGAGTGGAAAAGCACCCCACCTCCACCTGCAATTACCATCCTGCAGGAAGCCTGACTGTGCTGGCCACAGACCCTCGCGGGCACCCTGCCAGCCACGTGGTGGCGTCACGGGAGAGTGTCTGAGAGGCCCACAGCCCCCTCCCGGGCATTTTCCCGCCACAAAGTGGAGCGAGCCCCCTGCCCTGCTTCTTTCCTGTATCTCAAGCTCTCCTGATAGATCTCCACATCGCAGCTCTGGCTTGGCTCCTGCCGGAGCAGCTGGGGGCCTGGAACGCTCCGAGGACCCGTCGTCCTTCGGGCCGGCTTTGTCCTGGATGCAGAGGGCGGGAGGGACCGGCCTTGCCAGGTGAAGCCTCCGTCCCAGAGCGGCTCCTCTGCTCAGCCTGGGGCCCTCTGCAGGGGGCTCTGCACAACCCCAGACCCTGGGAGGGAAAGGCGTGGGCGGGGGGGGGGGGGGGGGGGGGACGGAGCCAGGAGGAGGAGGCCCCCGGGGAAGAGGACAGACCGCCCGTAGGGACAGGGCTCCGGGGCCTGCTCTGGGCAGGAATTCTCCGGGCCAGAAATAACCGCCTCAGCGCCACTGCACAGCTGCCCGAGGCCTGAATTAGCGACCCCGGGGGACTGGACGCTCCTTCCCTGGGAACTGGGCTTGCAGAGGCTGCCTGCCCCACCCCCGGCCAGGCCGCCAGGCTGCCGGAGACCACAGCCCCAGGGGCCGCGGGAAGCTGAAGGCAGCTCCTCCTGCAAGACCACCTGGTCCTGGCCTGGCAGCGGCTGAGCCAGGGGCCCGAGGGTGGGGCCCGGCCTCCCCAGCTCTGCCCCCTGGCTCTGCCCCCCAGCTCTGCCCCCCCCCCCCCCGGCTGCCAGGCCAGGGCCAGCCCCTCACGGTCCCGCAAACACCCGACGTGCAGTGACGGCGGCGGGAGCACACAGAAAGTGCCGGCAGACATCCCTGCACACGTGTGAGCCCGGCTCGGCCCCACGCACAGCACAGGGGCCCCGCGACAGGGCTGTCCCCGTGCCCTCACCCCACACCAGCCGGCCCTCCCAGCCTCTCCCCGAGCATTGCCTGCAACCGGGTATTAAGGAGGAAGGGCAGGGGGCACCTGGGGCGCTCAGTCTGTTGGGCGTCCGACTCTTGATCTCTGCTCAGGTCATGATCTCACGGTTTGTGGGATCCAGTCCCAAATCAGGCTTTACTCTGACAGTGCAGAGCCTGCTTGGGAATCTCTCTTTCTCTCTCTTTTCCTCCCCTACTCAGGCTCACCCACTCTCTCTCTCAAAATAAAGAAACAAACAAAAAAGGGCAGCCCTCACGGCAGCGCCTGCCCCCTGCCCCTCCGTGGCACGTGGGTGCATCCCACCCCAACAGCTGGGTAGCCAAGGCCTCCTTTTGGAAAGGGTGGGAACAGGCAAAGGGCCCCCAAACCTCCTGGCCGAGGTCAGGGACACGAGTCCAGCCCCCGCCCACAGACACGTCGCACTCCCTCCAACGGCCCACAGGGCTCCTTCCCAAGTGTGCTGGTGGCCGTGACCTGCTGGGCACAGGACGGCCGGCTGGGCGCCTGCAGGCGGGGTGTGCTGTCCGTGGCAGGTTTAGGAGGTAGCCCGCCAGCGGGGGGGGCTGAAGCCCGGCAGCCGTGGGGGCCACACACCCTCCACAGCCTGTCGCCCACCGAGCCATCCGCCACCACTGCAGGGCGCCCCTGTCAAGCCAGGACCCCTGACGCAGCTCCGGTCCCCCCGGGTGGGGCCGCCTTCCCACCGGCTGGCGGCCTCTCGTCAGGGCCCCGGGGCTGCCCCGAAGAGGATGTCCAGGCAAAGTCCCAGGCTGGGTGGCTGGAGGCCCCAGGACTGGGAGCAGAACCTGGAACCTTCCGGATGAGTCACGCGCACTGGGAGCTAAGGCGGCCCCTGCCCCCCGAGAGCAGCGCCGGGCTGTTGGCCACTGAGGGACAAACGCCTACCGAGGCTGGACGTGGGCCGTGGTCCTGAGAACCCCATCAGGGCGCGGACTCCTGTGGTGACCAACCACCCGCCGTGGGCAGCAGCCCCGAGCAGGGCAGAGGTCAGCCTGGCCACGGGAGCAAGAACTCGAGCCCGGTGCCCAGCGGCCAGAGCCCACAACAGAGACCCAGGCGGGGCCTCGCTCCGACTCCTGCCGAGAACCCGGGGCCGGGGCTGGGGCAGGAGGAGCCGGGAGGGCCCGCTCCCCGCACAGACCCTCCCCGGCAGGCCTGTGGGTGCCCGGCAGACCCCGAGGGGCCCCCGCGGCCTCCCGTGGCGACAGGCCCCGTGGCAGACTGCCTTCCCACCTCCAGCCCCGAGTTCAGATCCCGCCTTAGGGAACACGGCTTCGCCTGCCTGAGAGGTGTCCTTCCCCCGAGGGCGCCAGCAGTCTGGAACCCGCCAGTAGGGCAGCCAGGGGCCCCCAGAAAGGCTCACCTTGTGCCCCAGAAGCCCAGGGACAAGCAAGCTCCCGGCAGGCAGTAAAGTCAAGGCCCAGCGGGGTCGCCTGTCTTACTGGACCACGTCTCGTAGCACTTGGAGAGCCCCCTGCACCCGAGCAGACCCCCCAAATGTGCCACTGAGCCAAGCACGAGACTGCAGGCCCCAGCCCCTTGGGAAGGCCCAGGCAGCCCCCGACTCCTCACAGGGAGCCGCTGCCCCAGCCCCTCAGCCTCGCTCCAGGCCCCACAGGCCTTCTGGCCGTGGAGGCAGGGAGGCTGGCCCTCGGGCCTCAGCCCTGGCCCCCCTCCCACGGCGTTATTAATAGCAATGACATTTTAAAAGGATGGCCCAGAACCTCGCAATGCAGATTTCAAAGTGAAACCGGCCGGACCTGAGCCCGGCACCCGGTGTGGCGGTCCCCGGTGCCTCCTGAGGCCCTGCCGACCCCTGCCCACCGCCCGGCCCTGACGTTTCCACACCGCCGTCACCGCCCAAACCCCGGGCCGACGGCCCGCTGACTGCGGGGGAATGGACGGAGCGCGGTTCTGACCGCGGCTCAGGGTCACGGACGCTCATCTCAAACACGAAGTCATGTTCCAGCCTGGGCCGACGCGGGGGCAGGACACACACTTGAGTCATCCTGGACTCAGTACAAAGTGTCCCCAGTGCCAGGCCACAGTCACCTTCCCTGCTCGCCACCAGCGACGGGCCATTCCCTCCCACGCTAGAGCTGCCCGGCCCCGGGCCCGGCCCCTGGCCCTCCTACAAGCTGAACTGTGTCCCCTCAAATTCCTATGTTGCAGCCCTAGCCCCTAGGGCCTCAGAATGTGCCTGCATCTGGAGACAAAGCACTTTAAAGAGGTGACTTGGGTAAAATGGGGCCACACGGGTGGGTCCTAATCCTATCCGACCGGTCTCTCTACAAGAGTTCAGAAAGCAGACACACACACGGGGACACGGGGTGAGCCAGCCGTCGGCAGCCGAGAGAGGCCTCAGGAGGGGCCGGCCCGCCACGCCTGCCCATGATCTCCAGCCCTGGGACTCTGAGGAACAAACGTCCGCTGCTGCGGCCACATGGCCAGTGGTCAGTGGTGGCCGTTACAGAAGCGCTGGGCACACGAATACAAGTCCCCAAGCGCCATCACACCCCTGGGGGCTCCCCAGTCCCCTGGGCAGTCCCGGCTCGCCCTGCAGCTGGCCCCGACGCCCCGGCCCCACAAGCTGCAGAAGTCGGAGTGAAGACACTCGGGGTGTGGTACCGGGGATCCTGCTGCCCAGACGGGCGGGCGGTTGGGACAGTTCAGTCTCTGAGCTCTTTGGGAATGCTTCCCGGACACACAGGCGTGGCCTGGCCTGTCCCCAGGGGTGGGCGTGGCACAAAGTGCTCCAGGCCACAGGGGACTAAGCTTGTCACCACTGCCCCTAGGAAGACCCAGCAGCCTGGGGGTGCACGAGGGGCAGGCTCCCTGGCCCACACACAACTCCAGACAGACGGGCCCCCAGCCCCCAGCCCCCTGCCAGGCGGCTGCATGCGCGGCTGGGCCCTCAGAGCTTCCAGAAAAGCCACCAGGGTGGGCAGGTGGGCGCGGGTGCTGCATCTCCCCATGGGCCATGCCTGGGCGATCCTGACACGTCAGTGGCCGTGCTCGGCCCCCCGCACAGGAGGGACGCATTCCCGCAGGTGACGCCAGCTCCCAGCCAGGCACTGACGAGTCCCGTGCGGCGCTGCACGTGACACCAACAGCCAGGGCGGCCCTGTCACAAATATTTCAAGCAACACGGCATTTGCACTTAATGGACTGAAATTCCTCAGGTCGAGAACCCAGCTGAGCCATTAACGTGCAGAAATGTGGAGGGCACTACACTCAGCGCCTGCTCAACAAGACTGCAGAGAGAGCTCAGGAGCCAGGGGCCCGGCCACAGGGGCACCACCCCCTAGATGGCCACCAGGATGTCCCTGAAGCATGGCAGCCCCAGGCCAGCTGTGGACGGAGGACCCAGGGACAGAGCCTAGGCTGTCAGGGTCAGTGGCGGGGCGGGGGGGGGGGGCCCGTGGGAGGCCCACCGCCTGCGGCGTACCATTGACTTCCCGCCTTGAGAACACTTCTATTCACCTCTCAAAACCCATATGGGTAAGGGTAAGGGTCCTCCCGGGCCCCCTCAGGGCACGTCGTGCTCACGCCTCACACGAGAAGTCTTAGGAAACCCCTGCACACCGTGGGCTTAGGCTCCGACCTCTGCACACGGCAGGCCCTCGCTCAGCGGATCACACGCTCAGTAGGGCCCCACCTCAGCCGGGGCTGTGGACGCAGGCTTCTGCGCACAGTAGGGCCTCACCTTCTAGGAGGCGCACGCGTCCGCGGGGCCCCAGCCCCCCTCCACACAGCGGATGGCCCGCCCGCCCCGCCGCAGGCCGGCGTGCCACGCGGCCCAGCCTGGCTCCCCTCCAGCCGCCCGAGTCCGAGCCGAGCCCCTAACAACCCGATCCATTATGTCGGAGCACAGTTCCTGGAAACCAGCAGGAAGAGCAAGGCTTCTGTGATTCATCTGAGCCGTTGTTTTTTTTTTAACCAACAACGGGTGCCTCTCCCTCCAGGCTCGCTGGTGCCTCTCCCTCCAGGCTCGCTGCTGCCGCCCCTGCCAGGAGGCGGCGGGCGCCCCGCTGGGTGGGGGCCACGAGCAGGGCTGGACCCCAGCAGCCCGGGCGGGTGGTTGCCATCCCTCCCTGCCACAGCCGGCCGGGCTCCTCCCGCCCCCAAGGGCAGCCTGCCTGCGGGAGGGGCGTCTGTGGGCTGACACCCCCGCCCCCCACTCCAGAAAGCTGATGGTAGAGAAACCAAGGGTGGGTCCCAGGAGGGGGCCCTGGGGGCGGCTGCAGGGCCCAGAGCGACCCTCCCAGAATCATGGGCCCGACTGCCCACTGGTGAGGTGAACAAACGGGCCTGCCCCTGGTCCGGGCGGGTGGCCAGGCTCCTGGGACCCTGTCCACGTTCTCAAGGACATCCAGGGACGCAGGCGTCACGGCCATCCCGGGGGTGGCGTCTCGGAAGGTGACCAGCACAGCTCCCGGCGCGGGGGGCCCTGCTCCCTCCCACCCCCACCCCGGGGGGTGGGGGGGGGGGCGGGCAGCAGGAGGGAACCTAGATTCCTCCCCGGAAGCGGGCGGTGGAGACTCGCAAAGCCGTGGAGCACGCTCCTCTCACTGACGCTGTGGGGTTAACACGTCGCCGGGTTTTCCCATCCTACACAGGTTCCTGCACGAGAGCTTCTAGATCTGTCCCTCCTGAACCTGAGGAACGCTAAGCGAGGAGACGGCGCACAGCACGGAGTCTCCGGGGCCCATCCCTCTGCAGACCCGCGCTTTGGGGACGCCCCGTTTCGGAGGGTGGCCCTGGTGTCATCAGCTAACACTCCGCAGGATGTGCGTGCGAGTCACCTCGAGCCCAGGGCTCCCACGCTCCACAGGACACCCTCCAGCCCTGGACCTGGGGGCTGGGCTCAGCCCCTCCGCCTGCTGGGCCGCATCAGGCCTGCTGCCACAGGTCTCTCGGGGACCCTGCCCCCCAGTCTGAGTCCCGACTGGCCTCCAGGGGCAACCACGCCACCCATGCCTCCAACGTCCACAGGGACAGAAGCTGCATGAATGAACACGGTCCCACACGAAGGGGTCCCCACACCCAACTACACGGCATGGGTCAGTGGCCCCGCCCCCCAAGGCCCGCCCTCCTGTCTGCCCCAGGCCGAGAGGCACTGCAGACCTGGGCCACCCATCCCACGCAAGCCCTTGCCCATGGGGGGCCCCGAATGACCCTTCCCGGGCAGGAGGCCCGCAGCCGCCCCTGCCTCGAGGGCTGGCTGCCGGCAGAGGGCCGCAGCGTGTCTCCGCGGCTGCAGGAAGCCAGCGCAGAGGAAGCTGGCGCTTTCATAATAAATCCGTAATTAGGGAATCCCCGGGCTCCGAGGAGCACGGGCATGTGGTCGCCTGCTGTGCCCACGTCTCCAGGTTCCCGCCGCCAGGCGCGTGGCGTGCTGCCTGGGGGAGATGGGCAAGGCCCGGCGGGTGCGAGAGGGGCCTGCAGGGCGGGGCCCAACTCTGGAGGAAATGCAAGGGCTGCTCTTTGCACGCGGACACAGAAGGCACGTTGTGGAGGAGCCTCTGACACCCCTACCCTCCCGGCATGTTTCCGGAAGCTTCCACGAGGCTGAAGTTCAGGAGCGTGAGGCTTTGCAGTACGGGTCGGCTCCCTACGGAGTGCAGACACCAGGGAGGCTGGAGCTCAGGACTGAGGTCAGCGGGTGGGCTGAGGGAAGGGGCCGTCGTGGGGTCTGGGAAGCCTCAGGCCGGCCAGGGCCAAGCCTTGTCACCAGGTCTGATCCTGGTTTTGGCCTGAACTTCACACCCCCCGGGGGGGCCCTGGGAGGCCAGTGTCCCCACAGCTGCAGGGCCCAAACCTCCAGGGGCTCCAGCCCCAAGAAGTGGAGGCGAGGGCTGTCCAGGAAGCATCTGTGAGAAAGAGGCTGCTGGGTGACATGGGGACCCCAGGCTCGCCTGGGGAGAGTGGGTGGGCATGCACCAGTGTGGGTGAGGCTCTGAACACCTGGGGTGGGACCCGGACGCGGCAGCCGGAGCCGGGCTGAGGCCACCACGCTGGGTAGGGGTGATGGGGGCTGGGGAGGGTCTGGGCAGGCGTGGGGGAAGCTAGACTGGGGGCCTGGCCAGCACGGCCCTACGGGTTGCCGGGGGTCTGCACCGAGGCCCCGAGGCAGCTCCTCCTCCATCAGTGCACAGCCTGGTGGCCCCAGCTTGGTGGCCAGGACCTGTGGGACCCGGGCCAACTCCCCCTGCCCCCAAACGCAGTTTCCCCGTGGCTGTGAGGGACCCCGAGCCCAGTGCCCTCTGCTGTTACCACAGGGACACCCCAAGGCCAGGGCGAAGCAGCGGCTGGGGACCCCCACCCAGAAAGCAGGATCGCAAGGTGTTCGGCCCCCCCCCCAGGGCCTCTCGCTGCCACGGCCCCGCCGAGAACCCTCTGCAGAACACGTGCAGGGAGGGGACACCAGAAGGGGTGCCAACCCGGTTGGCATGGCAACCAGGAAGCCAGCCGGGGCCTCGAGCAGACTGTTGAGTGCCGGGAGAAAAATGTATTTCCTAATTAAAGTCGGACAGACAACAGTGGTCCTCAGGCAGCCGCTGGTGACCGGGAAGAGACCGCCTGGGGGAGTGGCTGAGGCAATTCTAACGACCGGGTCCCGCCCCTCCCTCCCCGTGTCTATTTTATGATAAAACTCCCAGGCGGACCGCAGGCCCCAGCAGGGAGGGCCAGGCTGCCAGAGCCCCCAGGTCCCACGGGCCCGTCCCCCGCAGCCCTGCTCCTGGCGGCCCGGCTGCAGATCCCAGGGGAAGGGCTGGAGGGCAAGGGGAGGGGTCTCCCCCTTGTGAGGGGGCAGGTGGTGCCCGCTGTCCACGCAGAGATAAGTGGGGGGCGGGCGGTGGCGGGGGGGCTCATCCAGAGGTGAGGGTCCCCCCTCCCCATGCCCACCAGGCAGCTGGAGTGCGTCGGAGGCTAGAGGCGCCCTCGGCGGGGAGGGGGGCACCGTCTCGTCCCGCCCGGCCTCCAGAGCTCTGCAGATAAACAGTCTAAATTAGGAATTAAAACATCCCTTGTTCCCACCAGCCGGCAGGCCGTATTTCAAACGTGCAGGGAACACCCCGCTGCTGCCTGGAGCCCCGAACTTTCTAACAGAACTCTCCAAAGCAGAGGGCAGGGGGCTCGACGGGGCACAGCCCACTCACCTGGGGCCAGGCCTCTCTGAGCCACTGGGCACAGGACTGGGGTCCCAGCCGCCACCCCCCCACCCGGGGACACTGGAGTCAAGCCACCCTGCCTGGGCCTCCCTTCAGCCCCCAAGAAGGGGGGCAGGGAGTACGCGGCCCCACAGCTGGGCTCCTCCAGCTGCCCGCCCCCTCCCCCCGGCAGGTTCCTGGGGACCCGGCACCCATCGGGGAGGGCAGGGCCCTGGGAACAAACCCCCTCCTGACTGCCCCGGCTCCCTGCCTGGGAGGAGGCCTGGGTGGGCCCCCGGGCAGAGACTCCCACGCTCACGCCCGGCCTGGAGCTCCCCGGCACCGAGCCTTCCTGCCTGCCGGCTCCCAGCAGGCCCTGCGGGGGCCCTGCCTGGAAAAGGGTGCGGCTCTGGGACCGAGGGGATCCGTGGTGGAGACCAATCCTCAGCCAGCGGAACTGAGGGGCTCGCTCCAGAGCTGCAGACGCCCGGCCCTGCGCTGGGGGCCGCCAGCTCCCGCAGGGCTCCGGGGGTGGAGGCAGGGGAGGGCGCTACGGCTAGTCTGGGGGACAGTACCTTTCTGGGGGTCCTGGGAGAGGAACCAGGGCCAAGGCAGAGGTGAGAGGAGGCAGGGGTGGGGGCGGGCTCCTCTGAGAGCCTCTGTCCAGCAACTGAGTCTACACCCGAGGGCAGGAGGGCCAGGTGGCTTCCGGTGTGTCTGCCTCAGTCTTTTCACCAACACCACACGCGGGGGCCCTGTGCCCCATGCCCACGGACCCCAGCCACGGCTGGCAGCGCACACATGCCCACAGCAACCGCGAGAGGCCGACGCCCGCGTGGACATCAGAGATCTGTCCCCAAACACCACCCAGTCGCCTCAGGCTAGGAGGGCCACACAGCCCCTGGAAGACGCCCCTTCCCAGGCCACTTGCTGAATGTCTCGGCGAACGGCTCAGGTGCCCGGGCCACAGAGAGGTCCCAGCTGCCCAGGACCGATCGCCTTTGACACAAGCCCCTCTGAGCAGGCTGCAGGAGGCGCTCCTTCGGGAAGAGGCCCGATGGGGACGGCGCAGGAGCTGGGCTGAAACCCTCGCGGCTGATGAAAGACACAAGCTGCACAGGCCCCCCGGGCCCCCCCCCCCGACTCAGGAGACCACTCTGCTGTCTGCAATTCTCTAGAACCTTCCCCGCATCCTCTCTGCTGCCCAGAGCAACCTTGAGCCATCAGTCCTAGGCCTGGATGGATGCATCTCGTCAGCTCGTCCCAGATGGGCAGGGGGTGGGGGGGCCCCCAGGGCCGCAGGCCCCCCCGGGGCTCATCTCCACAGGCTGCTTGGCGGCTGGGGGCCTCAGGGCCGCTTCCCCTCCCCCCAAGGTCAGCGGGACCCCATGAGGGGCACGGTCTAGGCATGGAGCCCCGGGCAAGGTCACCCAGAAGCTGGAGCCAGCGCGAGGCTGTATATTTAGCCGCCAGAGGCTGTGGGAACAAGTGTTGCCCCCGGGAGCCCTATTTTAGGTCCACGGCTTAGACGCTCACTCGCCAGGGTATTTCGGAGCGGGGTGTTGCCAGGGGGCCCCGAGGCGGGTGGCAGAAGGTGGGCCGAGGGAGGCTGCGGGAGGAGGCCGCGCGGCCGGGAGCTATGCGTCAGGAGGGCGTGAGGGAGGCTCGGCGGCACTGGGAGCCCTGCCCTGCGCCTGGGGGGCGGGGCGGGACCAGCGAGGCCAGGCCGCTGGGCTCCGGGACGTGCCTTCCAGAGCCTCCTGCGCTGAAGTCCTAGCTCCCACGGCCTCAGAACGCGACTGTGCTCCGGGATGAGCCTCCACACAGGCAATTCAGATAAAACGAGGCCGCTGGGCACGGGCCCTAATCCAGCGTGACCGCCCTCGTAACAGACACGCGGAGCAACGACTGCGGAGCACACAGAGGGGCGGGCGGCCGGCTGCCCGGGAGGGCGCTGTGCCGACTTCCGGGTTCCAGCACCGGCAGACGATAAACGTCCGCGGCTTGGGGCTCTGCTCTGGGGTTCTGTGTTACAGCAGCCCCAGCCGACGAGCCCAGGGGTCAGGGTCGCCCCCGACAGGGCGGCCCCACAGTTGGGAGACGCTGTGCTCAGGAGTCTGAAGGGCTTGGTGCCCCAGGAGAGGGCTGAGAGGGACTCAGAGCCCATCCCCAGTGCGTGGCCGAACTCTCAGGGGAATCAGGGCCCAGAAAACGCACTGGGTATGACTCTGATGGAGACCCCCATTCCTACCGGAGCTGTGTGGAGGCTGCCTCCTCCAGGAAGCCCTCCCTACTTGCACCGTTGCATCTCCTATGGGAGACAACCTGGGCAGAGCCACCTGTCTCCCCACATAGCACCCACTCAGGCAGCCAAAAGGTGTCCCAAAGCCACCAGAGAAAAGAGCCAAAACCCCAAGTTGGGAGCCTCCTTGCCCGGCCCCGAGTGGCAACGTGGTGCCTTCCGGCATGGTAGGCCCTGGGCTGGACCTGGTCCCTGGGCAGATGGCTGGACCACTGCGAGCGGGGTGTATCCTCTTCACACGCCTGTGCTGGGGCACCCCCACGCACACTCGGGGGGGAGACCCAAGGAGGGGATGAGGGACACCCACCACGGACACCCACCGCAGGGAGCCCCGGGCCTCAGCCGGGCCATGGCAGCAGCTCTGGGAGGTGAGCTGCGGGTGCCAGTGGTCACCATGGGCATTCCACACTTGCCCCCTGCCTACCCACCCCTGCCTCGGAGGAGTGTGGGCCACCTCCCAGGATACAGGTGTCCGTGTTCCTTCTAGAATGTTCTCCCACCACCAGCTCTGGGGCAGAGGCGTGGGTGCCTCTGTTTCCCACGGCCGAGGGACCGTGTGTGTGGCCCCCGGAGGCGGGGTGGAGTGGCAGGCAGCTGGGACACTCACGGAGACGGGCGTCTGAGGAGGTGGGCTGGGGGCTGCCCCGATTCAGGTGCAGCCTTGTGCTCGCTAAGTTGCTTTATGTAACTCGGGCCAGGCCAGGAAACCGGGAGCCCGGCTGGGGATTAGTGACAGGCGTTGCCACGGCAACCTGATTAGTGGGAAACATGTCGTCGCTGGGAGTGCTGAGCGGCTCGCAAAGGTAAGAGGAGCCCCAGAGATTCATTAGCAACAGGCTCCCATGGCAACCGCTCCAAGCTCATTAATAATTTTTTTCTTATTCCAAGTGTGGGTGTTGAAATTCTCCAGAGCTGATACAGGAACGGATGCCGGGGATGGACACACACACACACACACACACACACACACACACACACACGTTACTCCCATCCACTGCCCAGCGCCACCCTGCCCAGGGCTCCACAGCAGCACATGCCTCACCCCACCCGTGCCCACCTGTGCCACCTGCGGTCCCACAGGCCCTGCCCTGCCTGGACGGCCCCTCAAAGGGAGACCCAGGTCAGGGGGGCTGCTCCGACCCTGAGGGGGGTGCGCTGCCGAGACCACCTCCCAGGCTATGCCCTCCAGTGTCAGCGGGAAGGCAGGTGGGGAGGGTCCTGCTCACAGGGCCGTCAGGCCGGGTGTGGTGCCTGGCGCTCCCCGGCCGCCTCCTCCGGGAGGACCTCGGGCTCCGAGACCCCCGGTGTGCCGGAGCAGAGGGCTGCACGCACGCCCCGCTCTGGCAGGTCCCCTGGACACAGCAATTCCGCTCACGCATATGTACCCAGAGCTGGAAAGAGGCTCACACAAAACCCACGTACAGCTGCCCGGCAGCTCTGCTCACCGCACCCCTACCTACAGTGCCCTCGGTGCTCGTGCGGGAACGCCGCGGTCCGTCCACACAGCAGGACAGGGGCAGGTACACCCACCTGGAGAACACGGCCTCACAGACACAACAACGTGCAAAGGGCCACGTGGTGATTCCGTTGCTCTAAAATGCTGGGAAGAGGCAAATCTGGGGACAGAACGCAGATGGGGGGGCTGGGGAGGGGACGGGGACTTCTTTTGGGGTGACGAGGAAGTTCCAAAAACGAAAGTGATGGCCGCACGGCTCTGCAGCAACAGTAAAAACCAGCGAATTCCACGCTTCTGTGTGTGAGGCGCGCAAAGTGTAAATTATACACCCACAGGTCCATGAAGGAAGAGCCAGTGTGTGGGCTCAGGAATCCAGAGACCTGCCCGGAGCCTCAGTGTCCCCCAGAACACACAACTCAGGTGACACCAGCGAGGGGCTCCCCACGGCGAACGGGGCGATTCCTCACCCCTGTCCCTTTGCCCCAGGGCCAGAGGAGACTGGCGCCTGACCCCTCAGTGTGCCCGCCTGCCGCAGGCGGGACGGGACTCGGCACAGCCCCCACCTGCGTCCTGGCTGCGGGGGCAGGCTGCCGTTTGCCCAGTCTGGGCGCCATCCAGGACCCTCGGAAACATGGGGAACCCCACCACGAGGCGGTGGTCGCTGGGTCTGGATGGGCAGACAGGGCACTTCTGGTGGTGTCCGTCTGGGAGGTGGCTCCAGGGCGGAGGCACGCAGAGACTCTGCAGCAGGAATCACCAGCGGGCACACGGGCCTGCGCTGCCGCCCACTGCAGCGCCGCCCACGACCCAGTCAGGAGCCACACACCCAGGGGCTGCGGTCACGCCAAGCAGGCAGAGCGTGGGGGACGGCTCCAGTCCCGAGGGGAGAGCGCGAACACGGCCGGGCGGGAGGTACACCGCTGGGCTCTGGACGCCAGGACAGCATGGGGTGTGGGGACGTGGTCCCGTGCGTGCTCAGGGGTCAGCCTGGGCCCCCCACGCCCGCAGAGCCCAGGCACCCCTCCTCTCTGCCCTGGGGCCCCGTCCCACCGAGCCTAAGCCAGGGCGCAGCATGTGTGGGGCCAGACCCCTCCCCACATCCACCCGGCCTCTGCCCGCGGGCTCCCAGAGTCTGCACCACCTCCTTACTCAAGTGACCCAGATTTCACAGATTAAAAAAAAAAAAAAAAAAAAAAAAAGGCTCTGGAACGTTGAGGAAGCAGCACCGGGAATGCCCTGTTCTAAAACGAGACCACGGTCGGTGGTTTTCGGTCTGTGAGCCTCTGTACCCCCCGGGGCCACTTCTGACCTCTGGCCACGTTCTCCCCCAGGCCCCAAGCAACCACAGCTCAGGGGGCTTCCGCGACACTCGCCACCCTCCCCACCCCCGATTCAGTGTCCTCCCCCATCCCAGCCAGCAGCACCTGAGCCCTGGCCCCACCTGCAGGGGCACCCCCGCCCGCCAGCTCAGAACCTCACGCCCGAGGGCCGTCACGGGCTCGCCAGACGCGCCTCCCTCTCAACGCCACGGGGACGCACGGGCCTCCCTGCGGCCAGAGCCACACGGCCGCCCTGCCCGGGCCCCGGCCGTGTCCTGGTCCCTCTCCACGAGGCACTAATGCAGGCTGACTCATCACACTGTGACCGCCTGCTGACCGACCGCTGCAAAGACAAAGGGCCATGCGGCGGGGCGGACGATGGCGCGTGGCCCCCACCTGGCCCAGGGGACGCCCTCTGTGCTGCCAGACACGGGTCCCCATCTCTGCGGCAGGGCTGGGCCTTCAGAAAGCGGTGGCACGGGCCCGATGCTCAGTGGGCCCGGGCCACGCAGACGCCAGGTGCCCCTCCTAGAGGGAAAGCTGAGGGTCTCTGCCCACCTTCCAGGTCCCCGACCTCACCACCTGCCCACGGCCGCCCCAGCAGCCCGGAGGCACCCCTCCCCCGGGGGACTTTCCGGATTGTCCTTGGCTGCAGCTGGGCCCCGGTCTCACCTACCTGCCCCCACCACACAGCCAAGCATGGCCCCGGAACCCCGAACGTGCCCCCGGGAAGCGAGGGGTCCTGGGGAAGGAGGCTCGCGGCTCCAGGACCTCCCGTGCCCAAAAGCGGGGAAGAGCAGGCCGTCCTCACCCATGAGGCGAGGAGCGGGCTCTGGGGTCGTGGGAGCCCACCCCACACAGGAGGCAATCTCTCCTCCGGCCACCCCCCGGGCAGGCCTGCTCTGGGGCTTCTCAGGCGAGAGCAGGCCCCCGGAGCCGCCGCTGCCCAGCGCGGGTCCCCAGCTGTGACCCCCATGCCATCAGCACTGCTGCCTGTGTGGCCGCGGCACCTAACTGTGCCCCTGAGAGCACGTGGGGGGGACCCTGGTTGAGTGGGGGCCTCGGACTCCTGAGGGTCTCCCCTGCCTGTCCTGGGGGGAGAGGCCAGGGCAGCTGAAAAGGTGGTCCCGGGCTCATGCTCGACATCACGGAAAACGCTTCCTCGGGGAAGCCCCCCAGGAGCCCCCGAGGACAGAACACGCGGACGGGGCCGCCCCCTGCACGTCCTCAGGGCGGGGCCCAGGGCGGGAGGGACACCCCAGGCGAGCCCCTGCCTGCACACGCTGCGTCCACCCCGAACTGCTCAGTACGACTGACTGCACGGCTGGTTTTCCCTCTCCCCAGGGGGCTCCCTGTGCGGAGCCCGACACGGCACAGCTCGCTGTGGTCCGTCCTGCAAAGGACCCCCTCCCGCTAAGATGTCCCTCACCTCCCGATCCCCCTCCAGGGGACAGCGGACAGCACGCCCAGGGCGGGCGAGCTGGGGCAGGTGTCCCAGGGGCCATGAGGGAGGATGGGGGCCCCAGGTTCTGGGGCTGCGGGCGGCCCTGGGCCGCAGACACGTCACCCCAACACCTGCCTGCTTTTCCGCGTGACCTCACTCTCGGTTCTGAGGACACAGCCGCTGCCCCAGGGCTCTCCCTACTCCAGACTCGCCTCATCCGCAAAGACCCAACTTGCACAGAAATCCACGCTCCGAGCTTCCTGGGAGACGTGAACTTGGGGGACGCTATTCAAGTCAGTACAGCACCTCACGCGCGCCAGCTAGTGTGGACGCCGTGCCCGCCCCGGGCGTGGGCCTCTGCCCCTCCGTCCACAGGAAGCACTCCCCCTGCTTGCCGGACCCGGCCACGTGCCCTGGTGCACAGGAGTGCGCCCTCGCCCCAACACCACCACCCTCCAGTTTCCCTTCACCCCCTTCACGGGCTCCCTGGGGCCAGCGAGGACCCGTGCCCGGCGGCACCAAGGGCAGAGACCAGACTGCACACGAGGCCTGAGGGACGTGCACCCCTTTATCAACACAGCGATCATGGCAACCGAGTGCTAAAAGGTCAGCTGAAGGCTGGCCAGTCGCGCTGCCCTAGAGGCAGCAGGGGTTTAAAGTTTAAAGGTGGCCCTGGGGCACTGAGTGGGTGGGGCAGGGGGTGGCCTCGGGCCTGGCTCCAGCCACAGCTGCCGGGCCCCACGGCCCCATTCCATGTCCGTGCTTGAGAGCTGGGGGAGGGGGGGTCCCTACAGCCGCCACCTGGAGTGTCAGCAGCGAGAGGCGCTGGTCCCTCCAGGCGGCTCGGTGGCCTGTGGTCCAGCTGCTGGTCTGGGGTGGTGACCCCGGGGGCCCCCCGGCCCCGGGCCCCAGGCTCAGGGGCCGCCTCTGCCTCGCTGCCGGGGCTCCAGGGACACAAATCCTCCCCACTGGAAGACGCGCCCGCCCCGCCCTCCTCGGTCAGCCCGTCTGAGACGGCACGGCACGTGTGCAGACCCGGGACGCGACGGAGAGCACGGCCGCGCGTCTTCGAGGCCCTCTCACTGGCCAGCCGTGGACCAGACGGCCCTCCACCACCCGATCCGGGGTCCCCAGTGAGATCCATGCTGTCGTTACCAAGAAAGAAAATCGGACGTGACGTAAAGGGAGACAAAGGCAGGCACAGGGCCACCCCCAGGCTGCATGAAAGGGGCATTAACCCCCTTCTTTGGCGGCCAGGAACAGCCAAGGAGTCCTGGAAGTTTCTGGAGCCTTCACACAGTGGGGGGCATTGGCGGCAGGCCTGCCTCAGCAGAGATGCTGCCCCCCAACCCCTGCCCCCCCGCAGAGATGCTGTCCCCCAACCCCTGCCCCCCACAGAGTTGCTGCCCCAGCTGCCCCTGTCCCCCCAGAGATGCTGCCCCCCAACCCCTGCCCCCCCACAGAGATGATGCCCCCCAACCCCTGTCCCCCACAGAGATGCGGCCCCTGCCCCCCCAGAGATGCTGCCCCCCAACCCCTGCCCCCCCACAGAGATGCTGCCCCCCAACCCCTGTCCCCCCACAGAGATGCTGCCCCCCAACCCCTGTCCCCCCTGCAGAGATGCTGCCCCCCAACCCCTGCCCCCCCACAGAGATGCTGCCCCCCAACCCCTGTCCCCCCTGCAGAGATGCTGCCCCTGCTGCCCCTGCACCCCCCAGGCCAGCGAGGGGTGGAGACCCAGAACCCAGAGAGGAGACGCTGAGCACTGCCTGCACCGATGTCCCCGCTGGGCCAGCACTATGACTTCCCTTGGACCCCAGTCTCGGCGGGGGGTGGGGGGGCGGGCACGGCAAAGCCCAGAACAGAGAGGACGGCGTGACCATGAAGGCTTCCCACCACTGGCCCAGCGCGCCTCTGCGCCAGCGCCAGGGTCAGGCTCTGTCCCGTTCCAGCAAGACGGGCACTGCGCCCAGCGAGGAGCAGCGGCCCGGGCACCCAGGCCCCGCTCGGGCAGGCGCTTCCGTGAGCACCAGCTCCCTCCCAGGCCTAAGCGGTCCTGGCGCACGACCCTGGCCTGGGTCCACCCAACAAGCGTGAGACAGGACTGGAGGCCCCCACATGATCCTGGGCCGCACCCAAACATCAGGAGCCCAGACAGGGGGCTCTGAGGTCCCCTTTCTGCCCTCAATTTTGGCAAAGGAAGACCACGGTTGAGGCCAGGGACCAGGGGAGGTCTGCTCTGGGACACAGACCTGGTCCTTACACCGTCACAGGCAAGAAAAGGGGGTTCTTCCAGGACCGAAATCCCCCGCACCCGGGAGCAGCCCAGCCAGAGACGCAGGCGGCTCGCAGCACAGGCGGCTGAGCCCCTGCCCTGCACGCTCTGGCCTCGCACACTCACCAGCTGCCCTGCGGGTCACAGCCCGGGGCTCTGCCAGCTCGTCCCTGCGGCCCCGACTCGGGGAAGCACCCCCCCCCCCGCCTCCCCCGCGAGGCCCGTTCTGAGCAGAACGAGCTGCTACTCACTCGGTGAAGACAGCGCAGCAGAGTGGCCCCCATCTGTCACCCGCGGCAGGCACGGCGCTCTGGGGACGGTGCCCAGACCGGCTGCCAGCTCTCAAGGCCCAGGCTGTTTTCCCCTGCACCCCATCCTGTCTGGGAATCAAACTCTGAGTCACCATGCGGGGCCTTCGCCTGACTTCACTCCCCAGGTCCGCTCGCTGGAGACGCAACCCGGGCCCGCGCGGCTCCTGGTTGTTGCCCTTGTATCAGGATCAACCACGGAGGGAAGGAGAGGGGACCTGGCTCCTCCAACCGCCCCCCTCGACTCAAATACCCACTTGCAAGCAGGAAGAAAAAGCATATTCCTAACCGGGCCTCCGAGGCCGTGCCACCCCCTTCCGGGGCGGGTTCCGGACGCACACATGACACCGCACCAGACATGTTGTCTCCCGCCCGACCTTGACTGCTTGGGGCCCGGCCCGGCTGCCCTGGACCCATCCCTAGGATGCTTGGCCGGCCACCCCATCCCCACACTCCTTCACATCCTCGCCCTGGACCCGGGAGGCCGCCCCGGCCCGCTGCAGCGCCGGAAGGCGCGGGGAGCACCGTGGACCGCCCCTGAGGGCTCCGCCGCGCCAGGGAGGACGCCCCACGCCTCCCTCGCCCGAACGCGACGCTCACACGGTCCCGGGGCTTGTCTCGAGGGCTGGTGCCAGCCACGGCCTCGCCTCGGTCCTCCCCCAGCCCCCGCATCTGCCCCCGGGGCGCTCTGCACCCGCGCTTCTCTCCCTACCGCTGCCACTTCCCCAAGCCCCGTTTTCACCCCGTCCCCACCCTGAGGAGTGAGCCCCAGTCCCAGCTGGAGGCAGAGCTGTTCCGAGACCCGGGCTAGCCTTTCGTCCCGCCTGCAGGGCTCACGGGCCTTTCCCGGCCTTGGCCTTCGCTGCCTCTCCTCACCTTGACCTCCTTGTAAAGTCTCAACAGGTCCAGCCTTCATGGATATATTCCACTTGCCTCAGGACCTTTGCTTCCAGCCACGGAGGCTCCTATCCACATCCTCCCTCCTGCCCAGGTCCTCGTCCACTAAGCTGCTAGAGCCTCCCTGACCCCCAGGCCGCGACAGCCTCCCCCTGGCCCACCCACTCCAACGCCGTCACCAACATCAGGCCAGCCACGCTCAGCCCGGCGCGCTGGCCTCGCAGTTCGAGCTCCCCGGGGCCCGGTGTGGGGCCCGCACACAGCTCAGGCCAGGAGGCGTTTGCGCGTGAAGCTGCCTCGCGGCCAGTGCTCACGGGAGCCCCCTTCCCAGGGTCCAGCGGGGCTGCGGACAGGGTGGGGGCCACACCTGGCCTCACCGTGACACACGCACACAGCACTCCCCTCACTCAGGCCGCCAGGAAGCTCAACCAACGGCAACTGCCCGCCCAGCTCAAAACCCCGTCAGGGCCTAGGTGGGAGCACCTGGCAAGGCTGAGGCTAGGCCTCCACAGAGACAGTGGGGTCTCGGCCAAATCCCACGCTGGGCAGTCCCAAGGCGGCAAAAGCAATGGGAACACAGCCTGATCCCTAAAAGGTGGACAAAACTCAAGTCACTTCCTCCAGGAAGCCCTCCTTAGCAGACTGCAGGACCCAGGAAGATGACACTTCATAGCCTAGCTCTTACTTAAGGGCCAAGGGGAGGTCAGGTCAGTTTCCAGAGGCCCCCCCCAACCCTCCAGGAGCAGCCACACCAAGAACAAGGCTCCCCCAGCCCTGCTTTGGCGAGTACTCAGAGATCCGCCTCTCCATGCCGCTTCCGGCCCTCAGCCCAGCCCCAGGGAGCCAGAACTGCCAGCAACACTCAGGGCCCTTCACGCTACTTCCCTCCTCACGGGACCCGGCCTGCAGGCGGGTGACCCCGGGCCCCGGGCAGGCACGCGACGCCCTGGCCGGCCCACAGGAGCGAGGGCCCCACTCTGCGCACGCCTAATTCTGCCAGGGCCAGGATGGCCCTTCCACCCGCCCCTCCCCCCAGGCCGGTTCGGGGCCTCCGAGTCCAGGGACACAGATGCACTGGTGCCAGACAAGCGCCAGGTCCAGGAACGACGCGCCGGTAAGAGGGGGGCTGGGAGAGGCGCCCCAGGCCTGCATTCCCGGAGCGCAAGAGGGATGCCTGGCGGCTGCGTGAGACAAAGGGCTCGGGGGTCCCGCCGCGAGATCGGGAAGGTGAGGCTGGCCTGTACCATCCCGTTCCCATCAGGCAGGTGGGGGCGGAGCGGGCTGCAGGGTGGGGGGGCCCTGCATCAACGCCCCAAGTGTCCTTGGCAGGACCCCACGGCCACCGCCAGCCCCAGGTGCCCGAAGCACGCGGTTTACGAGACACCTTTAACACGCTGCACTTGCCCGGCCTCACACCCCTGCCAAATGCTGGGACCTGCGAGTCACACCAGGCTCACCCAGCTCTGCCCTCCAGCAGCCGTGTGACCTTCACGCGTCCCTCTGGCTTCTCGGAGCCCTGTGCCGAGGCGGATTCGGTCCCCGGCGCCTGGGAAGCAGCTCCTGGAGGCGCACGCCGCCCCTGAGCCCCCAAGTGCCTCCTCGGCCACCGCCTAGTCCCTCGACACCCTTGCTGGGCTGCAGCTGGCCTCCCCCAGGGCCCCCCTCCCAGCCAGCGAGCGTCCCCGGGCGCCCCGCCCGGCCTGGGTGCTGGGGCAGCAGCAGCTGCGTCGCAGGCAGGCGCCGAGTCAGGAACCCTGGGGGAACCCGGGCAGAACGTAACCCAGCCACGCGGGCTACGACACGCGGATCCCACCCACCTCCCTCTATAAATAAACCCGTGTAGGAGAAACAGCACTTGCCCCAAAACTTCCAGCACGGTTACATTTTCGAAAAGCAAAGTAAATCAATAAAGGGCAAGGGCTGCCCGTGCAGGCTGCTTCGCGATGCATCCAAGTTCCCCTCAAGGCAGAAACAGACCACGCGCCTTCGTCTGTGCCGGGGCCACCCGCTCGGTGCTCCCGAAAGGAAAGGTCGGGGGGCTCAGGGAAGGCCCCTTCCTGCATTCCACTCGCTGACGGGATCCGGGCTCAGCCCGGGCTCCGCGGACGTCAGCTGGGACTGTGCCAGCCTCCGGGGAGCGAGAAGCTACAGAGTGTGGGTTCCCAGAGCAAACCCAATTACCCCATTTCTCTTCGACTTTGTTGCCTGCAGCGCGAGAGGCTCCACAGGGCAGGGCAGGGCAGGAGCCTGAGGCGGCAGAAGCGCCCCGTGGCTGTAGGACGCCCCACCGTGGGGCCAGGGCAGGCCCTGCCGACCCCGGGAATCTACAGTGCCGAGGCCCCGCAGGCTCCTCGGAGAGAACCGATCCCCACCTGTCCAGGCACACCGGCTTATTTTAGGTGCCCCCCCCAGGGCGGATGCAGGCCCCCAACACACGGCCTGGCATCTGCTGGAGGTGAGCGGCCGTCCCTACGAGGCCAAAAGCCGTGATGTGCCCACTCTGCGTGACAGATGCAGGATATCCACCGAAGTAAAACGATCCCGGGATCTGAGCCCGACCCCCCCTCCCCCCCACAGTTGGAGGGGACGGCGCCCTCCCCCAGCGGACAAACCCTCCCCCCGCCCCTGCCCGGCGTGGTCAGCAGCACGCAGCCCTGCAGCCCAGCCCCCGCCCCGGGCGGCAGCCCACCTGCGCAGGGCACCCCTGACCCGCCTTCCCTACGCCCAGCCCAGAGACACAAACAACCTCGTAAGCTGTCCCCGGGTCCCAGCCTGCCTGGAAGGCCGGGAACACCCAGCACCCTGGGGTCAGCCTCCAGAGAACAGAGCAGCCAGGCACGGGGGCTGTCAGCAGAGACAAAGCACAGGCCCCGCAGGCCCCGTCCCTATCTGGTCTCTGCACGAGCTTGGAGAAGCCGACCTCCGGTCCGTCCGGGCCCAGGGCCTCAGGGCACGCCCGCCACCCACCACCACTCCTGCCAAAGCCAAGTGACCGGCCATCTCCAGGTCAGAGTCCCGGGGAGAAGGCCAGGCCGGCTGCTGTGTGGGGAGACCAGCCTGGCACCTGGGGGTGCCCCGCCGAGGCCACACGGGTGTGGGACCCAGGCAGCAGCGAAGCCTGCCGCCGCGCTTGGGGCCGGGCCCTGGGACCGTGATGACCTTCCTCCACAACCAGAAGGTAAACCAGACTCCGCCAATGTTTGGGTTTTGGAAAAAAGGAGCAGGGGCTTTATTACTTTTTTTTCTTTTTGGTACAGATTCTTCTCTCACGTTTAGTATTTACACAGTTGAAGACACAATGTAGAAGAAATATACACACACGTTGCTCATTCTCGCGCTGTCTCGATTCTGACATAGAAAGTTTACACGCGAGTCCCCACGTCTGTCTTCCTCCCTGCCGCGGCCAGGGCCCCCACCCCACGCCCGTCTGCCCAGTGTCTCCCTGTGGGAGGGGCAGGAAGGCAGGGTGCCCGGAGCCCAGCCGCCTGGAAGCCAGTTCCCACCCATCAAAGCCGGCGCGTCAGGACGCAGGATGAACCAGAACCCACGGAGTCGGTCCCCAAAGGCCATCTGCGAGGGGCCACCAGACCAGCTGTCAGCATCCCAGAAGTGCCCCCAGCCGACCCAACGCCCGTTTAGAACCTTCTCTGCCCCTCTGACCAAGAGCAGAAAGGGGGCCCCCTCCCGGGAAAAGCACTAGAAGGGACCCCAGAGTGCAGAGCCAGCCGCGTCCCTGCCCCCCACCCCCAGCTGCGCATGACTTAAATCAGCCCCAGCACAGAGTTCAGCCTGGAGAGGCGAGTTCACAACCAACGTCACGGCATCTCTCCCTGGAACCGCCTCCCGCCCCCCGGGTCCCCCCCGACGCTCCGAGGCGCAAAGCACAGGCTGAAAACTTTGCTCCCCTCACTCTACGTCCTTCAGGCCTCCCCTTCCCCGGCGAGGGTCCTGCCTCTGGCGGACACCCTGCTGGCCCCTCCCGGCCGCCACCCACGGGAGCCCTGCCTTCCCGCCCTGCCGCCCCCCTCCTTCCCAAGTCCGTGACGGCCTCGCCGCTTCTCCCCCGCCCTCTCCCATCCCGAACGGGCTCCGGACCGCGGACACCCCGCCCGGGAACGGAGAGACGCCCCTCTTGCCCCGACTCCGTGCCCTGCGCGGCCCGCGCGCCCGGCCCGCTCCGGCTCCAACGCGTCCGGCCTCGCGCTCCGGACCCCACGCCCCGCGTCCCCTCGGCCCGGCTGCCCTGGAAGGATATGGGTTACAAACCAGCCGGAGACACCAGCTGCGCGGCCGCGTGGTCTGCCCGAGGCAGAAGAAGACCGTGGCCGCCAGCGCCGGGTACGGGACGGGCGGCTCCTCGTCGGCGCCCAGCTCCGCGCTGCGCCCGGCCTCCGGGCTCTCGGGGGGCGACGCGCCGGCCCCTGACCCCCGCTCCGCCTCCCGCCCCGGCGCCCCGGGGCTCGCCGGGGACGCCCCTGCCGCCACCGCCGGGCCCGCGGCCGGGGCGCCCAGGGGCACTCGGACCTCGTCGGCCGCCTGCGCGCCCTCGGTCATAGCGGCAACGGCCAGCACCTGCGGGGTGACAGGCGGTGACCGCGACCCGGGAACGACACCCCTCGCCCGCCTCGGGAACAGCGGAGCTGCGGGAACAGCCGCGGTCGCCGGGATGTCTTTGTCTTCCCTTATTAGAGACAAATGCGCCCCCCGCCCCCGCCCGTCCCCTCCCTCCGGCAAGGGCTGGGCCGCCCCTCCCCCACCGCCGGGGCGGGGGCCCCAGGGGCGCCCTCACCGGCTCCGCTAAGTTGAAGAGGGTCCCGCCGCGCAGTGGGGCGCGCGTCCCCCGCCGTGTCTCACCTCGCTCCGGCGGCCAGCGGCCTCCCCGCGGGCATCGCCCGGGCGGCGCGGTCACCGCAGACCCGGCACGGCGCTCGGCCCCGGCTGGAGCGCGCCGCCCCCGGCCCCGCGCCCCCGGCCCCGGCCCGCCGGCCTCGGCTCCCGCTCCGGCTGGCCCGGCGGCGACGGCGGCGACCCCGGCGCGGAGGGGGACCGCTGGGCTGACGAGCCGGGGACGCGGGGCGCGGGGCCGGGGGGCGCGGGGCGGGGGCGCGGGGCGGCGAGCAAGCCCGGAGCGTGTCCGCGCGCGGCGCAGGAAACTTCGGAGTGAGCCGCGGAGGGCGGGGGCGGGGCCGGCGCGGGGGCGGGGCCGCAGGGGCGCCGAGAGGGAGGGGCCGCCCCCGCCCCCGCCCCGAGGCACGCGCGCGAGCGACCCTCCCCCATCGCGGGGGGGCGCCCGCCGGTTCCCAGGGTCCGGGAGGGCGGAGCTGGACCCCTCCGCGCCCCCAACCCCTCCCGGGGCGCGCGGGGCGCCAGGGGGCGCGCGCGGAGAGGCTCGGCGGGGGGCGGGGAGCGGCGCCAACGTGCTCCCCGCCCCCCGCTGCGGGGGCGGCCCGGGCCGCGGCG